>NC_092233.1:57856859-58199359 GCF_036320965.1 Panulirus ornatus
CAAATCCTGGAATAGTAACCCCTGGAAAGCGACGTAGCTCTGCTACCAACCAGCCAGAATACCACTTCTCTACCATACCACCTGCCTGGTGCCCGACCTGGAGCCGATAACCAGCTCCGGTGAACTACCAGTTCTCTGGAATTACCAACGACCTCAAATATCACCAGCAGGAAATATCAAGTGCACACCCGAGGTGCGTCCAGCAAAAAGAGTGGCCATGGATACACGGTCGGGTGAAATGGATCGTGACTGACCACCAAGAGGCAGTTTGTAAACAAGGCAACAGACCTGGAGCTCAACAGACCATCACAGACGAAGGTATGTACCTACGTACACACGCAAATACCATCACAGACGAAGGTATGTACCTACATACACGCAAAGACCATCACAGACGAAGGTATGTACCTACGTACACACACAGACCATCACAGACGAAGGTAGTGTACCTACGTACACACGCAAAGACCATCACAGACGAAGGTATGTACCTACGTACACACGCAGACCATCACAGACGAAGGTATGTACCTACGTACACACACAGACCATCACAGACGAAGGTATGTACCTACGTACACACACAGACCATCACAGACGAAGGTATGTACCTACGTACACACGCAGACCATCACAGACGAAGGTATGTACCTACGTACACACGCAGACCATCACAGACGAAGGTATGTACCTACGTACACACACAGACCATCACAGACGAAGGTATGTACGTACGTACACACGCAAAGACGTTGTCTGGAAAGATGACATACACAGACATCGAGGCTGGAAACCACAGTCGTGTTGTATGTTCCAGTAATGCTGGATATGAGAATGGAGGTCTCTCATGGTCTTCTAAAAAACAATTTCATGCAAGAAAAGAAAATATATTACTCATGTGCAGGGTATATGTGTGTTGTTACATATTCCACGCTTTCTTTCGTGTTCGGGAGGGGGTTATGTGTGTGTGTGTGTGTGTGTGTGTGTGTGTGTGTGTGTGTGTGTGTGTGTGTGTGTGTGTGTGTGTGTTTCTCTATCACATTATATTATCATCTTTCAATATACACTAAATTTTGTAACTCAGTCAAGATATTTATCAGAACTTCATTCAATTTTTTTTTTTACTTTCTTAATCAGTTGGGTAAAGTTGGTGCGCCACGCACACATCTCTCTCTCTCTCTCTCTCTCTCTCTCTCTCTCTCTCTCTCTCCATCCATACCGAGGCCACCAAAAGTCTATTACGTGAAATTTACTCCCTCCTCCTCCTCCCCTCCCCAAGGGTTCTCCCTCCACCCTAAACGACCGAACTACCTCGTTACAGCTGAGCGTCGCTTGTTCCGTCCATCGTTTGGAGAACGTCAGTGAGTTTAGACGAGAGGCAATCATCCAATGTGTCAGAATTCTGACTGTGTCTTGTATCGTGAGTTCTGAATCATGAAAAAACGTATTTCTTTTTAGTAATTTGGCTTTTCTTATGATCCCCCATGACCATCTTACCATTTTCTGTCATAGAGGAAGTTTAAGTCCCTTTTAGATGGCAGGAGAGTTCGATAATGACCTCTGGTGGTATAGTGTGGAGCTCCAAGAATGGTGCAGGGATCCAGCTCTGTGTTTTGGACGTCTTGAAACCTCTTCCACGATGCTGAATACGATTGGAAACCCCATACACAAAACCTAGACGCACTTGGAAACCCCTCATACACTAACCCAGACATAATGGAAAACCTCTATACCACATTTTTACGCGGGTAGGAATAGGGATAGGAATGCGAGGTACGTTCTCTTACTATCCACACACCATCCCAAAATGTTCACATAAGAGCACCCATCCCTCACACCCTCACATGAGTACACCCCCACCCACATACCATCACCCATCTTCAAATAACAATATTTTCACCTCATTCCATTCTACTTCACTCGTCCTCCTAACCTATCCTCTCAAACGTCTATCCTCCCAACTGGCCATCTATCCATTTTACACCGTTGAATCCATTACCTCTACTTTATACATCCCACTCCATCCTAACTTGCCACGTACCCCTCCCTCCATCATAACCAAGCCCTACCTTCTATACCTTCATTTTCCTCCCTCTACCTTCCCTCCTTGCCCTCCGTCAGCACCCTTCCAGCCTTCTAAATCCTCCATCTATCACCTCCCCCTTTAGACGCCTCCCTCACCATTCCATACACGCACAACCACCCTCCCCATGTGTTCCCTGAAGGGTCGTGTGTCGTAGAAGTGACGTTGCATATCCATATTACAGGTCGTTGGGAGAGTGTAGAACGACTGGAAGGTGTAGCGGGGTGAAGAGCCGTCTGGGGAGAAGGGTACAGTGGGGTGAATAGACTACAGGGGAGGGTGTAATGTGGTAGGAGGCAGGAAGGTTGATTTCATATTGATCTACTGTGATTTTTCATCCAGTCTGCATCCCAAGAACATCTTCCCTTCCCCCCCAGCAGACCTCACACCACACGTCCCTTCAAAACTTGACTTCCCCACACCTTTCATCACACGTCCCTCCAAAATCCTCCTCCCCCGAGGCCTCACACAACACGTCCTGCAAGACCCTCCTCCCCCAAATCTCTCCTAACACATCCCTCCAAGATCCTCCTTCACCAGACCTCACACCACACGTCCTCCAACACCTTCCTTCCACAGACGACCCACCACACAGTCCCTCCAAGCCCCTCCTCCTCCTCCTCCTCAAGCCTTCTCACTCCGCGTCCTCTGCATGCCTCCCTCCCTCCTCCTCCTCCTACAGCCCTGCCCTACAAACACCACCCCACTACGCCAGCTCCTCAGTAATCCACGTAAGTCTTCCAATTTTTACCGGGGCAGGATCCTTGAGAAGCCTCCCTCGCCAGGCGGATCCGCCAGAGAATTTAAGGGGAGGCTTGCTTATTCCGAGACTCCCATATGAAGTTGTCGCAGTAACAAATGGCCATGGATTATACCGGCCAGCGCGAGAGGGGGAGGATTAAACCCCTCTCTCTCTACTCTCCAGGATTTACCAAGAATTAGGGGACATGAATGCACCATTCTTGGCTGGTTTTGGTGTCTGACGTTTCCGCTGTGTTTCCCGGATGTTCCAATGGTGAGGAAAGACTGGGATGGAATCCATTCGTAAGAAAAAAATGTGTACGAACGACGGAGGCTCGGAGAGTCCTGGCGAGGTTGAAGCCTTGTTGAGAGTGACTTAGGCAGCGAGATGTATGATGCATAATGGATGGGCCCCTCACCTCCACGTACCTCGGTGGTGGTGGCGGCGATGTGGTGGTGGTAGTGGTGGTAGGAAAGGCTTTGGGGCGGTGGTTTTGGTGGTGGTAATAGAAGCCTACCTTAAGGTATGCTGTCAGGTCTAGCCCTTAATATCTGCCCTGAATTCTATCTGCCTTGGGATCGGTCGTATGGCCTACCCTCCTCAGGTCCTCCCTACAAGCAAAAGCCTTAAAAGCCTTTCTTAATCTATGGGATCTCTCTCTCTCTCTCTCTCTCTCTCTCTCTCTCTCTCTCTCTCTCTCTCTCTCTCTCTCTCTCTCTCTCTCTCTCTCTCTCTCTCTCTCTCTCTACCTCTCTCTACCTCTCTCTCTCTACACCCCTACCTCAAGTTTTACCCTAAGGTCTGCCCTAAATAGTGTTACCAAGTTTTATGGACGAAGGCTTCCCTTAAGGGTTTACTCTAAGGTCTGTTTCTGAGGGCTACAGTAAGCACGAGGACCCACATTCCTCCCGGTTATTTCTCCTTAGGATTACGGTCTTTGAGAGGTTACTCCACGGCCGCCCCCTCCCTCGCGCCCCTCCTTCAAACCTTACTCCGTCTCCCTCATTGTAGGGTCACTACTTTCTGAACACACAAACGGCGTCCTGATTGCAATCAGGGCCACCCTGATGGGCCAGCCTCTCTGATCGTACACCCATCAGTTTCTGGATCCCAAAGACGTACGTCTGATCGTAAAGGGGGAATGATATTTGGACTTCGAGTAAGCTAGGCTGAATAAATACCTTAGCATTCATTTCATAATAGATATCTTAGTGTTTACTTCAGGATAAATGCCTTTGTGTTCACTTCAGAATAAACATCGAGGTGTTTATTTCAGAATGAATATCACAGAGTTTATTTCCAGTTTCCAGAGATGTGATATCCATTACTTATGCCACATTCTGTCTCTCTCATTTATCGAAAGTCATCGAAGTTCCTCCCTTTATCAATTAAGTTTGGTAAACTATGATCATTCTTATATCCACCAGATCAGCCAGCTTCCTCTCCAGAAAAACTCATCGCATTAGCATTTCATATTTTCTTTTCCCTTTGGCGCTAAACTCTCTCTCTCTCTCTCGTCTAGTGCCTTTCAATGCTCATTAACGTTTTCGTCTCCATCTATGAATGTACGACCAAGGTTTTTTACCCTCCCACAAACACACATACACACACACACACACACACACACACACACATATATTCCTATGAGTCCACGGTTAAAATGAAACACGATAAGTTCCCAAGTGCACTTTCGTGTAATAATCACATCATCAGGGGAGACACAAGAGAGAAATATAAGTCAGTTGATATACATCGAAGAGACGAAAGTAGGACGTCATTTGTTAAACGGTTTTACAATAAAGAAAACGTAGGTCAGTCGATATTGACCGCCACACTGGTGTTGTAGCAGTGTCTATTCTGAGAAACATATACTTCTAGGGTTCACATGTCTCTATCAAACATCTTTTTTTCTTTTAGTTTAGTTTCTGTTACGTGAAAGGTCAAAGATATCTTGAGAGGGCTCTCTCTCTCTCTCTCTCTCTCTCTCTCTCTCTCTCTCTCTCTCTCTCTCTCTCCTCCCCGCCCGCTCGGCGTCGCCCAGCCAGAGTTTGCAGATTAAATTTGGTGGGAATCAAGAAGTATGAGTGCGTAATGCGAGGCTAGAGAGGGTGTGTGTGTGTGTGTGTGTGTGTGTGTGTGTGTGTGTGTGTGTGTGTGTGTGTGTGTGTGTGTTGTGTGTGTGTGGCACGGGACTGAAGTATATATTTCACTCCATTTTTACGCTACACTACCGCACTCTACCACCACACCATGTAAGTACATGTATATATATATATATCTATTCATATCTGGATGTGTGTGTGTGTGTGTGTGTGTGTGTGTGTGTGTGTGTGTGTGTGTGTGTGTATGTTATCAGCTCGTAAGCAATATGACGTAGACACCAAACAAGCCATGATCAGACCAGACGCACGCCTCCCACACCCCACCTCCCACCTCCTCCCGCGTAGCTTTCTGCCAGTTTTCAAAATCCGGATTGAAATACCTGTTCATTTTACGAACAGTATTCAAAATCCGGATTTAAATACCTGCTCATTTTACGAACAGTATTCAAAATCCGGATTTAAATACCTGCTCATTTTACGAACAATTTGGACACGAAGCAAACCAGCTCCTCTGCCTTTAAAACCTAACCACAGAGAATACGTAACATCAATGTCTTCATTAACTACCCCAAATTCTACGACTATAAATGCCCCTCAGCTAGAACTAGAAAAAAAAAAGGTCCATATCGAATTAAAATCGTGACGTGAACTTGGCAAAAAAAAAAATAATCTCTCGCGAACAACGCTATCTTCAGTAATCAGATAGACGGATGATGATCCTTTCAGAGCGGATCTGAGTCAGACTCAAACCCGGATTCGGATCCGGGACGAGCAAGTGGTAAACAAACAGTTTAAACTGATAACTCGATTTCAGATTCTTTCCGAACGGAGGGACGCAGGCGCGCGCGCGAGCGCGAGAGCGCTCGTCGCCTTGAAAGACACGGGACACCATGATCAACGCTCAACTTCCTGGTATGTATTCTCTATATGTGGTGGTGAATGATGGTTGGTTTATCTCTAGCTATTATCATCTCTCTGTGATCGTACAGGCTTTTAAACGCCATGGAAACCGCTACATGATATGGTGTATGTATGTGTATCACAAGTTTGAGATTTTTGTGAAGGGGTTGATGATGTCTGGGGGAGTGTTTTCAAGTGGAACTCAAAAAGGTCATCCTTATTTACCTCTTCCCTCAGACGATTAAGACTAAGAGGTAGTTAAGAGGAATTACAATATAAATCGGTCATATATTTATTGTAAAAAAAACGTTTTTTTCTACTTGTCTTATACCTGCTTGCTTAATCAGGTAACGTTAGGGGACTACAAAGAAAAACGTTTCCTTCTCTTGGCCCCCTTTCTTATGTTCCTGATTTCAGTGAGTGCTAACAAAGGAGGGGAAGGAAGGCGTCCAGCCTTTCCACTTCCGCTTGTTTAGGTAGTCGTTTGCGACAGGTATGAAACACATGATTACTGTGGATTACTCTCTCTCCTCCTTGGGACAAGCTACCATGTCATACAAAGACATGTTGAGGTATGTTGAAGGTTCGTGAAGCAAAAGTCCAAAGCTGACTTGATAGAATTTAAACCTTCTACTCTGGTAATACGTCAGTAGAGGGATGGTGTTGTCATTTTGAAATCTCGTAGACCTCCTCAGCAACACCCCCACACCCTCTACTTTTTCTGTACTCACCTCACCTCAGACTACAGTGAGAGGTTGCTCATGTCCCTGTGGTACAGTGCTTGAGCTGGGGTGTGTGGGGGTATACCTAAGGTGTAGGGTTAGAGAATGGAAAGTGAGGCGGTGGGGGTGGGGGGGGGAAACAGATGATTTTCAGAGGAGTGACAGACTCAAACTGGTTCCAAAATCGGTGTGAAGAGTGGGAGAGAGAGAGAGAGAGAGAGAGAGAGAGAGAGAGAGAGAGAGAGAGAGAGAGAGAGAGAGAGAGAGAGAGAGAGGAGGCGGTCGGAGGTAGGTAAGCAACCCCCTTCGCCGTCTCCACAAACCATCAAGGTCTCTCCAGCGCGTCACGACTTCTCAAAAAAGAAAAAAAAAAAATTGGTTTCTCTCTTCAAGTCCTCGGAGGCCAGACGAAACTTTGGCTTGGGTGAGGCAAGGGGTTGAGGAGCATTTTGATGAGCGTGAGAGAACCGACTGGCGGAGAATACAGAAGTAACCCTGGAACGTCTTGCTGTGGCTTGGAACACACAAGGGCTCCGAGGAGTAAAGGGAAGCCCTTGAAATTAAAGAGGACTTTGGAGGGGTCTCAGAAAAGAAAAACAAGATAGACACTGGAACACTTCAAAGGCTTTCAGAGCTTTTGGGAACCTTGGGTCATTATAAAGAGCTATGGGGGTTTTGGAGGGGTCTCAGAAAAGAAAAACAAGATAGACCTTGGAACACTTCAAAGGCTTTCAGAGCTTTTGGGAACCTTGGGTCATTATAAAGAGCTATGGGGGTTTTGGAGAAGCCTTAGAATATCACTGAAGTGTTTGGAGTCTCTGTGAATCCTGGAGCGTTATAAAGAGCTTTTGGAGTTTGAGGGAAGTCTTGACTCATTTAAGAGGGCCTTGAAGTATGGAGGAGCCTTAGAGGATTAGAAAGGCCTTTGGCGTTGGAGGAAACCCTTGGAGCCCTACAAAGGGCTCTGGAGTCTTAGAGAGTGGCATGCACTATCAGGTCCTCTCTTCTTGGAGGTTTTGAAGTTTGTAGGAGCGGAAAGGGTCGGCACAGTCTCTACCCTAATCCTATAAGTCTCAAGGTTTTGGAGTCGTGGTCCATCAGATGGGATGTTGGAGGAATGACACAGTAACCCAGAACATCCCCAAGAACTCTCTCTCTCTCTCTCTCTCTCTCTCTCTCTCTCTCTCTCTCTCTCTCTCTCTCTCTCTCTCTCTCTCTCTCTCTCTCTCTCTCTCTCTCTCTCTCTCTCTCTCTCTACTTTCAAAACACACGGTCTCTCAACCCTTTATTTCTTTTCTTCCCTCTCTCTCTGTCTTTCTTTCTTTCTTTCTTTCAAAGTTGCTTTCCCAACCCCTCTCTCTCTCTCTCTCTCTCTCTCTCTCTCTCTCTCTCTCTCTCTCTCTCTCTCTCTCTCTCTCTCTGCTATTTTCCCTCGTTGCCACTCACGCTTGTTAAAGAGGCAGAAATTTTTCTCATCAAAGTTTCTCATTCTCCTTCCTCACAACGCTGTCTCATCATCCTATCTCAGCTCCACTCCGACCCCCACCACACACACACACAAACCTCTCTCAGCAAAAAAGCTCACATATCACGGTTCAAAGTATCTCTATTTTTCCTCTCTATCTTTCTCATCCTCCGATATCTGTGTCCCATTCAGCCCTTCTCTCTCTCTCTCTCTCTCTCTCTCTCTCTCTCTCTCTCTCTCTCTCTCTCTCTCTCTCTCTCTCTCTCTCTCTCTCTCTCTCTCTCTCTCTCTCTCTCTCTCTCTCTCTCTCTCTCTCTCTCTCTCTCTCTCCCTGTTTTCACAGCTTTCTCATCCAGGCCTCCTAGCACACCTCTCCCTACCCTGTTTTCACAGCTCACTCATCTAGACCTCCTAGCTCACCTCTCCCTGCCCTGTTTTCACAGCTCTCTCATCTAGACCTCCTAGCTCACCTCTCCCTGCCCTGTTTTCACAGCTCACTCATCCAGGCCTCCTAGCACACCTCTCCCTACTCTGTTTTCACAGCTCACTCATCTAGACCTCCTAGCTCACCTCTCCCTGCCCTGTTTTCACAGCTCTCTCATCCAGGCCTCCTAGCTCACCTCTCCCTGCCCTGTTTTCAACCCCCCCCCCACCTACCCAAATCTCCTAGATCACCTCCTAGCTCTACCCTGAGACATCTCCCAGCCTCCAGACCCGCCCAGACACCTTCGGCAACTGTCATCACCCAGGCAGAAAATCTTCCCTTAAAAATTCCCCGTCAGCAGGCGTCTTTCCCCTCACCACATTCTAAATCTTGATGAGACGTGGGGAATGCTGGGGGAATTCTATTTGCAGAAAAGGGGGGGAAGGAGGAGGAGGAGGAGGAGGGAGTGAGGAGGAGGAGGAGTAGGGAGTGAGGAGGAGGAGGAGGAGGGTGTAGGATGGGGTGAGGGAGTGAGGAAGAGGAGGAGGAGGGTGTGGGGTGGGGTGAGTGAGGAGGAAGAGGAGGAGGGTGTAGGATGGGGTGAGGGAGTGAGGAAGAGGAGGAGGGTGTGGGGTGGGGTGAGGGAGTCAGGAGGAGGAGGAGGAGGGTGTGGGGTGGGGTGAGGGAGGAGGAGGAGTGAGGAGGAAGGTGTGGGGTGGGGTGAGGGAAGAGGGGGAAAGGTAGATTTTAGGGAAATGATAAGAGGGGAAACGTGTATCCCTTAATCTACCTTGGTGAGCAGTTTGCAAGGGGAGGAGGGGGAGGGAGGGGAAAGAGGGGAAGGGGAAAGGTCTTGCACGATCATGTTATCATGTTAATACTGAAGACGTTGAGACCAGGCGTCGTCAGACGAGTGGCTTCTGTGTCTAAGCCATCGACGCGTTTAAGGGGCGAGAGAGAGAGAGAGAGAGAGAGAGAGAGAGAGAGAGAGAGAGAGAGAGAGAGAGAGAGAGAGAGAGAGAGAGAGAGAGAGAGAGAGAGAGAGGGAGAAGGAGAGAGAATGGAGAGGTTGCCATGGGGGGGGGGGTTATTCGTGACCCCCCACTAGACTATACAGGTTTACTCCACCTTCGCCAGTCTGTGTAGTACAAGGGATGGGTTCCGTTAAGAATAATTATGGCCTGAATTATGATGTGTCAGGCTCATATCACGTCTTGAAAAGCATGTCCTCCATCCCTTGATGATATAGGGTGTGTGTGTGTGTGTGTGTGTGTGTGTGTGTGTGTGTGTGTGTGTGTGTGTGTGTGTGTTTCCTTCAGCTCCAACAATAACCTTTATATCCTCCATCTTCAACAACAGTCAACCAGCATCTTCTTCAGCTCCAACAATAGCCAATGTTTTCCCTTCGTCTTCAACAACAAAACGACCCTTTTATTTCACCATCTGGCCTTCAGTCTCCACCATTCCCTCAGAATCATCAACTCCTCTTCTTCATCATCTTCGTTCACTCATCATCTTCTTCCTCCCATCTGCATCGCTCTTTTCCTCTCTCTTATCTTTAGCGTTCCATGCCTTTCATACCATAATCCTCAAAAGTCTCTGGTTCTCCTTCATTCTCCGCTGCATTCAGCAAGACTTTCATGCATTCATGACGCCTCTCCATGGATCTCCATGGCCACTGTAGTTGACGAAGATGATGATGATGATGACAGACTCACTCTGTTGTTCTTCTTTCACTTTAAAGTTTTTTAGTTTTTTTTCTGGTATGACTTCGGGAAAGTTTATCTTATTCTCGCGCAATCAAACCTTGACGCGCGCGTGTGTGTCTCTCTCTCTTCAGCTGTCTCTCTCTCTCTCTCTCTTTTCCTCGTTCTTTTCCAGGGCCTCCACTTGCTCCTCTCTCTCTCTCTCTCTCTCTCTCTCTCTCTCTCTCTCTCTCTCTCTCTCTCTCTCTCTCTCTCTCTCTCTCTCTCTCTCTCTCTCTCTCTCTCTCTCTCTCTCTCTCTCGACCGTATCTCTAACTTTCCCCGCTTCCTTTTCTGGCATCCATTTATGTCTCTCATTATCTCTAACTTTCCTAGTTTTCTTCCAGGCCATCATTTATCTCTATTGCTATCTCCACGTCTCTTAATTCTCTTCCAGACTGTCTCTTATCTTTCTGTTTATCTCATTTTTTTTTCTTCCTGGCTAACCTCCGCCTCTTCTTTTATCTAATCACGTGATTTTTCTTCCATTTCGAGTCTTCTGCCACAAACGTCCCGTTCCAGAACTGTGGACCCATGTCTTCCTCCTCGAACATCCCATTCCAGAACTCTGGACCCCTGTCTTCCTCCTCGAACATCTCATTCCAGAACTCTGGACCCTTGTCTTCCCCCTCGAACGTCCCGTTCCAGAACTCTGGACGCCTGTCTTCCCCCTCGAACGTCACGTTCCAGAACTCTGGACCCCTGTCTTCCCCCTCGAACGTCCCATTCCAGAACTCTGGACCCATGTCTTCCCCCCTCGAATATCCCATTCCAGAACTCTGGACCCCTGTCTTCTCCGTCCATATGTCCCATCGTAATACCATGGACTCTTCTCTTCTCCCTTTCGACGTCCCGTTCCAGGTCTCAAGACCCCTGTCTTCTCCATCTGTGCGTCCTGTCCCAAGACCCTGAGCCCTGTCTTCTCCTCACGTGAGCACCGTCCCAGGACCCTTAACCTTCTTCCAGGACCTTCTCTTCCTCCAGGCAGCTCTCAGCACCTCTCAGCACCCCGTAACTCTGCCTCTCTCAGGAAACCACCTAACTCTTCCTTCCTCAGTTTCGAGACACCGTATATATCACCCGTTGCCCAGCTTGGACTTGCTATTGTTTCCTTCCTTTTTCTTTCCTCCTTCTTCCCTTTGCCTTCCAGGGTAGCTGGTGGTGTTCCGGATCTAGCTGGTGGTGATCCAGACTAGCTGGAGGCGATCCAGTCTAGCTGGTGGTGATCCAGACTAGCTGGTTGTGATCCAGGCTAGCTGCAGGTGATCCAGGCTAGCTGGTGGTGATTCAGGGTAGCTGGAGGCGATACAGGTTAGCTGGTGGTGATCCAGACTAGCTGGCAGTGATCCAGGCTAGCTGGTGGTGATGCAGGGTAGCTGGAGGCGATCCAGACTAGCTGGTTGTGATCCAGGGTAGCTGGTGGAGCTCCAGGCTAGCTGGTGGAGATCCAGGATAGCTGGTAGTGATCCAGGATAGCTGGTTGTGATCCAGGATAGCTGGTGGTGATCCAGGTTAGCTGGTAGTGATCCAGGGTAGCTGGTGGTGATCCAGGGTAGCTGGTTGTGATCCAGGGTAGCTGGTGGTGATCCAGGGTAGCTGGTTGTGATCCAGGGTAGCTGCAGGTGATCCAGGCTAGCTGGTGTGATCCAGGGTAGCTGGAGGCGATCCAGGCTAGCTGGTGGTGATCCAGGATAGCTGGTAGTGATCCAGGCTAGCTGGTGTGATCCAGGGTAGCTGGAGGCGATCCAGGCTAGCTGGTGGTGATCCAGGATAGCTGGTAGTGATCCAGGATAGCTGGTGGTGATCCAGGATAGCTGGTGGTGATCCAGGTTAGCTGGTAGTGATCCAGGGTAGCTGGTGGTGATCCAGACTAGCTGGTAGTGATCCAGGGTAGCTGGTGGTGATCCAGGCTAGCTGGTGGTGATCCAGGATAGCTGGTGGAGATCCAGGATAGCTGGTGGTGATCCAGGATAGCTGGTGGTGATCCAGGTTAGCTGGTAGTGATCCAGGGTAGCTGGTGGTGATCCAGGATAGCTGGTAGTGATCCAGGATAGCTGGTGGTGATCCAGGATAGCTGGTGGTGATCCAGGTTAGCTGGTAGTGATCCAGGATAGCTGGTGGTGATCCAGGATAGCTGGTAGTGATCCAGGATAGCTGGTGGTGATCCAGGATAGCTGGTGGTGATCCAGGTTAGCTGGTAGTGATCCAGGGTAGCTGGTGGTGATCCAGACTAGCTGGTAGTGATCCAGGGTAGCTGGTGGTGATCCAGGGTAGCTGGTAGTGATCCAGGGTAGCTGGTGGTGATCCAGACTAGCTGGTAGTGATCCAGGGTAGCTGGTGGTGATCCAGGGTAGCTGGTAGTGATCCAGGGTAGCTGGTGGTGATCCAGGTTAGCTGGTAGTGATCCAGGATAGCTGGTGGTGATCCAGGATAGCTGGTAGTGATCCAGGGTAGCTGGTAGTGATCCAGACTAGCTGGTAGTGATCCAGGGTAGCTGGTGGTGATCCAGGGTAGCTGGTAGTGATCCAGGGTAGCTGGTAGTGATCCAGACTAGCTGGTAGTGATCCAGGATAGCTGGTGGTGATCCAGGATAGCTGGTAGTGATCCAGGGTAGCTGGTAGTGATCCAGACTAGCTGGTAGTGATCCAGGATAGCTGGTAGTGATCCAGGGTAGCTGGTAGTGATCCAGGGTAGCTGGTGGTGATCCAGACTAGCTGGTAGTGATCCAGGGTAGCTGGTGGTGATCCAGGGTAGCTGGTAGTGATCCAGGGTAGCTGGTGGTGATCCAGACTAGCTGGTAGTGATCCAGGGTAGCTGGTGGTGATCCAGGGTAGCTGGTAGTGATCCAGGGTAGCTGGTGGTGATCCAGACTAGCTGGTAGTGATCCAGGGTAGCTGGTGGTGATCCAGGGTAGCTGGTAGTGATCCAGGGTAGCTGGTGGTGATCCAGGTTAGCTGGTAGTGATCCAGGATAGCTGGTGGTGATCCAGGATAGCTGGTGGTGATCCAGGTTAGCTGGTGGTGATCCAGACTAGCTGGTAGTGATCCAGGATAGCTGGTGGTGATCCAGGGTAGCTGGTAGTGATCCAGGGTAGCTGGTGGTGATCCAGGGTAGCTGGTGGTGATCCAGACTAGCTGGTAGTGATCCAGGGTAGCTGGTGGTGATCCAGACTAGCTGGTAGTGATCCAGGGTAGCTGGTGGTGATCCAGACTAGCTGGTAGTGATCCAGGGTAGCTGGTGGTGATCCAGACTAGCTGGTAGTGATCCAGGGTAGCTGGTGGTGATCCAGACTAGCTGGTAGTGATCCAGACTAGCTGGTAGTGATCCAGGGTAGCTGGTGGTGATCCAGACTAGCTGGTAGTGATCCAGACTAGCTGGTGGTGATCCAGGGTAGCTGGTGGTGATCCAGACTAGCTAGAGGTAAGAAAGCTTTGAGGGAATCAAGGAGTTCCCCCCTCATTGTTCCTCCCCTCAAACTTTCTTCTGAACAACTAGACCAACTTTTGCAGTCTTCTATACAGTATTGTAGCAGGGTATTGTATTCTTCCCCGCCACTCTAACCCACTGGAGAGGCCATAAATATTTATGCATCAGACGCCAGATACAAGTTCGTTTAATATACACCAGGTTGTAAGACTCGAACCCCTCAGTTCCAATCTCCCGTCGCACGTCCCCCGAGGCGTTTCCCTACAACCTACCGTGGAGATGTATCCAGAAATCCTTATCTTTCTCTCCTAGTCGCTATCTTTCTCTCACAGTCCTGTTATCTTCCTCTCCTAGTCGTTATCTTTCTCTCCTAGTCCTGTTATCTTTCTCTCACAGTCCTAGTATCTTTCTCTCTCACAGTCCTGTTGTCTTTTTCTCTCACAGTCCTGTTATCTTTCTCTCTCCTAGTCCTGTTATCTTCCTCTCTCACAGTCCTGTTATTCTTCTCTCTCACAGTCCTGTTATCTTTCTCTACTAGTCCTGAGAGAGAGAGAGAGAGAGAGACTTGGAGTAATTGGCGATGGCTATTGGACCCGATGATCACCGACTGCTCAAGGGTCGTTAACCATCAGTAGTTACCATCCCGTTCAACCGTACCTGTATCTAATCACCATCCACGAAAGCCCAGGGACTCGCGTGTGTGTGTGTGTGTGTGTGTGTGTGTGTGTGTGTGTGTGTGTGTGTGTGTGCGTGTGTGTATAAAGGTCAAAACAAAAGAGTTGTGTGTGTGTGTCCCATCAAATCAAGGCCAATAGTTTGGTTAGACGGCAGGCAAACAGACTTAACTAACCTTGCAGCAGCAGCTGCCTGGAAACTCCTAGATTGGGGAAGAGGGATTAGCTCCTACCAAGCGCTCCTGATTGGGAGGGATTAGGCCAAGCTGATTGATTCCCCAAATTCCTCCAAACGCCCAAGAGAGAGATAAGTCCATGACTGCTGCTCTGAGTTCTGTGTGGAATGGCACAGCTTGCCACAGGGCCAAACGACTCTAGCTACCAACTTAGCTGTGTCTGCCAGACCCTAGCCACTACCCTAGCTGTGTCTGTGCCAGACCCTAGCTGTGTCTGCACCTAGCTGTGTCACGACCCTTGATCACGACAAGACGAACTTATGGGTGTAGTCGTCTGACCCTCATGACTGAGGATAATGGCCAAGCCATCATTTCTAATGGACCAAGGGTCGTACCGTAGTGCTCAAGGGTCGTACCGTCGTGACCAATGGTCGTACCGTCGTGATCTATGGTCGTACCGTCGTGATCAATGGTCGTACCGTCGAACTCAAGGGTCGTATCCTCGTACACAAGGGTCGTACGTCGTACTCAAGGGTCATACAGTCGGGCTCAAGGATCGTACTATCGTGCTCGAGGGTCGAACCGTCGTACTCAAGGGTCATACAGTCGGGCTCAAGGATCGCACATCGAGCTCAAGGATCGTACGTCGAGCTCGAGGGTCGAACCGTCGTGCTCAAGGGTTGAAATCTTGTCGGTCCTTCAACTTACCAACCACCAATCGTGTGCCCTCCTCCTCCACCACCACCTGGGCTTTAGAACTAGAGGACATAAAGCACAAATGTGACCTCCCCTTTCACAGGCACGTATGTGACGATATGATCATTACGATGTTCTCTGAACATCTGGCTAGGGGGGTCTGTCTGACGCGTGGTGATGACTGGTGTTTAAAGTCGTAAAATTCAAAAGAGAGGAAATATAGAAAAAGCACATCAAAGACGTGTTCACGAAGGGAGGGAGGGAGAAGGGAGGGAGGGAGGGAGAAGGGAGGGAGGGAGGGAGGGGAGTGTGGTGGTACGTGGAGAACGTTTTTGGAGGTGAAAGATTAAAGGTTTTGTTTGAACTGCTGTGCTGTATAGAACAAGAATGCGGAATGAGTGCAGTCTTCACCTCCACACATGGGATCGTACAAAGGAAACCCTTGGGCGAAGAGGCAGACCTCTTATTGGTGAACTAAAGAAGCGTTGAATGATTATGCCTGAGAAGAAAAATACACATGAACACTCATGAAACATCATTAAAGCTAACGACCAACCATTCGTTCATGCGGCTGGAAATGGTTCGTCTGTAAAATGAAACGGTTACGAAGACATGGAAAGACAGAGGATGGTTCTGGTGAACGTAAAAGCTGAATCACTCGTTTTGGCCTTTCCAGTGTCGACGTAGATCCTAGAACACACGTCCTGGCCTTTCCAGTGTCAAAGTAGATCCTAGAACACACGTCTTGGCCTTTCCAGTGTCGACATTGATCCTGGAACACACGTCTTGACCTTTCCAGTGTCAACGTAGATTCTGAAACACACTTCTTGGCTTTTCCAATGCCGACAAAGATCCTGGAACACAAGATACGTCTTGGCCTTTCCAGTGTCGACGTAGATCCTAGAACACGCGTCTTGGCTTTTCCAGTGACGACGAAGATCCTGGAACACACGTCTTGTCTTTTCCAGTGTCGACGAAGAAGCTGGAACACAAGATACGTCTTAGCCTTTCCAGTGTCGACGTAGATCCTGAAACACAAGACACGTCTTGGCTTTTCCAGTGCCGGCGTCGATCCTGGAACACAAGACACGTCTTGGCCTTTCCAGTGCCGGCGTCGATCCTGGAACACAAGATGCGTCTTGGCCTTTCCAGCATCGTTTCTAAGTTTGGTTAATTGACAAAAACCTACAGCCTGTCATCCCGTCTCAAAGATAATTCCTCCGGCAGTCACTTTCCTCAATGTTGATAGATCTTCACAAGATGACGGCCATACGACCCGCCAAACGCCACGTATATCCAAGACTCTCGACCTCAAGAGCTGCCGGGTGCTCTTGCCTTAACTTCTTCAGACCCAGGGTTCGATATCTTATCTCCTGAGAGAAGACTCAGGTATTCAATAGCTTCTCTGTCCAAGAAGATGTTTCATGCAGATTCTGATACGAGCAATGCATAATCTAAGTATATCGTTAACTCTTTTTAACTTTCCAGTCAGTAGCTTACTTTGGTATCTTAAGGTACGTATCTCAGTTAGTACTCTACAGAGAGAGAGAGAGAGAGAGAGAGAGAGAGAGAGAGAGAGAGAGAGAGAGAGAGAGAGAGAGAGAGAGAGAGACAGACAGACAGAGACAGAGACAGTCAGAGACAGAGACAGAGAGAGACAGAGAGAGACACTCAGACAGACGGACAGACAGACAGAGAAAGGAAGAAAGAAAGAGATTCGCTATATATCTTTCTATACGCTAATATATCACTAATTCGTTTCACCAACGAACTATGTTACACTGAGATACTGAACGAAGAGAAATAGGTTAGTTTGAGTCACGATAAGCTGGTAGGTGAGGTAAGCTTACAAGGATCTGAGCCAGCTTGATCAACCACCTCTGGAAACACTGAGTTAGTCAAGCAACGCACATCAAAATCTCGCAACAAGAAATACAACGAAGGAAGATACCAGTAACCTGGGGAGAGGTGGGGCTCCTTCCTGGTAGTTCCAGGAATGACGTCAGCCGATGAAAGAGGGCGCTGCTGACAGTTCCAGACTACGCCAACCGACGGACAAAGGTGTTGCTGACTATTCCAGGCCTGGCGTCAGGCGAGGGACAACGGCGCTGCTGAGGACTCCTGGATTGGCATTAGCAGATGGACTGTTCCAGGACTGGCGTCATGCGAAGGAGGAAGGTGCTGCTGACAGTTCCAGGCGAAGGATGAAGGTGCTGCTGACAGTTCCAGGCGAAGGATGAAGGTGCTGCTGACAGTTCCAGGCCTGGCGTCAGGCGAGTGATCTACTCCGTCAGCCAAGCGATAAGCGTTGCTGTGGGTCTCTCCCATGTTCTCCTCTCTTCTCCTCCTCTTCCTCTTCTCTTCCTCTTGCATCTTCTCTCTTCTCTTCTTCTTCCTCTCTCTTCTCTTCTTCTTCCTCTCTCTTCTTCTCTTCTTCTTCCTCTCCCTTCTTCTCTTCTTCCCCTCCTCCTTTTCTTCTTCTTCCTCCTCCTCCTTTTTCCTTCCTTCCTTTTCTTTTTCTTTCCCCTTTTCTCTTCTCCTTTTTCCTTTCCCCTTCCTCTTCTTCTTCCTCTCTTTTCCCCTTCTTCTCTTTTTCTTCCCCCTCCCCCTTTCCCCCTTTTTCCTCCCCTTCCTTTTTCCCCTTCTTCTTCCTCCCCCTCCTTCCCCCTTCCCCCTTCCACCCCCTCCTTTTTCTTTTTCTTCTTCCCCCTCCTTCTCCTTTTTCTTCCTCCCCTCCTTTTTCTTCCTCCTCCCCCTTTTTCTTCCCCTCCTCCTCCTCCCCTCCTCCTTTTTCCTCCTCCTCCTCCTCCCCCTTTTTCTTCCCCCCCCCCTCCTCCTCTTCTTCATCCTCTTCTTCTTCCTCCCCCTTTCTTTTTCCTCCCCTTTTTCCTTCCCCCTTCCCCCTTTTTCCATCCTCTTCTTCTTCTTCCTCCCCTTCCCCCTTCTTCATCCTCTTCCCTTTTTCCTCCTCCTCCCCCTCCTTTTTCCCTTCTTCCTTCCCTCCTCTCTTCCTCCCTCTTAATCAGAAAACAAAAATTTTTTGGGAAACATAATTTTTTAAAAAAAAATAAGTTTTTAAAATTAAGTCGAGTTTTCTAAGACATTTAATTTTTTTTAGGAAAAAAAATTTTTCTAACGCTGTAATAAAAACTAACAAAAAATAAGTTTTTTAAACTTGAAAATGATGCTTTACGCCCAAAAGGGGAACGATAACACCCCCCAAATTTTTCCCACGCCGTAGACATGCACAGTTGAAAAGGAAAGACGTGCGATGCTCAGTCCCCCGGCGAACCGAAGCGATCTAAGATGAAAAACCAAAGAAGTTTTTAGCCGATAAGGGGAAACGATAATAAAAAAGATAATGTTTTCAAGGTAAGTTTTTTGAGCAACCCCCCTTTTTCCCCCCCCCCCAAAAAAAATTTTTCCCTACAAAAGAAAGAAAAAAAAATTAAATTTTTTAGCAAACTGGGTAGATCGATGTTTTTTGAGCAGATCGATGGAAACGATGTTTCTGAGGATCTGATAGATGTTTTCTGAGCAATCTATGATGTTTTTTGAGCAAACTGAAAGATGTTTTCTGAGCGATCTTAAGATGTTTTCTGACAGATCTGATAGAAAAGTTTTCTGGGGTCAAATTTTTTGAAATTTTGAAATGTTTTCTGACAGATCCCGATAAGATGTTTTCTGAGCAACTGATAGAAGTTTTCGAGGGAGATCTGATAGATCAATGTTTTTTTGACAGATCTATGATGTTTTTCTGAGCAAAACTGATAGATGTTTTTTTTGAGCGATCTGATAAGATGTTTTCTGAGCGATCTGATAGATGATGTTTTCTGAGCAGATCTGATAGATCAAAGTTTTCTGAGCAATCTGATGATGTTTTCCCGAGGGGGATCTGATAGATGTTTTTTTTGAGCGAAACTGATAGATAATGTTTTTTGAGCAGAAACGATAGATGTTTTTCCCGAGCAATCTGATAAGATGTTTTCTGAGCAATCTGATAAAAATGTTTTCTGAGCAGATCGATAGATGTTTTCTGAGCAATCCCGATAGATCGATGTTTTCTGAGCAATCTGATAGATTTTTTGGGGAAAACTGATAGATGTTTTCTGAGGAAACTGATAGATGTTTTCCTGAGCAGATCTGATAGATCGATGTTTTCTGAGCAATCTGATAGATGTTTTCTGAGCAGATCTGATAGATGTTTTCTGAGCAGATCTGATAGATGTTTTCTGAGCAGATCTGATAGATCGATGTTTTCTGAGCAGATCTGATAGATGTTTTCTGAGCAGATCTGATAGATCGATGTTTTCTGAGCAGATCTGATAGATGTTTTCCTGAGCAGATCTGATAGATGTTTTCCTGAGCAGATCTGATAGATCGATGTCTTCTGAGCAGATCTGATAGATCGATGTCTTCTGAGCAGATCTGATAGATGTTTTCTGAGCAGATCTGATAGATCGATGTTTTCTGAGCAATCTGATAGATCGATGTTTTCTGAGCAATCTGATAGATCGATGTCTTCTGAGCAGATCTGATAGATCGATGTCTTCTGAGCAGATCTGATAGATCGATGTTTTCTGAGCAGATCTGATGGATCGATGTTTTCTGAGCAATCTGATAGATGTTTTCTGAGCAGATCTGATAGATGTTTTCTGAGCAGATCTGATAGATGTTTTCTGAGCAATCTGATAGATCGATGTTTTCTGAGCAATCTGATAGATGTTTTCTGAGCAATCTGATAGATCGATGTTTTCTGAGCAATCTGATAGATCGATGTTTTCTGAGCAATCTGATAGATGTTTTCTGAGCAGATCTGATAGATCGATGTTTTCTGAGCAATCTGATAGATCGATGTTTTCTGAGCAATCTGATAGATCGATGTTTTCTGAGCAATCTGATAGATCGATGTTTTCTGAGCAGATCTGATAGATGTTTTCTGAGCAATCTGATAGATCGATGTTTTCTGAGCAATCTGATAGATGTTTTCCTGAGCAGATCTGATAGATCGATGTTTTCTGAGCAATCTGATAGATCGATGTTTTCTGAGCAATCTGATAGATGTTTTCTGAGCAATCTGATAGATCGATGTTTTCTGAGCAATCTGATAGATGTTTTCCTGAGCAGATCTGATAGATGTTTTCCTGAGCAGATCTGATAGATCGATGTCTTCTGAGCAGATCTGATAGATCGATGTTTTCTGAGCAATCTGATAGATGTTTTCTGAGCAATCTGATAGATGTTTTCTGAGCAGATCTGATAGATCGATGTTTTCTGAGCAATCTGATAGATCGATGTTTTCTGAGCAATCTGATAGATGTTTTCTGAGCAATCTGATAGATCGATGTTTTCTGAGCAATCTGATAGATGTTTTCTGAGCAATCTGATAGATCGATGTTTTCTGAGCAATCTGATAGATCGATGTTTTCTGAGCAGATCTGATAGATGTTTTCTGAGCAATCTGATAGATGTTTTCTGAGCAGATTCTGATAGATGTTTTCTGAGCAATCTGATAGATGTTTTCCTGAGCAGATCTGATAGATGTTTTCCTGAGCAGATCTGATAGATCGATGTTTTCTGAGCAATCTGATAGATCGATGTTTTCTGAGCAATCTGATAGATGTTTTCCTGAGCAGATCTGATAGATCGATGTCTTCTGAGCAGATCTGATAGATGTTTTCTGAGCAGATCTGATAGATGTTTTCTGAGCAGATCTGATAGATGTTTTCTGAGCAGATCTGATAGATGTTTTCTGAGCAATCTGATAGATCGATGTTTTCTGAGCAGATCTGATAGATCGATGTTTTCTGAGCAGATCTGATAGATGTTTTCTGAGCAGATCTGATAGATCGATGTTTTCTGAGCAATCTGATAGATGTTTTCTGAGCAATCTGATAGATCGATGTCTTCTGAGCAGATCTGATAGATGTTTTCCTGAGCAGATCTGATAGATGTTTTCCTGAGCAGATCTGATAGATGTTTTCTGAGCAGATCTGATAGATGTTTTCCTGAGCAGATCTGATAGATGTTTTCCTGAGCAGATCTGATAGATCGATGTTTTCTGAGCAATCTGATAGATGTTTTCTGAGCAATCTGATAGATGTTTTCTGAGCAATCTGATAGATCGATGTCTTCTGAGCAGATCTGATAGATGTTTTCTGAGCAATCTGATAGATCGATGTTTTCTGAGCAGATCTGATAGATCGATGTTTTCTGAGCAGATCTGATAGATGTTTTCTGAGCAGATCTGATAGATGTTTTCTGAGCAGATCTGATAGATGTTTTCTGAGCAGATCTGATAGATCGATGTTTTCTGAGCAGATCTGATAGATGTTTTCTGAGCAGATCTGATAGATGTTTTCTGAGCAGATCTGATAGATCGATGTTTTCTGAGCAGATCTGATAGATGTTTTCTGAGCAATCTGATAGATCGATGTTTTCTGAGCAATCTGATAGATGTTTTCCTGAGCAGATCTGATAGATGTTTTCTGAGCAATCTGATAGATGTTTTCTGAGCGAATCTGATAGATGTTTTCTGAGCAGATCTGATAGATCGATGTTTTCTGAGCAGATCTGATAGATCAATGTTTTCTGAGCAGATCTGATAGATGTTTTCTGAGCAGATCTGATAGATGTTTTCTGAGCAGATCTGATAGATGTTTTCTGAGCGAATCTGATAGATAGATGTTTTCTGAGCAGATCTGATAGATGTTTTCTGAGCAGATCTGATAGATGTTT
Source organism: Panulirus ornatus (assembly GCF_036320965.1). NCBI lineage: Eukaryota > Metazoa > Arthropoda > Malacostraca > Decapoda > Palinuridae > Panulirus > Panulirus ornatus. The sequence goes on from NC_092233.1 coordinate 57,878,753, forward strand.
TCTGAGCAATCTGATAGATGTTTTCTGAGCAGATCTGATAGATGTTTTCTGAGCAGATCTGATAGATGTTTTCTGAGCAGATCTGATAGATCGATGTTTTCTGAGCAGATCTGATAGATGTTTTCTGAGCAGATCTGATAGATCGATGTCTTCTGAGCAGATCTGATAGATCGATGTCTTCTGAGCAGATCTGATAGATGTTTTCTGAGCAATCTGATAGATGTTTTCTGAGCAATCTGATAGATCGATGTTTTCTGAGCAATCTGATAGATGTTTTCTGAGCAATCTGATAGATCGATGTTTTCTGAGCAATCTGATAGATCGATGTCTTCTGAGCAGATCTGATAGATGTTTTCTGAGCAATCTGATAGATCGATGTCTTCTGAGCAGATCTGATAGATCGATGTCTTCTGAGCAGATCTGATAGATCGATGTCTTCTGAGCAGATCTGATAGATCGATGTCTTCTGAGCAGATCTGATAGATCGATGTTTTTACGCTTCCTTTTCACCAATGTTCCCACTTCTTCTCGTGTCTCAGATTTGCATAGGAATCTCCAAAAACCCTCAGGCCCCATAGATAGACCCGTGGCTCGTTTGGGACGCTAAACACAACCCTGCCACGGTGGCAGAGAGGAAGGAAAAAAGAGAGAAAGATGATGATCAGATCTTTGAGATGGTAAATTCCCTATATGTCTTCATTACCCATGATAATACATCAACACTCATCATTCCCTCTCCTCTTTCATGTCCCTCGCTGCTCTTCTTCTCCCCTTCCCCACGAGGAATAAAGATTAGGAAAGTTGAAGGTAATTTATTCATGGTTTAGTCTATGAGTTTAATATCCCTCATATGGAAATTTAATTATTATAACCCTAAGTAATAATGTTCTCTCGTATGAGGACATAGTAAAGGTCTTCGTCATAGTAGAATATAGCATTTCTGGATTATCAATGTTATAGGTTGTTGAAACACACACAGAAAGCAAGCCTCGACCATAACCATCCAATGTTATGATCTTAGAACAACCAAAACACCTCTAATGACCACAGAGGTGCTGTGTTGTGAGCTTACACGACAACACAGACCTGGATGTTATAATATGTGGAGTCATTGTCTAACCTCACAACACTGCTCAAGGCGAAGGACAGTTTATATAGTTTGGTGATGTGAATTGTCACCTGTGTTGGTGCTAGTATTAGAATTACTTTTCGTATCTATATTATCATAATTACTATTACTAGCAGTAGTAGTAGTAGTAGTAGTAGTAATATTATCATTAATATAATCATTATCCTTATCATTATTGTTATATATACTATTCTCATTACCACTCGTGGTGCCTCTGTAATTAGCAGAGTGCTAATTATCATTACCGGATAATTCGCCCCCTCTGGACGATAATTGCAGCCATACTTAGATTCCACTCCTTCGTTATCACTCACACGCATCAGTTATAGAAGCAGATCGGAGTTGTAAGACAGGAAAACAGTCGTGTTATGTCTTGTGTAAACTCAAAAAGGAACCATCGCATACGTCGCTCCCACCTACATGTAAACAGACCTGTGAGGACTTTTAAGCACCAGTGCGAATTGTGAGATGGTGGTGTATAGACGTTTTTTTTTTTTTTTCTTACGGCTCCTGTTCGCCTCTAACGTAAGCTCCTGGTGTATCGTAAGACCAGATGTGGGAAGTAGATTGGTTCAACACTTCGGTGGATGATGGAGGGAAATGTGGAGTGAACAGTGGAACGAGACGGTGGTGGTGGATGATGAAGTGGAGGAGCTGGAGTGAGTCACGTTTGCCGGTAACAACCACTCCACCCCCTGACGGCCTTCGCTTCCACCCGTGAGTAACACAGCGTTACGTTACTGGACTGCCAGTCTGACACTGGCTTTACTACAAGTCTTACACTAGTTTTACTACAAGTCTTACACGAGTTTTGCTACAAGTCTTACACTAATTTTACTACGTCTTACACCAGTTTTACTAGAGTCTTACACTAGGTTTATTAGTTTTGTACTAGTTTTGCCACAAGTCTTGCACTAGTTTTACTACAAGTCTTGCACTAGTATTACTGTGTCTTACACTAGTTTTACCACAATTCTTACACTAGTTTTACGAGTCTTTTACTAGTGTTACACTAGTTTTAGTGTCTTGCACTAGTTTTACTGTCTTACATTAGATTTGCTACAAGTCTTACAGTAGTTTCACTACAAGTCTTACACTAGTTTTACGGGTCTTTTACTAGTCTTACACCAGTTTTACCACAAGTCTTACACTGGTGTTACTACATTATCATGTTACCACATATTATATACGTATCATACTGTATATTACTGTATTTGTATTATGAATATTATCATGTGTGTCATACATTATTCATATGTTAACATGTTATGTCATTGTATGTATCATTGTTGCCATATACAATGTGTAACTGTTGTGTTGGCTACACTGCACTAATGTTGCGTTGAATGTCCCTGGCTTGTTAGAGGGGGGGGGGGGTGTTGTTTGCTAATTTGTGAATTCGTGATTCACTGAAGATCAATTAGTACTCATAGATTATTATTATTATTGTTATTATTATCATTATCATTATTATTATCATTATTATTATCATTATTATCATTATTGTTGTTACTGTTGTTATCATTATTATTATTATTATTATTATTGTTGTTCTTCTGCTTCTTGTTTTGTTCTTGTGTGTTGAGATCATCATTATTCTCAGCATAGGCCCTATACCCTCGTAAGCTTTAAGCTTTCCAGCGGTGAGCGTTACGCGCTAACCATGTCTCAAGAGCTAGAACTTCATGGGTAACTCACAGATAGTCTCTTTACGTCTTCAGTAAATCAAATCTATCAAATCAAACGCACGTCAGAACTGGGTTAAAAATCACCATTGACAAAAAAAGACTTTTTTTTTGGAGGGGGTGGAAAGGTATTCACATATTGAGGAAAATTGACATTGTTCTCCTCCATCTTTTAACTTCCACTCCCACTAAAAAAAAGATATCAAAAATTTCCCCGGGGAAATTTAAAAGACAGAAGAGCGTAGAAGAGCAAGTAATGGATTATGTTCTGAAGAATATGTATGTGTGTGTGTGGTGGGGAAGGGGGAAAGGGAAAATAACTGAACTATTTCTTGTGGGATGTAAGAAATGGTACGAAGTGGTAGAGGGGAGGATGTAAGAAATGGTACGACGTGGTAGGGGGGAGGATGTGAGAAATGGTACGAAGTGATAGGGGAGGATGTAAGAAATGGTATGAAGTGGTTGGGGAGGGGGATGTAAGAAATGGTACGACGTGGTAGGGGAGGGGGATGTGAGAAATGGTACGACGTGGTAGGGGAGGAGAATGTAAGAAATGGTACGAAGTGGTGACTTACCTCCACTGTGCAATGATCTAGTGACACGGCACGTCTCTCCCTGTGTCCACAGGAAGTGTAGCCAGGTGTTAGCACAAAAGTCTTTCATATATATATACACATCTAACTTCGAATCGCATCGTAATGCACCCATATCTGTCACATTGGACAGCGATCCGCATTGTAACGCACACCCACACACCTGTGTCTTGTGACAACAGAGGGCCACGCATACGTGTGACCTCGTGTGACCAACCAGGTACCCTAAGTAGGTAGGTCATCCTAAACTCCTTGTACAGGAGGTCAGGATCCTCCTCCAGGAGGGGTTATGGTCATTGGACTTGGCCCAGTCTCGGGTAAGACTCGATTTACCGTACGTTAGATGGTGCCGCCCTTGTGGTGGCGACCTGTTTATAGAGTCGTCAGCAACCCCGCCTTTTGGGACAGGGAGGTGCTCCTCTCTCTGGGAGTGTCCGCGGTGTGGCTCTTTTAAGATTCGTACCGTCCCTCCCCATGGAAGGCCTGTGGTAAACTCGGCGTCTCCACCTTCATCATCCCTGGGATGTCATCAAATGACGTCTTCTGCCTCAGTCTGCTCCTCCTCCCTGCTACAGGATCCTTGGTTACGTGTGTGTGTGTCCCTCTTCCTACACCGTTCTCCCGACGCCCACCACATACATACCCTCCGAAGTGAAGACACCCCGTCAAACCAGCCTTTCTTCCTCCCGCACCGTCAGTAGAGCTTACTACGGGGCCCTTCGTTATGCAACCTCTCCTGCAGGTGCGTCAGGAGACCCCCAAGGCAACCGTTGTATCTTCTTCCCCTTACGGGACTCCTGCACGTACCAGCACCGCATGACTCCTGCCACGTTTGCTCGCATCATCTCGCGTCTCGCCTCACTTCGCTTGACCTCCCCTACACCACAGCTCTTAACCAGCTCGCCACCTCTTTCCTCACCCAAGAAATCGGTGGGTGTTTACCCACGTCTCTGAAGCCCTCTCTCTCTCTCTCTCTCTCTCTCTCTCTCTCTCTCTCTCTCTCTCTCTCTCTCTCGGTCCCACCCCTTACGAAAGAAGTTTAATATCTCATGAAAAGACCATGGCCGCTGAAGAAGTACAGACGAAAGAATACACGAAATATGCGCCCTCTCCCTCCCGGTGATGATGCACTAAAGATAAGACGTGGGGATAAAGAAAGTAAAGGAAGCAACAGTAAAGAAAAACTCTTGGATAATACCGAGGGAGAACTGGTGATTTGCAGTCAGTAAAAATCTTCTTCACTCCTGAAGACATGTGTAAAATTTTGTGAAGTGGCGTAACAAACTTGGGAATAAATGTGACTGAAAGAATAAGGCTGGAGGAGTGAGGGTTAGTGAGATAAGTGAAGGGAATGGGGAAAGAGAGGTTACGAGGGAAAGATCATGTCTGGTAAAGGAACGGAAACATACAAGAACAGGTGTGAGGCAGTTATGTGTATATGTGAATTGAGAGTAAAGCACATGCGAGACCACTGTATATATATATATATATATATATATATATATATATATATATATATATATATATATATATATATATATATATATATTTTTTTTTTTTTTTTTTTTTTTTTTTACTTTGTCGCTGTCTCCCGCGTTTGCGAGGTAGCGCAAGGAAACAGACGAAAGAAATGGCCCAACCCCCCCCCATACACATGTATATACATACGTCCACACACGCAAATATACATACCTACACAGCTTTCCATGGTTTACCCCAGACGCTTCACATGCCTTGATTCAATCCACTGACAGCACGTCAACCCCGGTATACCACATCGCTCCAATTCACTCTATTCCTTGCCCTCCTTTCACCCTCCTGCATGTTCAGGCCCCGATCACACAAAATCTTTTTCACTCCATCTTTCCACCTCCAATTTGGTCTCCCTCTTCTCCTTGCTCCCTCCACCTCCGACACATATATCCTCTTGGTCAATCTTTCCTCACTCATCCTCTCCATGTGCCCAAACCACTTCAAAACACCCTCTTCTGCTCTCTCAACCACGCTCTTTTTATTTCCACACATCTCTCTTACCCTTACGTTACTCACTCGATCAAACCATATATATATATATATATATATATATATATATATATATATATATATATATATATATATATATATGTGTGTGTGTGTGTGCATATGTGGATAAGGGAAAGAGAGAGGTAGGTAGGCGCCAGTATAGATGTCTATATATATATATATATATATATATATATATATATATATATATATATATATATATATATATATATATATATATTTATCCTTTGTCGCTGTCTCCCGCGTTTGCGAGGTAGCGCAAGGAAACAGACGAAAGAAATGGCCCAACCCCCCCCCATACACATGTACATACACACGTCCACACACGCAAATATACATACCTTTTCACATCTTGGTTACATCCACACACATTTAGGCACCCCACTCTGAGCCTTCGAGGAGGATGAGCACTCCCCGCATGACTCCTTCTTCTGTTTCCCATTTTAGAAAGTTAATACAAGGAGGGGAGGATTTCTGGCCCCCCGCTCCCGTCCCCTGTAGTCGCTTTCTACGACACGCGAGGAATACGTGGGAAGTATTCTTTCACCCCTATCCCCAGGGATAATATACATATATATATACATACACACATACACATACATACGCACATATACACACACACACACATACATATATACACATATGAAAAATGTAAGAAAATATATATATATATACTATATATATATATATATATATATATATATATATATATATATATATATATATATATATATATATATATTGACATGAATTTGATACCAGGGAAGGCCAGTCTTGCCTAACAATAGGGTAGAGCCGGGTGTGTGTCCGTGTTCAGGGCCGAGTGTGTGTGTGTGTGTGTGTTCAGGGCCACGCTAACTAACAAAGCCGGATGAAGGTCCAAATGGCCGTTGTTCCCGAGGCGGGTTGGCTAAGGGTATAAATGGCCGTTATGCAGAAGCTGTTCCGGATAAAGACTGGTGTTTTAGCGTCGGATAGTGTTGCAGCGGTTAATCCGATATTCAGCTCAAGAGACTATACTGTACAGACAACATATCTATATGTATTGGTCGGTGAGGGAGGGAGGGAGTGGCGGCGGCCAGGGTGTATATATAGTGGAAGAGGAACTGGAGGGAAGCTGGGAGAGGTGTATTGGAGGGGTTTTATTGGAAAAGGGGAATTGGACGGGGGTTTTGGAGGCAGAATTGATGGAGTTAGAGGACGGGAGAATGATGAAGGAACTGGAAAGAAACTGGATGAAGGAACTGGAAAGAAACTGGATGAAGGAAGTGGAAAGAAACTCGAAGGGGGACTGGAACGAAGTTGACAAAGGGTGTGTTCGTCTGTTTTTCTTGGCGCTACGTGGCCACGACCTCCCTCATCGTGAACGCCAGTGTACTCACCATGAGTCCCATGTGCTCCTCAAGACGCTCTCCTCACCAGAACCCTCACTGAGCTAGTAAAATAACTCCCAAAGAATCGAGTAGAACTCCTCAAACAAGCCAGCAGAACCTCAACCAACAAAGCCCCATCCAAGAGAAACTGCAGGATTATATCCACCAGTCCCATAACGACCAAACTGCCACTCGCTAACTACTGCTGTAGTTTCCCCCGCTCTCGCCAAGCCAGCGGAAGCCGCCCATCAGACCACAAACCCTACACGCTGATAGAGACAGTGTCATGCCCGCTGTTGGGGGGTCGGGGTAAGGGGAGTGGGGGGGAGGAATTAACCGAGTTTTTCTGCCTTCAGACGATGACGGGGTGGGGGGGTGGGGTGGGAGGAAGAGGTTAGGGAGGAGGAGGGAGGAGGTCTATAGAAAAGGCCATTAAGGCCACAAGAGATGATGATGATGATGATGTGTTGACAAGAGACGATGCTGCTGTGTTGATAGTGATGGTGCTGCTGTGTTGATAGTGATGATGCTGCTGTGTTGATAGTGATGATGCTGCTGTGTTGATGGTGATGATGCTGAGGCAGACAGCCATAATGATATTGATGCTGAAGATGACTTTGATGACGAGGCGCATGATGGTCTACTTTCTTATGACCCCAGGTGACCTTTCCTTGCTTGAACCAGTCGACCTCCCTCGGTCCAAATCGACCTCCCTTGGTCTAGTCGACCTCCCTTAATCCAGTCGACCTCTCTTCGTCCTATTAACCCAACCATGATAACTTTAATCGACCTCTCTTAACCCAGTCGACCTCCTTTGATCCAGTCGACCTTCCCTTAGTCCTGTTGACCCAACCTTGATATATATATATATATATATATTCAGTCGACCTCCCAAGGCAGAGGACCTGACTGTGAAGGACTGCAGAGTCATCCATCTCATATCGGGCTGAGAGCGAAGCCCCATTCAGGGTCAGTCCACGGTCCACTGTCCGCGGTTCACGGTCCATGGTCCACGGGCCACGGTCCATGGTCCACGTACCCAGGCTTTTTCACAGTGCCTCTCCTCCAGTGGGACGGTGCATTAAACGAATCCAGCCGAAGGGGTGTTGGAATGGAGTAGGAGGAGGGTGGGGTTTTACATTCACCGTCGTCATGCACTGGAGTAGTGGCACAGGTACCTGGAACCTGGAACTCCTCTTGTACCTGGAACCTGGAAGATCCTTAGGTACCATGTGTCTTAACCTTATGTTGCCCCCTGGTGTGTGTGGGTCGAGGGAACCTGGGAGATCCTTGGGTACCGTGTGTCTTAACCTTACGTTGCCCCCTGGTGTGTATGTATGTGTGTGTGGGTCGAGGGTCATATACCATCCCCTTGGTATATGATTATGGGTCTTAGCGTCTCACCTCCGGTGGAAGAGCGTGTGGATCTCAGCACCCCCTCCCCCCCCTTCGTCCTCCATCTTCCCCCCTCCTCCTCCTCCCCCCCCTCCCTCCTCCCCCCCCTCCCTCCTCCCCTCCTAGTATGTGAGTGTGTGGTGTTCTGGGTCCTCAAATCCCTTCCCCACCTCCTTCCTCCTCCGCCGCGCCTCCTCCTAGTATGTGAGTGCGTGGGTGAGGTTGGGGAGGGCGGGCTGTGCTGTGTGGAGGGCCTCGCCCTTCAAACCTCCCCAACCCCACTACCACCCCATGAGTGCGTTGTGAGACCTGTGAGTAGACTCGGAAACATCTCATAAAGTCTGTGTTTATCTACGACGCTGGTGTTGCCGCCAACCAACCCCCCACCCCCCCCCCCCCCCCTCCCCCCGCCACCCCCCCCCCCCCCCCCCCATTCCCCATTCCCACATCATCCTTCATCCTGACACGTGTCAATATTAATGTTTCTGTCGTCTGTTTGTTGACCTTTCGCACCTGGCATTGGTACGGTTTACCCACCCGCGTTCGTGGGTGTACCTTTCTGGGCCGTGGGTTTACAGAGAGAGAGAGAGAGAGAGAGAGAGAGAGAGAGAGAGAGAGAGAGAGAGAGAGAGAGAGAAGAGAGAGAGAAGAGAGAGAGAGAGAGAGAGAGAGAGAGGGAGAGAGAGAGGGATGAGGGAGATGAGGAGAGTGTGAAGAGAGAGAGTAGAGGGAGAGAAGAGAGGAGGGAGAGAAGAGAAGGAGAGGGGAGAAGAGAAGGGAAAAGGGGAGAGGAGAAGAGAGGGAGAGAGAGAGGAGAGAGAAGAGAGAGATGAAGAGAGAGAGAGAGACGGAGGACGAGATGAGCGAGGAGATGAGAGAGAGAGAGAGAGAGAGAGAGAGGGGGGGTGGGTGTCTCTGTGCAAACTACAGTTCAGCTCTTGTATGCCTTGTGTTCTATTATGCAAATGAGGTGAGTACGGAGGTGCACAGTGTACCCCGGGATCGTAGGAAACTGGGGAAAGGAGGATGGATGTCCACCAAGTCACGGCTCCTCCTCCTACAGCTGCTGCTCCTGCTGCTCGCTCGCTCCTCCTACTACTGCTACAGCTGCTGCTCCTGCTCGCTCGCTCCCCCTACAGCTGCTGCTGCTACTGTAGCTTCTCCTTCCCTCCTTCGCAGCGTCGCCTGCCCATCAGACACAACTTCAAGCACCTTAACCAGCTCGACCGTCGGGGGAAAGACACCAAGTGTTGTCTTTCGCGTTATAGGGGGCGCGTGGCGGGGCGGTGAGGCGAGGGGTTGGGGGTGAAAGAAAGAGAAAAAGAGATATAGAATCGACATTCCATTTTCTTTCACCCATTTTTGATGAGGTGAAAGTATATGCGGGGAGGGGGGGAAGGAAAAAAAGAAATGTAAAGTCGACATTCCATTTTCTTTCACCCATTTTGGATGATTTTGGGGTGACAGTATATGCGGGAGGGGGGGAGAAAAAAGATATATATATAAAGTCGACATTCCATTTTCTTTTACCCATTTTGGATGATTTTTTTTTGGGGGGGAGGAAAGTATGTAAAACCCAGGCAGCTTTTCGTCTGGAGGTAAGAGCCATCTCTTAATTGGTTACCACATGCTGTGTATCCACACTCACACACACTCACACACTCACACTCTTTTCTCTCCACTTTTTCTTCATGTATATACTGATCAAATTTACATATGCAAAATGCTTGCGAGGCCAAAATAGAAAGGTGGAGGCAACCCAGACGAGATGTTTTTTGAGGAGGATTTTGGGATTTGTTTTGTGGTTTGTTTACCTTTTTTTTTCCTTCTTAATCTTTCGTATGGATGGCTTATAAACGATGACACACACACACACACACACACACACACACACACACACACACACACACACACACACGCGCGCGCGCGTCTCCGTGGTCATCATGGGCTTGCCCAGGGTCGGGTCTGTACCGGTTCGAATCCTGTTCCCGGCACCCGTCTCTCAGCCAGTCCCAGCTGTTCATCCTACCCACGACTCTGGACGATAAAGTGGAGTACCTGGATTTGGCCGTGTGTGTGTGTGTGTGAGTACATAGGAGTATAAAGACATGGTAGATATATACAAGGCACAAATAGTAATCAGAAGCAGTAAACCCACACAGCCGTGGGCGTGTATGGCTGACCCACATATTCCAAGAGTACCCGCGTTCGATCCTCTGCTGTGGTTGGGGGGGAGGAAAGAAATATATATGGGTCAGGCGATCTCGGGGTCTTCCTCTTGTGTTTTGAGATTTTCGTCCCAGAAACAAGACAGGAAAATAAAAAGAAAAAGGAATTTGATCATTTCTTTTTTCTTTTAACGATGGTGGCGATTTTTATAAAGGGTTTTGTGTCGTCTCCCTTCGAAACCTTCTCCTTGTACAGGGTGTAGCCGTGTCCCTGTAGGTTAGAGCGCGCCCTTTATAAAGGACATGGTCTCCTCCTCGTAGGCTGTATGTTTATAAGGGTATAGCTGTCTGTATCATGTAACATCTCGGCTTATATATATATATAGAACACAGCCATCTCATTGTTACAGTGAGACGACGTGGACTAAGCTGTTTGCGGTGGTGGTATGGGAGTGGGTCCGGGTCGGTGTCCCCCCTTAGGATGGTGTATAGTGAGAGGTCTTATGGCGCCTATCATGGTCTTTTGGGGTAAGTGAACCCAAGTGGTCTGTTATTGGCCCGCTGTGGGGGATGGGGTTTTCTTTATTGGCACGCCCTGCCCCTAAGTCTCAATCAGCCACTCGTGTGGAACGATTGTCCCGCTATACAGAGATCGCCTCCGTCCATGGCCGTAACGGAAGATAAAAAGGAAGGGAGGAGACCGGTCGAGTCGCCCTCCGAGGTGGAGGAGGGGAGGATGGGGGTCGTCGTCGGATCTCGTCTGGGTGCCTCTCTTAAAGTATTCTGTCTCTTACTGGGCCATTATCCTCAAGCTTCACAAAGCAGCTGGAGCCCACTAGTCTGAGAGAGAGAGAGAGAGAGAGAGAGAGAGAGAGAGAGAGAGAGAGAGAGAGAGAGAGAGAGAGAGAGAGCTGATAACAGCAGCGTCTGCCAGTTGTCCTCCAATCCTAACCAAGACTGTCAAGTCCTCCTGATTCTAATTGGTTCACGTGGAGGTCCCGTTGCCACCCCCTGTGAGATATCTAGAACTCCGCTCTGGTCGCATCCCCCTTTCCCTCCCTCCCTCCCTCCCTCCTCTCCATGCTGTCTCGCGTCCAATTTTTTTTTTCCCTCCCCTTCTCTTCCCTCCCTCTCTTGGAGCACATCTTGGAGGGAGGAGGAGGAGGGGAGTCTCTCTCTCTCTCTCTCTCTCTCTCTCTCTCTCTCTCTCTCTCTCTCTCTCTCTCTCTCCCCGCCTCGGCTCCTCACTGTGAAGAAATAATTGCTGGGGAAACTCTCGGGAAATGTGCCATATGATTGTATAGGGCCAGGGGTAGAGCCAGGGTGTCAAGGGGAGGGAGGGTTTAGCGAGGCGTCCACAGAGGTTCCTCCTCGTCCTCCTCCTCCTCCAGTGGTGTCGAGAATTGCGAGGCGCATTTGTCTTAGGGTAAGGGAGCAGCCACCCGTGTCAGAATGTCCTACCTCGTCGCCACCTATGGTAAAAGACCCGTGTTATATATGCCGAGCTTCTGGAGGTGCTCTGTTACTTCTGTATGCTCTGTTAAACCTGAATAGCCCTGGCTAGGATGAGTGGTTTAACATCCATGGGGGCCCCATCGCCCCGGACGGTATACTCCCTGGCCGTGTGGTAAACCAGTGTCAACTCCTGTCGTTGTTGACCATATGTGGGTGTGATGTGGCTTGGCATAGCGTCCCACGGTGGCCTGCGGACGAGGGTACATTTCACTAGGGTCTTCAGCGCGACGCCTAGACAGCTTGGTCTCTGCTGACACGACCTGAGTCACAAGACCAGGTCATCATTACGAAGGGATCGTGATCCAGGGGCGTACCGTCGTGTTCAAGGGTCGTGCCGTCGTGATCAAGGGTCGTACCGTCGTGATCAAGGGTCGTACCGTCGTGTTCGAGGGTCGTACCGTCGTGCTCAAGAAGATAAGGTCCTTTCACTGAAAGATAACAAAAGGATTAGGAAATATGAGATAACAAAAGGAATTATCTCAGAGTGTGTTGGCAAGTGCGAGTGTGTTGGCAAGTGCGAGTGTGTGGGCAAGTGCGAGTGTGTGGGCAAGTGCGAGTGTGTGGGCAAGTGCGAGTGTGTGGGCAAGTGCGAGTGTGTGGGCAAGTGCGAGTCTGTTGACAAGTGCGAGTGTGTGGGTAAGTGTTAAATATATTACAGATATTTAACATCTGACCTGCTGGTTGGTGGCTAGTCTGTTAATTAACATCATTAATGGTCATTTGATAAGATTACGATGATAATTCTCCCTAACCCTTTTTCTTTTCCCCTCTCTGGAATTTGATCCTGACGTCAGTCACTGTAAATCCTGGCTGGGATTTACAATGTTGCGTCAGTCACTGTAAATCCAGGCTGGGATTTACAATGTTGCGTCATTCATTGTAAATCCTGGCTTAGATTTACAATGTTGCGTCAGTCATTGTAAATCCTGGCTGGGATTTACAATGTTGCGTCAGTCACTGTAAATCCGCTCTGGAATATTGTAAATAAAACTCATTTCACCAACTTTATTCCATACATCACAGTAATTTGGCGTTACCAGTAATTAAAATTACCCGCCTAATTACCGACCCTGATAATGATTACCGACCCCTGATAATATTCGGATGAAAATGATCAAATTATATAATATTCGTGATATATATATATATATATATATATATATATATATATATATATATATATATATATACACCATGTGTTTTATAGGCATTTTACGCATATTTTTAGCTTATAGAATAAATGTATGTTATACTAAATTGCTTTGTGTGAACTGGCGTTAAAAATTGTAAAGGCCAACTAATTATTACAATAAAAAAAGATGTTCTTAAGGTAACTAATAAGTCGCGAAATTGGAAAACCAATTAGAGTCGAGGACACTCCGTGGTGTATCGGTTAGCGTTTCTGACCATGACGCATTCACGGAGCGGTCGCCCAGGCTCGAAGGTATAGGTTCGAGTCCCTGGTTATGGCCATCGGCCCACAGTCAAACCCAGCTGTTCATCCACCCTTAAGGGTTGGTCCTCCACATGGGTACCTGGTTTAGGCACCTTGCTCGAGCCGTCACAGAAAGAAAAAAAGGACATCGTGTATGTAAAGCATAAAAAGGAAAACGTATATAGAAGCGAGTTATGTTCCTCCTCGAACCTGGAGGAGATGAAGAGAGTGACACTGATGGACATGACTTTTGCCTGACGACACGTATGAGGATGAGCGGCTGGTTGATCGCGCAAGAAATGAGAGAGAGAGAGAGAGAGAGAGAGAGAGAGAGAGAGAGAGAGAGAGAGAGGTGAAGTGAGGCAGTAAGTACATTCTGATTCGGGGAGATGACCAAGGTGCCCGTTTTATGGCTTAGAAATGGTAATGAAGGTAATGCTTTGTGTGTGTCTCTGTGTGTGTGTCTCTGTGTGTGTGTCTCTGTGTGTGTGTCTCTGTGTGTGTGTCTCTGTGTGTGTGTCTGTGTGTGTGGGTGGGTGGGTGTGTGTATGTGTGTGTGTGGGTGGGTGTGTGTGTGGATGTGTGTGTGTGGGTGGGTGTGTGTGTGTGTGTGTGCGCGCGCGAGTATTCATGAGAAAAATACATAAAATAGATGACGAAAAATTGAAATCCTGACTGCAGTGTTTATGGCAGGGTTGGCGCTCCGGGCTGTGGTGGTCTGTAATCAGCCTTGAGGGCCCGGGGGTAAGGAGAGTGCTAAGCCACAGGGAGCCTTAATCACAAGGATCAGACGGCGCCTCACGGGTGCTTGTTGACTGCATCGTGTAGCGCGTCTCCTCATAAGGCTTAGTTCTGAGCGAAGAAGAAGAAGGAGAAGGAGAGAGGGAGAGGGATTTAGCTTTGCTGTTCCTCTCTGAATTTGTTCTAGTTTTCCCTCGTCTCTGATTACGTCTGTGAGACGAGGACTGAAGACCGGCCACTCCAGCAGGCGAATTCTAACTAGGCCGTTCTTAAGGACTGGTATTGTCTCCCTTGTGTCATACTCCGCATTTTCTAGTTATAGATTCTAGCATCCTGATGGCCTTGTTGTGCGCATTTTCTAGTTATGAATCGTAGCTTCCTGATGGCCTTGTTGTGCGCATCTTGCCATTAGTATCAGCCATTTTTTTTCGGTCATTTTTGATAATCATTTGCAAGATCTCTTCTCTTCCCCCTCCTCTCCAAACATTTTTTTGCATCCACGATTTATATGTTTCGCACCTTCGTGCATTTACTTTTGCATCTGTCAGAGATGACCTCCATTTCGCCATGTCTCTGACCCGTACTCCATCAGTGGGTCTCAAACTCCCTCTTCCCTCCCTCCCTCCCTCCCTCTCAGTCTTCAAGCAGTCTCCCTCCAAGTGGTCTTTGTTACGTACCTCCGTGTCGTCGTTCGTGCCTCCGTGTCGTCGTTCGTGCCTCCGTGTCGTCGTTCGTACCTCCGTGTCGTCGTTCGTACCTCCATGTCGTCGTTCGTGCCTCCATGTCGTCGTTCGAACCTCCTTGCCGTCGACATAATTTGAGATTCTCCCGGAGGGTCGTGACTTGAGATGGGCGATGGAGATGATGGAAAGAATGTAGGTGCCAGGAGCGAACCTCGCGGTACCCCTGTGCGTCACGTGCAGCTAGCCAGCCAGTCGGATGCTTCGCTCTTTACTACGCTGGTTCCCTGTGTGAGGTGGAGGGACTTCCCACGTCACGATATTCATCTCCACCCATCCACCTCCCCTAACGCGTCGCCTCCACTAGCCTCTATCCCTCCACCCCCACTCCCTCAACTTACATCACCAACACTCGTTAATACACACACCCGTGTCAACAACCCTCGTCAAAACACACACCCACGTCAACAACACACGTCAAAACACACACCTATGTCATCAACACTCGTCAACATACACACCCCACGTCAACAACACTCGTCAACACACACGCCCCACGTCAACAACACTCAACACACACCCACGTCAACAACCCTCGTCAAAACACACACCCACGTCAACAACACACGTCAAAACACACACCCATGTCATCAACACTCGTCAACACACACACCCTACGTCTACAACACTCGTCAACACACACACCCATGTCAACAACACACGTCAACACACACATCCACGTCAACAACACTCGTCAAAACACAACCCTACGTCTACAACACTCGTCAAAACACACACACCCCACGTCAACAACACTCAACACACACACCCCACGTCAACAACTCCCGTCTAAACACACACCCACGTCAACAGCACTCGTCAACACACACACCCCCACGTCAACAGCACTCATCACCAAGCCCACGTCAACAGCACCCGTCAAAACACACACCCCCACGTCAACAGCACTCGTCACCAAGCCCAGCACCCCCACCAAGACCCGCCTTCCAGAATAACAACACAAGGAACCAACTCTGTTCACGTAATGCTTTGACGTGGCTGTCAATCTCCATCCTTCGTCTTAAGTTGATCAACCGAAGGTCTTCCTCCTCCTCAGCCTCTCCAGCAGGGGGGGCCATCGACCAGGGACGTCCCCCTAGCCTCTGTTACCCAGGGGGCCACTCAAGGGGTAAGTCATGGGTCAAACTGTCGCGTTCAAAGGGTTGTGCTGTTGTGCTCAAAGGGTCACACCATCGCGTTCAAAGGGTCGTGCTGTTGTGCTCAAAGGGTCACACCATCGCGTTCAAAGGGTCGTGCTATTGTGCTCAAAGGGTCAAAAGGGTCGTGCCCTTGTGTTCAAAGGGTTGTGCCCTTGTATTTAAAGGGTGAATTCATAATCAAATTCCCAGTCCCTTATCAGTATATCTTTTTTTTCATGACTCCAGAATTGCTAGTTCCGAGTTCTATTTTTCTTTCATTTGAAATCTCCATTCATGAAAGAAGGATAAAAAAAATCTCTGGCTTGTGAGTTCGTGAAAGAAATCTTTCAACTTTTTTTTTCCCTCCAGTTGTGGGGAAAGAAGAAAATGTTATTTTTCAAATGAAAAAATGAATAATAAATTTAATTTCATTATAGGTAGGTAGCTTGTCAAGGGAGGATTGGGTGGACATTTTCATTCACTTTCATCATGTACACAACTCGTCCATTATGCCCAAGAGAAATCTAGATCATACAATGGACGAACATGAGTGAAAATGAGAGTTAGATTGGACGAATGTGAAGGTGGCAGTGTCAAGAGGGGGCGAGTGAAACAGAGTCTGACTGAACGAAGATGAATGTGAGCGTGAGTGAATGAAAGTGAAAGAAATCACAAATGAAAGAAGAAGAAGAGGACGAACCCTTTCTGTTCCTCCTACGTCAAAAGTGGGGGGGGGGGAGCCTCTAGCTCCTGCATTGGGTTGAATGGGACAAAAAAACAAAAAAATTTTTGAATTTTATGAAAAAATAAATCAATAAGATCAAGAATTAAAGTCAGTTCGAACTTCCAAGAGAAAAAGATTGATATATATTTGTTATCAGGATAAGTAAATGTATTTTTTTATCAGAAATTCCTGTCATACAACACCAGGACGTGCCTCTATGTGGCCCTTCTCTTGCATCGTCAGGGACTGCGCTACCATCAGTAGCGGGGAAAGCATCGACTTACTACTTACGATCTTTCAGTGACGGTGTAACCACACGTAGGCGGAGTCCGGTAACACATGCATGGTATCCGCTATAAATCATTAACTTCCCGTATTGAAAAGAAAACGATGTGAGGTTAAACCGTATCAGATACCCTAGTAATTCAATAATGTCATCTCCTCTGATATATATATATATATATATATATATATATATATATATATATATATATGTGTGTGTGTGTGTGTGTGTGTGTATTGCACTTTCTTAGAACACTTAATATCCTCCAACAGCCAGGACTCGAACCCAGGACCTTCGCGTGGTAGCGTTTCCGACTACCACGCATAGGTCCTGGGTTCGAGCCCCCGACTATTGGAGGGTATCATGTAATATATATATGTATACATACTATGACCCTATGTCTTAGACCTCATGAACTGGACCAGCGTCTGTCTGTGCTTGCTGAAGCAGGGAGTGGAGTGCTTTAAGTACCTGGGAGTGGACATGGCAGTGTATAGAACCGTGAGAGCTGAAGTCAGTCACAGAAGAGGAGGAGGGTAGTAAGACCCTGGACGTAGAGAGGAATGTGTTGAAGACGAGGTCTTTGTCAGTTCATGCAAAGATGGATACATTTGATGGTGTACGAGCCTTGAGCAAAGGGCAAATTGAAAGCAAAAGAGCAAGAGGGAGACAGAAGAATGGAATGAAGGAGGGTTTGAGTGTCCGTGGCCTGAATAGTAAGGAGGGTGAAAGAAGGTATTGGATAAAATGAATTAGAACGATGTGATATAGGAGAGGCGACGTATTCTCAGTGGACTGAGACTAGACATAGAAAACAGTCGGGGGAAACAACGGAATAGTCTGTGGAGCTTTTTTTCTGGATGGTGTTTATGTAATTGATGTTTTCAGTCTATATAGAAAAACACTTGGCAAAAAAAAACGCTTTGAATCACGTATTTTTTTTAATTATTTACAAGATAGTAAAGAGCTACAAACTCAATGACAATATCTTCTATACATCCATGTTACATAACTCCAAGTGACGTTGAATTCATAAGCACAAAAAAAATGTTCAAGTTTATCACTTCATTTTGAATATATTCATGTAAACATCATATGTTTGAGCAAGATCGTATCCCCCCCCCCCACTCCACACCCCCACAATGAACACATTTAATGAATATGTTTCTATGTATTCAGCGAACGTATACTATTCTTTTTCTCTTTTTTTTTTTCTCTTTTTTTTTTAGGGGGGGGTTATCATGAAAGTCGTTCCTGCTCGCTAAATTGCCGCGAGAGCTGTATATTCCCTTTACTAACACGCGTAAATTCACGCGTAAATTTATCAGGTTGAATAATGTTAGGACATGTACACAGCTGATACAGCAAGAATTATATTATCTACGTGTCCACTGAGCTCTTTTAGGGCATTAGCCAGCCTCTGTCCATTGTCCCATTTCTGCCACGTAAATTCCCCTTGTTTCAACAAATAACTGCACTGTGTGCAGTACTGCCATAGTTATACCTCGAATAGCATTTCCGTTTTCTGTTCGTCTCATTACTTGCTCCCAATTTTTTTTTTTTTTTTTTTCCAGAGGATTGGCTGATAACAGATTTGTTTGAGTCCTGTTTAACACGTACTGGCGTTCCAAATGCATCTATTTCTTTGATGATATATATATATATATATATATATATATATATATATATATATATATATATATATATATATATATATATATATATACACACACACAATAAAGATATCTCATTTTACTTTAAAGGATTCCATGGTGTTGAATATTTCTCTCGCACTAGCATGTATCACTAACAGAAATTAACATTGCGAATATGCTCTGAACACAAAGGCATGATGTGCCTTGCTAGAGAGAGAGAGAGAGAGAGAGAGAGAGAGAGAGAGAGAGAGAGAGAGAGAGAGAGAGAGATGAGCAAGGATAAATTTACCTTGGAAGGAGAGGGGTTGGGGTTGTCACCCAGCGTAATATACACTTGCCAGACAATAGGAATATGATATTCACCAGTTGCCAGAGTCATGTCTTGGAGAATCCTGGGTCGAATCAAGTTTAAAAGACGAGAATCCTAAGTAGAATCAAGTTTAAAAGACGTGTATGGGTCAAACCTGATTGTTGATAGAGGAGAGAATCATTTTATTTCATTTGTTTCAATGGCACCTCCTCTCTCTCTCTACCCCTGACCGGATTCTGGCCCCCCTTTTTTTATAACACGAATGTAAAGATACATCATTAAAATCTGGTCGTGAGCGTTTAAAGTCCTCAAGGAAAACAGAGACGAACCCATTTAAAAAGGCAATGAAACTTGAAATGCCTTTTATTCCCATGACGTCTCCAGGATGCTGGCTATTTTTCCTTTGACTATACGCTTACAAAAAAAAAAAGAAAAAGAAAGAAAATGGCCTGTAGACTCCTTATGGTCTTAACAGGGCGAGGCTAATTTCACGGACCATTTCCCTCGTCTTGAGGCCATATTGTAAGGTGGGCGTGCCACAAGGTGGTTGGCTCCACAAGGGAGACATCTGGATGTCTGTGTGATAGCAGGCCTTGTTTGGGTAGTGGAGAGGGAGGGAAGGAGAGAGAGAGTAATTTAAAGAGCGCCAGGTAGTGGAGAGGGAGGGAGGGAGTAATGTAAAGAGCGCCCTTTATTGTGTAAAATGTTTTCGGTTCGGCATCTTGTGCCTCTTCCAGTTCACAGATTATTATTATTATCAACTTTAAAAAGAAATAAAAAAGGGGACTTTAAGGCATATGTCACCAGGATAAGATATCATTTAGTATTGTATATATAACTTACCTTCATAGATAAAACATTACATCCAGTTATTCTCTTCAAAACGGATATGCCAAAGAAGAGAATGTCCGGCACAAAAAAAAAAAAACTAACTTGAGAATGATTTAAGTCATACACAAACTACTTTCTCCGGAGGAGCACTGGGTGCTGGACTGCGTGCGAGGAAGTCATCATCTGCTGGTCGTTGCCCCAGGAGACCTTCATGGGGCTTCTCTAAGGAGTGGGGGGCTGGGGGCTGTGCTGTCACTACCTGGATCAGTAGTAGCGACATTGTGTTCGTCGTGACCTTCGTCAGTAGATGTAGGGATGGTGGACGCGTCCGGCGACTGGAACGGAAGAAGGAGGGTCTCTCTCTCTCTCTCTCTCTCTCTCTCTCTCTCTCTCTCTCTCTCTCTCTCTCTCTCTCTCTCTCTCTCTCTCTCTCTCATTCTCTCACTTTGATATTCACTGTCACGAAAAAAAAAGGACATCTTCATCGTTCCAGTATTCGTTATGAGATCTGTTTAACCTAAGTATTATCGTCATAAAGTTCCACTATTAACAGAACCATAGATATACAAAAGTATTCCTTAAAGCTGAAAAAAAAAAATACGTGATGTATAGAAAATGGACACGTAGATTCGAGGTATGAATAATTTACAGTATTTCAGTATATCAAGCGAGTTATTTCCACGGATTTTCTTACCGAGAAATCTATTTTAGTTGTAGCGATTGATTCGGAAACTGTCAGCAAATCACTTTTGGCAAATGTCAAAATTTTTACATACTCTCTTATAGTGTGGGAGGCGACATCAGTTACGCGTCCGCAGTAATTACTTTATTATTAACCTGACATGTAGTGAGGACAAGATTTGTCATCTGTATATTTTTTTTTCTAATTCCTTCTAGATACACACGCACACACACACTACGTCTTTCCTCTCTACTATACCAACGCTTTTCTTCATCATCATTTTAAGTTTTTCTTTAATACTAGTGATAATGATAACTGATAAGGTATACTGAGTATTTTACTTGACCCCTTTAGTCTCCTGATAACTGATAAGATACACTGAGTAATAACTTACTTGACCCCTTTAGTCTCTGATAACTGATAACTGAGTAACTTATTTAACCCCGCCTTAGTCTCCTCAGAACTGATTTCTTGGCCCCCGTCCACCATATGTAGACTGCACAACACCTCTCTCAAGACAACCGTGAAATTCGTACGAAAGATAAACCTTCTCATTGTCCAAAGAAAATGAAAGTAAGTAACCAAGATATGGATTTAGACAACTCTTTAACAACTTTTTCTTTTCTTTTACGGTGGAACTCCTAACAGAGTTCCTAACGGAACACCGACCATGATAAAACACCTCTAACAAGATTTATAACGGAAGTGTAACACGCCACGTAACTCACAAATCCAATTCCCTGATATGATTCAGAAGAGAAGGTTAATCTGGAGCTGACTTGAGTGAAAAATATGCTTGCCGGGCCCCCCCGGCCATGCATTATTCCACATATACATCACGAAGAATAAAAGGTTTTCAGCCCGATTTCTTCTCGCCCGTCCCCACCACACCCAAGGGGTCGTTTTCTTCGCTCGTTTGGTAATACTCTCTGATGGGAGCTTCGCTATGGAATACTTTTTTTCCTCTCTTTTTCTGAAGTCGAGTCGTCAGTTTGAATTTTCCGGCAGGGTAAAGGCTGGTAAAGTGATCTCGGATGTGCTGTATCTTCTTATGATAAACGTTTCTCATTTTCGCAGGAAGAAGAAGAAGAAAAAAAATGTTATGTATGTGTCTGTATGTATATATGAATGTATACGTGGGTCATTTATGACCGTACTCCACACACACACATATATATATGTTGCTACACTACGGACGAGGAGTCACCTTGAGTGAGGTCTGTCTCATCATGACTGGAGGGAGAGGAACACAATATGGTCAAGGAACTACTCGATCTAGAAGGCCCTTGGGCTGCAGGAGCCTCTTGCTAAACACAAGTGTGTGTGTGTGTGTGTACATACGATTATAGTTCATATGAACGCGCACCTCCATAGAACATACAAACCTCCAAGAGCCAGCCAGAGTCGAACTCGGGACCTTATACGTGGTAGGATGGAGCGCTGCCACTATGATCATATCCTAGCGGTAGCGCTCCCGCCTACCACGCAGAAGGTCCCGGGTTCGATCGAGCGTGGTTGTGGGTGGTTACACATCTCTCTCTCTCCTATGGCTCATCACAGCGTATGTATACGTCTGTATGTATACGTCTGTCAGACTCAGGACTGTGTATATCCAATCAGAATATAGTTTTAGAACGTCAAGGATGTTGGATTTCGAGGTCATGTGTATTCTTTAGCGTAGATACGCTGATGACAGCAGTATGAACACGTGAATATGTATCAAGAAGGTGAGGAAAGATACAGGCACCAGACTTTGAAGGGCTTTTGAAGACCATGGCAAATGCAGCCTTTCTTTAACTTGTTTATATACTTTTTGGCACGCCATCCCTGCATCTGTCGTAATGATGAATATAATAGTATGGTGCTTTAAACTAGCGTGTGATGGTTTGATACGCTAAAGCGTCTTGCCAGGTTAGGTCATAGGTCAGCTGAGGTCAACAAAGGGTCACTGCTATTAGATAGAACTAATAGGTCAAACCCATTTACGTTTCTGTTCTGGTCATTGACCAGTTATTCCTGTAATTTGATACGGTTTGTAGATAATGGCCCTCGACTCAGGATGACCACGTAACACGAGTTAATATAAATTATTGAGTGATTTTGAGACAAAAGAGCATCATGAGTGATAGTGGTGGCCTTAATGATGACGATGGTGAGGAAGGTGATGTGTTACTGATAGTGACTGTAGTGAAGATGATGATAATGCTACTGATAATATCACAATAGTGATGATGATTATGTTAGCGTTTTAAGATAATGACCCACAAATGTTCGTAGACATATTGATGATTAATATAGAAGGTGATATGTTATTGATAATGATTGTAGTGAAGATGATGATAATGCTACTGATGGTATCACAGTAGTGATGATAATTATGTTAGCGTTTTAAGATAATGACCCACAAATGTTCGTAGACATATTGATGATTAATATAGGTGATATGTTATTGATAATGATTGTAGTGAAGATGATGATAATGCTACTGATGATATCACAGTAGTGATGATAATTATGTTAGAGTTTTAAGATAATGACCCACAAATGTTCGTACATATTGATGATTAATATAGAAGGTGATATGTTATTGATAATGATTGTAGTGAAGATGATGATAATGCTACTGATGATCATTATGTTGGCGTTTTAAGATAATTACTCATGATTAATGATGTTATTAATCCGTGCTGACCTCACGGGAAAAGCCAAATCCCTGAAGAATATATTGATTAATAACAACAATACAGGAATATTACACGATGATAAGAACTTTGCGAACACGTATCAGGCTCCCATCTCCACCTAATGACACTAATTAAGGCCCCAACATCATCAACATAATTCAGACACCGACGATGGTAATTTATGGTAATTACTTGACACACCATAAGCATTAGCCCACATGATGCCATATTGGTGAATGCTGGAGAATGGGAGCCTGCCAATATTACAATATAAACACCGCCCCCCACCACACACATTGCCCTGTGTCAAAATTATAACCGAAAATGACCACAGTTCCTGGATTTATTGATTGGAAATCCATACCTCCCAGTTGCGGGATTTAATTAATCGCCAGTTTATTAGTACTCTGGGGATTTCATTCGCGTATCTCCTACGCTTTGCTGGCTGGTCACAGAAATAGTGGCGGGAGAACAGAAAAATAATGGCGGGAGAACAGAAAAATGTTTTTTTTTTTAGGTCTAAATCTTTGTCTACGTATATAGAGTCTTCAGCAATAGACGGTATTGATATGTTATTCTTAAAGCTTTATATATATATATATATATATATATATATATATATATATATATATATATATATATATATTGTGTGTGTGTGTGCATTCCCACATGGCTGAGTGACGAGAGATCGTAGAATATCTAAGAGTGGTTACCAACATGTCTGACCATTCCTTGATGTGGACCCAACTGGCTAATTGGTTCGTAAGCGTTTGATGTTCACTTCCATACCAAGGTTCGACTAATTGAAGGTGTGGAGCAAAAATCCCTTTTGGTTTGGTTACGACACAGTAAAAGTAGGGTACATCTTATGAGTTTGATTAAATCATTTCAAATACTTCGACGTATTTTGAAGTGGTTCGTTATTTCTATTAAAGATCTTTATTGGCTTATTATCATTTATTTCATTGTATATTCCCTAGTTACAGTGTCAGTTTAGCTTGTAGATTCTCTACTTCTATGTATTTTTTTTCGGTCATTTGATTAATAATCTTTTTCCTTTCTGTGTCGCTCTACGTCTCTGTTTATCGCCACTTTCGCCCTCAGTTTTCGCGTCTGTGTTCTCATTCGACTTTGAACCCGGGACCTTGCGCATGTCGGTAGCATTCGATATCTGTATCATATACAGGGGTATACTTGGCGTACTAGTTCACTAAACATATGTCATACTCGTTGATATATCGTGCTCCTCCCATCCTGTGGTCAAGGTTAGGGTCGGGTATGCCTCGAGACGATGACTGGGTGTCCAGATCATGATCATGCGTTACCTTTTCCATAAGGTTGACGTCTCTATTTTGCCCCGTGGGGTTTAAGGTCATCATGGCAGTTCGGTTTCCTCCTCCCCCTCACGATTGGAGCATTATTGTGGCCCTTGTGATGGCCCTGGGAGATGACCACGGAGCCAGGGGCGTGTTGGGGGAGTCTCTCTCTCTCTCTCTCTCTCTCTCTCTCTCTCTCTCTCTCTCTCTCTCTCTCTCTCTCTCTCTCTCAACATTGAAACTGGTTTCGATCAACTCCGTTGCCCCTCATTTGCCGGGGGTGGGAGGGTCCTGTCTTATACACTGAAATTCAGACTCGTCCATCTGAATGCATCGTTGCGTTGACACGTACACGAAAGTACACTTGACGTAAACGACTTAACAAGCACACGAAACTACACGACGCAAACAACGTAACGAGCACACGAAACTACACTTGACGCAAACGACTTAACAAGCACACGAAACTACACTTGACGCAAACGACTTAACAAGCACACGAAACTACACTTGACGTGTACAACGACGTGAACAAGTACACGCGAGTACACACGGCCATATACAACGACTTCAACTAATACCCGAAAGCGTCACAGTGGACGTAAACAGCCACAGACTTACCCCATCAAGGGAGGAAACGTTGAAGGGAAAACGCGAGGATGAAAATATCGATTATTTAGAAAACGGAGGGAGGGGGAAAAAAAAAAGAAAAGAAAAAAAAAAAAGGAGTCAGTGGGACACGTCAGAACGAGAGAACCTGGGGTGTGTGTGTGTGTGTGTGTGTGGAAGAGGAGGTGTGGGTTAAGGACTGGAGGAGGAGGAGGAGGTGTGGGTTGAGGACGCTCGATGAAGTAATGTTGGAAAATCATGCTAAAGGGATCTAGTAACCAAGAGGTCGTCGTCCCCCCCACCTCACCACCTCACCCTCCCCTTTAATAAGGCTTCCTGGACATTTCCCCCCTCTCCCCTCGCCTGCCCCCCCCACCCCCTCCGCCGCCCCCCGCCGCCGCCCCGTAGTAAAAAGAGGAGTCGTTATCGCCGCCCTGGTCCTCCGAGAGGGCCAGACTCTGAATCGACAAATTCACTTAGCGAGATGACGCCACCAGCGAAATCATAACCGACTTCCGAAGTGGAGGGAGGGTGAGGAGGAGGGTGGAGGAGGGAGGCGTCCCTGAATGCTCCCGACGGGGGTTGAGGGGGAGGGAAGGAGGGAAGAGGAGGAGGGAAGAGGGGGGGTCGTCATCGTCATCCTCCTCCCCTCCCTCCCTCCCTCCTCCCCCCTCCCTCCCCCCCCCACACTGAATGTTTCACCCACCCACCCACCCACCCCACCCCACCCACCCACCCACCCACCAACCCTAACCTACCCCCCCGCCCCACCCACCCCCTCCCTCCCCCAACACCACCCTCCCCCCGCCTTCCCAACCCCTCCTCCCTCCTCTCCTCCTCCTCCTCCTCCTACCCCCGCCTCCCCCCCGCCCCCCCCCCTCCTCCACCGGACATGAAAAATTGACAGAGAAACGTCAGATTAATTACCAGATTGACGGAGGGGGGGTTGGGGGGGTGTGGTTGGGGGGTTATAGGGGGGGGAATGATGATACGCTGGTTGCGACGGCCAACCCTAGGGGGGGGAGATGGTTGGAGGGGGGCGACGGCCCTCCGCTTTGAGGGGGGAGGGAGGAGACCTGTGACGGGGGGGGGGAAGATGATGATGGGGTCTCCAGGATAGGGTGATGGGGGGGAGAGGTGCGAAGGGGTGGGTGTGTGGAGAGGAGATGATGATGGTGATGAAGAAGATGATGATGATGATAGGAGAGAGAGAGAGAGAGAGAGAGAGAGAGAGAGAGAGAGAGAGAGGTGGGGGGAGTGGGCAAACCTGAGAGAGAGAGAGAGAGAGAGAGAGAGAGAGAGAGAGAGAGAGAGAGAGAGAGAGAGAGAGAGCGTCACCCCTTTTCCCTAGAGCGTGAGGAGGTTGGCGGGTTGTGCCCCCCCGTCCAGGGACCGCTGCTGAGCTGGGAATATTTGATCGCTTTAATGCAAGACCCCCGCCCAGGACCACCATTATGACGGAGGTGGTCGCGGAGGAAGGAAGGAAGGAGGAGGAGGAGGAGGAGGAGGAGGAGGAGGAGGAGAAGGTGGAGGTGAAGAAGGAGGGAGAGGCACGGGCGTGAGGGGTAATGCAGGAATGACAGATGGAAGCAAGAAGAAGAAGAAGAAGAAGGAGGAGGAGAAGGAGGAGGAGGAGGAGGTGGTGAAGAGGGAGGGAGAGGCACGGGCGTGAGGGGTAACACAGGAAGGACGGATGGAAGCAAGAAGGAGGAGGAGGAGGAGGAGGTGCAGGTCCCCCACCCACACCAACGCCTCCCTTGCCACTAGTTGTTAAGATTCGAGGAGGCGTCCTCACTTCTTCCCGTGCAGGTTTTGTGCCTGAGTTCAGGACCCCGTGTCATCGCGTGTAATTCCCTCTTTCTCTCCTTCTTTCTTTCCTTCTTTCTTTCTTTTTTTTCTTTCCTTCCTTCTTTCTATCTTTCTTTTTTTTCTGGGGAGTATATGAAGGCTTGATCCTCCCACTGGGGCAGGTCTGTGTCAAATCTTACTGGATGGGTTCTCGTCTCGGGCGAAGATACGTCGGAGGTGGAGCCCGTGATTGTATTTCCAGCCCTCGTTCGGCACGACGGAGCGACACCACCAGGAGGAGGAGCACGACGCCACGACACCAGCAGGAAGAGGAGCACGACGGTACGACCTCACCAGGAGGAGGAGCACGACACCACCAGGAGGAGGAGCACGACGGAGCGACACCACCAGGAGGAGGAGCACGACGGTACGACCCCACCAGGAGGAGGAGCACGACGCCACGACACCAGCAGGAGGAGGAGCACGAACGTACGACACCAGCAGGAGGAGGAGCACGACGCCACGACCCCACCAGGAGGAGGAGCACGGCGGTACGACACCAGCAGGAGGAGGAGCACGACACCACGAGGAGGAGGAGCACGACGGTACGACCCCACCAGGAGGAGGAGCACGACAGTACGACCCCACCAGGAGGAGGAGCACGACAGTACGACACCACCTGGAGGAGGAGCACGAGGCCACGACACCACCAGGAGGAGGAGCACGGCGGAACGACCCCAGTAGAGGAGGAGCACGACGCCACGACCCCACCAGGAGGAGGAGCACGGCGGAACGACCCCTTTAGGGATCATGTCAACGACCGTCTGGCTCATCTTCCTCAGGGGTCGTACCGTCGAGGGAGTGAGAATACTCCACATCCCTCCGAGTCAAAGAAGAAAGCCATAGATTCAACACCCTCTTGACTCACATCTGTTCCACCTTTTGGGGTAACCTCGGGAGATGCGTCGTCAGTCAAATTCTTCACCCACCTCCTCCTACATCCTTCGTCCTACATCCCACGTCCTTCGGGGACCCTAGTATAGTATAGGCTGTGTGTGTGGGGCCTCCTTCCTCCCTCCACGAAGCATTGAAGAATCGATTCTCGTGTGGCGTTGCATCGTACATGTGGAGGATGGGAACCTCCTTGCAAAGCATCTTGGCAGCCGCTCCTGTATAAGGAGAGCTATGGAAGACTGTCTCGGCTGCCTCCCTATTAAAGGATCGAGAGCCCCTTAGAACCACCATCTTGGGGTGTCCCTATTTAAGGACCCAGAACCCCTTAAAACCAGCTTGATTGCTAACCTTATTTTTTAGGACCGAGATCCATTGAAGACCATCATGGTTTCCAACCTATTTTAAGGACCGAGAACCCCTTAAAACTACCTCGTCTGCCACCCTATTTTAAGGACCGAGAACCCCTTAAAACTACCTCGTCTGCCACCCTATTTTAAGGACCGAGAACCCCTTAAGACTACCTCGTCTGCCACCCTATTTTAAGGACCGAGAGCACCTTAAAACCATCTAGTCTACCCCTGTTTAAGACCCCAGACCCCCTGAACACCACCATGGCTGCTTTATTCATAGGATCAGGATGATGCCACATGCGCCTTATACCTCATAACGTATGTCATGAGATAAGGGGGCTGAAGGCTACCCTAACTAGGGCTCTTCCCCCCCCCCCAACCTGATATATAGATGTGCCTATGTCGTTGATAATGCCCAGAGATGAAGTCTTATAGCTTATAATAAAAAGAGCGCGAGGGGGGAGGGGGAAAGGGGAAGAGGGGAATGAGTGAGGGGGAGGGGAAGAAGAAGGGGAGGGGAGGAAGGAGAGGGGATCATGTTATGAAATTTTATGTCGGCCGATATTTTAGGTCGAGGAGGGGAGAGAGGAGGGGGCCAAGTTGGGGCTTATATGATACGGACGATAAACATGGTCTTCAGATATGGGGAGGAGGAGAAGGAGGCTAGGGGGGGAGGACGAAATGAGATGATATGAGAGGATGTATATTAAGGTATGACCACCGCACGTATAACGCGAGATACATCAAGGTATGACGGGGGGGTGGTATGATGTGCTGGGGTATATCGATGGTTCGATACGTATGTGTGTTTTTATAGGAGGTGAGACGGCACGGGCAACTGAGGCCCCCCTAATCAAGGGCATCCCATTAACGATATATATATATATATATATATATATATATATATATATATATATATATATATATATATATATATATATATATATATTATTGATTGATAATAGAAGTGACTTTTCATTTCGTTATACACAAAAAAATGCCACTTTAAATTTACTGTTTAATATCTTTCCTTACATGATATAGTTGTCATTATTCTGGGAGAGAAACAGAAAAAAAATGTCTAAATTGTCATAGATTCTATACTACTGAATATCTTGACCTAGAAATTCCCAGTTGAAATGCTGAAGGAGCTGGCATGTTCCTCTCTCTCTCTCTCCCCCGTGGCTTATCAAAGAGTCGAGTCTTAATGTAAGGCTGGGGAAAAGTTTCTGATATACCCAGAGACCATTGAATACATCTCCTCCTCCTCCTCCTCCTCTGCCTCCTCCTTCTCCTCCTCCTCCTCCTCCTCCTACCCCCAAAAAAAACTTCCCTCAGAACTTCAGTCCTTCAGCTGTGACTCAGGCCTGAACACGGCATTCACATATCCTTCCTGATTCATTCGGAACTTATTTTGTCAGAACTGATACACAAACGGATGGCGACGAGTTTGCTGTAACCTGTATCTCCTGTAAGGATTTTGGCTTCCCGTCTCTGAGATTTCTCTTTGACCTGACGTTCTCGTGTGACCCCCTGACCTCTTATATCCCTCCCTTGACCTGACCTTAACCTGTGGGGGGGTTCCTCTAGTGTTCTT
Organism: Panulirus ornatus; assembly: GCF_036320965.1. NCBI lineage: Eukaryota > Metazoa > Arthropoda > Malacostraca > Decapoda > Palinuridae > Panulirus > Panulirus ornatus. The sequence goes on from NC_092233.1 coordinate 57,908,492, forward strand.
CCACCTCCTCTTGAAGTCACCAACGATGTGTGGATATTGTGGGTCATGGTGAAGTCTATGGTTGAACCTGTGGACTCCCGTTGGTGTAGCGATTAGCGTTCCTGGCCGTGACGCATTCACGGGGCCCGCCCAGGCTCGAGTGTATAGGTTCGAATCCTGGTTACGGTATTCGGTCCACAGTCACACCAGCAGTTCATCCACAGATAAGGGTTTTGGTCGATAAAATGGGTAGTCCAGGAGCTTCGTAAATTCGTTTTCCATATCTTCTAAAAACCCTCCACGGAAAACGGTCCATAATATCCCCTAGAAACCGTCCACTGCATCTCACTAGAGACCCAGCCCACGACAAACTGAAAACCGTCCACCATACCTACTTGAAATCCTCAACCACAACTAATAGAGAACGTCCACCACACGCACTAGAAACCCTTTACTACACTCGGTGGAGACCGTTTACAACACGTTGTAGAAACCCACCACAAAACCCACTAGAAACCCACCACAAAAACCACTAAAAACCCACCCCAAAACCCAATAGAAATCCACCACAAAATCCAATAGAAACCCACCTCAAAACCCAATAGAAATCCACCACAAAACCCAATAGAAATCCACCACAAAATCCAATAGAAATCCACCACAAAATCCAATAGAAACTCATCACAAAATCCAATAGAAACCCACCACAAAACCCGCTAGAAACCCACCCCAAAATCTACAATGGCAACTGGGGAAAAGTCAATTGCTCTTTCCCTCACCTTAGAAGGCTGAGGATATGGGCTGTTTGGGGGCCACCGATCACAGACATGATTCACCTTTTGGAGAGGAGAAACACCGCCTCCAACACCAACATTTGGAGGGACGACATCCCCAGTGGTTGCAGTAGTAGATGTTGTAGGGAAACAACAGCACTGGCAGCAGAAACAGCTGCTGCACGTTCCATGAGGCAGTACAGGCCAACACAGCCGAAGCTGTTCCACAGTCATCTGTTATGACAGGTGTAGCTAAGTCATGCCACAGCCCAGCAACAGGAGAGGACACAGCAGTACTTCAGTTGCACCAAGAGGAACAGAAGTAACAGAATCCATGACGGTAATAGAAGCGGAGAAAACAGAAGTGGAACAGATCCTCTGGGAACCCAAAAAGTCTTAGGGTTGCAACGCAAGAGACGCCGACGACCCAGCGTTACAACGCAAGAGACGCCGCCAACGACCCAGCGTTACAACGCAAGAGACGCCGCCGACGACCCAGCGTTACAACGCAAGAGACGCCGCCGACGACCCAGCGTTACAACGCAAGAGACGCCGCCGACGACCCAGCGTTACAACGCAAGAGACGCCGCCGACGACCCAGCGTTACAACGCAAGAGACGCCGCCGACGACCCAGCGTTACAACGCAAGAGACGCCGCCGACGACCCAGCGTTACAACGCAAGAGACGCCGCCGACGACCCAGCGTTACAACGCAAGAGACGCCGCCGACGACCCAGCGTTACAACGCAAGAGACGCCGACGGCCCAGCGTTCGGAACGCAAGAGACGCCGACGGCCCAGCGTTCGGAACGCAAGAGACGCCGACGGCCCAGCGTTCGGAACGCAAGAGACGCCGACGACCCAGCGTTCGGAACGCAAGAGACGCCGACGACCCAGCGTTCGGAACGCAAGAGACGCCGACGACCCAGCGTTCGGAACGCAAGAGACGCCGACGACCCAGCGTTCGGAACGCAAGAGACGCCGACGACCCAGCGTTCGGAACGCAAGAGACGCCGACGACCCAGCGTTCGGAACGCAAGAGACGCCGACGACCCAGCGTTCGGAACGCAAGAGACGCCGACGACCCAGCGTTCGGAACGCAAGAGACGCCGACGACCCAGCGTTCGGAACGCAAGAGACGCCGACGACCCAGCGTTCGGAACGCAAGAGACGCCGACGACCCAGCGTTCGGAACGCAAGAGACGCCGACGACCCAGCGTTCGGAACGCAAGAGACGCCGACGACCCAGCGTTCGGAACGCAAGAGACGCCGACGACCCAGCGTTCGGAACGCAAGAGACGCCGACGACCCAGCGTTCGGAACGCAAGAGACGCCGACGACCCAGCGTTCGGAACGCAAGAGACGCCGACGACCCAGCGTTCGGAACGCAAGAGACGCCGACGACCCAGCGTTACAACGCAAGAGACGCCGACGACCCAGCGTTACAACGCAAGAGACGCCGACGACCCAGCGTTACAACGCAAGAGACGCCGACAACCCAGCGTTACAACGCAAGAGACGCCGACGACCCAGCGCTGAAAAACGCAAAAAAAAAAACTTCGATAACTTAGCGTTGTAACGCCATTCTTTTTCCCAGTGGTTAAGGCCCTCCAGTATCCTGCTGGGGGAGGGAAGAGGACCTGGGTAGTCTCCTGGGTTTTTTTTCCCCTCCCCAAGTGGTTTATGTTTTACCGCGTGGGAAGCCTGGTGACGCTGGGTTTATTTTCTGGCGGTTTAGAACAGTGGCGGTTTAAATGGTCGGGGCGGAGGGTGGAGGGTAGGGGGGGTGGAGGGAGGGGGAGAGAGAGAGAGAGAGAGAGAGAGAGAGAGAGAGAGAGAGAGAGAGAGAGAGAGAGAATGGGAATGGGAATCAATTTCCTATGTGTAGCGAAGAGTTGGAATCACTGATCAAATCAAGAGATACAGCGTCAGAGACAAGAGGATACTACACACACACACACACACACACACACACACACACACACACACACACACACACACACACGTGGAAGAGAGAAGAGTAAGGGGTGATTTGATCGGAACCTTGGAAGTTTTTATATCAGTTTGATGAAGCCAGCAGCCACCAGGTCTTTTAAGAAATGTAAGTATAGAACATACGACCCAGAGGCCATGACGACCCAGAGGCCATGACGACCCAGAGGCCATGACGACCCAGAGGCCATGACGACCCAGAGGCCATGACGACCCAGAGGCCATGACGACCCAGAGGCCATGACGACCCAGAGGCCATGACGACCCAGAGACCATAACGACCCAGAAGCCATATCGACCAGAGACCATATCGACCAGAGACATACACACATACCTTCATACATACATACGTATGTACATGCACAGTGTCCCCATAAAAGGGGTCCTGTGTTACATACATACATACATACATACATGCACACATACATACGTACATACACATACATACATACACATACATACCTACATACATACATACGTATGTACATGCACAGTGGCCTCATAAAAGGGGTCCTGTGTTACATACATACTGCATACATACATACATACATACATGCACACGTACATACACATACATACATACATACATAGATGCACAGTGCGGCAGTAAACAGGTTGACAGGACATGTTAATGTAAGCCTGGTGGCCCACCAGCTCCGCCACGGGATAATTCCCTCGTCTAAAACTTGACTGACTCTACCCCATCGACGGTGTGCCCGGCTGCGACTGCGACAGAACCGGACGCTCCTGGCCACTTACGAGCCATTCCTGCCATGTTTATTGGGATCATATCCCCTGCGGCGTGAATGAGACTGTGGGCCAACATTACAATATGTAAAGCCCGCCCAGAAGGGGGGAAGAGAGTGCCGGGTGATTTGATTGGCGAGGCTGCCGGTGACGTCGTGGCTGGTCGCCGTTCGACGATTGGGGGTTGCTAGGCGTGACGTCACGGTAGGCGGGGTTAAAGCGCTCCAAAATTGGGAGAGGGGGTGGGGGGGGGTATGGTGGTGACGTCAGTGTGATTATCTCCTCCCTGATTTGCTGGGTCTCCTGATGACGTCAGTGTAATCCCGATATCCACGTAGATGGGCTGGTTTTACGAAATGGTCTTTCATGCTTGTGTTTCGAGACAACGCTAGACTTTTACGATGTCCATCTCTCGACCACGAAGTAAACTTCGAAGACCTGGTGCCTACTCGAAGGTCTTCGAAGACTTGATGCCTGCTCGAAGTACTTCGAAGACTTGATGCCTGCTCGAAGTACTTCGAAGACTTGATGCCTGCTCGAAGTACTTCGAAGACTTGATGCCTACTCGAAGTACTTCGAAGACTTGATGCCTGCTCGAAGTACTTCGAAGACTTGATGCCTGCTCGAAGTACTTCGAAGACTTGATGCCTACTCGAAGTACTTCGAAGACTTGATGCCTACTCGAAGTACTTCGAAGACTTGATGCCTACTCGAAGTACTTCGAAGACTTGATGTCTACTCGAAGTACTTCGAAGACTTGATGCCTACTCGAAGTACTTCGAAGACCTGATGCCTACTCGAAGTACTTCGAAGACCTGGTGCTTACTCGAAGTACTTCGAAGACCTGATGCCTACTTGGGGTGTACAGTGTAATGCTCTTAGTACACGTACACTCTCTCTCTCTCTCTCTCTCTCTCTCTCTCTCTCTCTCTCTCTCTCTCTCTCTCTCTCTCTCTCTCCCTGATAGGAAATACAACTCCACTTATACCCCTTTCCCTCCTCCCCCCAAATACAACATCCAACACGACGTAAAGGCTCTGCGTCCCGTCTCGTGCATCCGCCTGTTTCTCCCTGTCTGTCTACGGAGACGGGGCGGGAGACAGGGGGGATCTTGGCTCCACTAGAGGTAGCCATTTAATGGTAATTGACCTCCGGGGAGGAGGAGGGGGGAAGGTCATTCATTAACAGCGCTCGACCTTAAAACAGGGATTGACCTATAGAGACAATGATGGACTGGGTCGAGGATTAACCCTTTGATGACATTGTCTTGAATCACTTTATCACAAGGTACGACCCTCCCTGATTCCGATGAGACGACCCTCGAGCCGGTACGACAGTTACCATAACGGTACGACTATTTGAGCAAGGTGGTGGTACGACCCGTTGAGCCGGTACGACGCAGTGAACATGATGGTACGACTATTTGAGCACGACGCCGGTACGACACAGTGAGCATAGTGGTACGACTCTTTGAGCACGACGCCGGTACGACACATTGAACATAATGGAACGACTATTTGAGCACGACGGCGGTACGACACAGTGAACATGATGGTACGACTCTTTAAGCACGACGGCGGTACGACACAGTGAACATGATGGTACGACTCTTTGAGCACGGTAGTACGACCCTTTTCAGTACAGTGATACTAACCTTTTAAGGACGGCGGTACGACCATTGACCGCGGTGGTACGACCCTTAAGTATGATGACCTGGCTCTTGAACTGATCCCGCAACCTCCCTCACTCGCCCCGCCAACGACCATGGGCCCCTCCCCCCCCCCATGTATGACCTTCTGTGGAATGACCTCGTCCAAGACGCGTCTCGCCTCAATGACCTTGTTTGACCTGGCCTCCTGATGCCTCCAGCCAGGACTTAAATGGTCGTTCCAGGCGCAGGGTGTGTGATGAGCACTATGACCCTTGATGACCCTACGTCTCCCACTTTAAGGGCAGAGACAAGAGCCCTAAGAATGACCCCCACACACCCACCGCCCCTTGTGAAGGAAGGGTTTAGAGTTAAGGGCAGAGGAGCCACATCCCCTGAAGAAATGACCCTTCGCGTGTGTGTGGATAAGGTTCATTATCTTGGGGGGGAGGGAGTCAGCCCCTGGGGTTAGGTCCCTGGTGAGCGAGGGGAAAGCATATGACCTATGACCTATGAGTATGATGACCTCTCCCCTCCTCCCCCAAATGGACTCGTGAAAAAAAATGGGATGCCATTAGCCTCCCGCCCAGCAGTTTGGAAACATGGGCTTCTCAATCACCCATCATCTGCTCGGTTCGTCTTGTATTAGTCTTGAGCACTGACGGTTGTGCCCCCCTGCCTGTTGGGGGGGGTTTCTTCTTGTGTGTGTGTGTGTGTGTGTGTTGTGTGTGTCTGTCTGTCTGTTGAGGGGAGCAAGTTGTGCACCCCGAGTTCCCTCGTCCCTTACTCTTGTGTCATGTCTTCATTAGGTGTAAACACACACACACACACACACACACACACACACACACACACACACACCATACAAGCAGCAATGTACCATACAAGCAGCAGTGTACTGATTGCTATAGTGTGGCTGCTGTAGTGAGGCCAGGCTGCTGTAGTGAGGCCAGGCTGCTGTAGTGAGGCCTGGCTGCTGTAGTGAGGCCTGGCTGCTGTAGTGAGGCCAGGCTGCTGTAGTGAGGCCTGGCTGCTGTAGTGAGGCCTGGCTGCTGTAGTGAGGCCTGGCTGCTGTAGTGAGGCCAGGCTGCTGTAGTGAGGCCTGGCTGCTGTAGTGAGGCCTGGCTGCTGTAGTGAGGCCAGGCTGCTGTAGTGAGGCCAGGCTGCTGTAGTGAGGCCAGGCTGCTGTAGTGAGGCCAGGCTGCTGTAGTGAGGCCAGGCTGCTGTAGTGAGGCCAGGCTGCTGTAGTGAGGCCAGGCTGCTGTAGTGAGGCCAGGCTGCTGTAGTGAGGCCTGGCTGCTGTAGTGAGGCCAGGCTGCTGTAGTGAGGCCTGGCTGCTGTAGTGAGGCCAGGCTGCTGTAGTGAGGCCTGGCTGCTGTAGTGAGGCCAGGCTGCTGTAGTGAGGCCTGGCTGCTGTAGTGAGGCCTGGCTGCTGTAGTGAGGCCTGGCTGCTGTAGTGAGGCCAGGCTGCTGTAGTGAGGCCAGGCTGCTGTAGTGAGGCCAGGCTGCTGTAGTGAGGCCAGGCTGCTGTAGTGAGGCCAGGCTGCTGCAGTGAGGCCAGGCTGCTGTAGTGAGGCCAGGCTGCTGTAGTGAGGCCAGGCTGCTGTAGTGAGGCCAGGCTGCTGTAGTGAGGCCAGGCTGCTGTAGTGAGGCCAGGCTGCTGTAGTGAGGCCTGGCTGCTGTAGTGAGGCCAGGCTGCTGTAGTGAGGCCAGGCTGCTGTAGTGAGGCCTGGCTGCTGTAGTGAGGCCTGGCTGCTGTAGTGAGGCCTGGCTGCTGTAGTGAGGCCTGGCTGCTGTAGTGAGGCCAGGCTGCTGTAGTGAGGCCAGGCTGCTGTAGTGAGGCCTTTATACATCAATCAACGAGACGTAATGACGTCAGAGAGGGGGAGAAGGAGGAAAGGGATGGTGGCGGGAGGGGAGGAGGAGGAGGCTGGTGCAAGAAGGATATTGCAAGGTAATTGGATCAATGGTCGAGGGTGGGGGAAAGGGGGGGGGGGTACAGAACACCCTACCAATCACCTCTCGCCCCCCACGACACGTAAGGTTGAAGGGGGAGAAATCTAAGGGGAAGTAGATCATCTCCTTCCCACCCCCTACTCCCCTTTTTAACCCCGTCACGGCCCCCCTTTGACACACCCTTAACCCCTCCCTCCCCCCTAAACCTCTCCTGCACCTGGAGGGTAACTGACCCCCTTCCCCTTCCCTTTCCCCTTCACACACACACACACACACACACACACACACACACACACACAAATACATTTCCTTCAGTGTAAAGTTACCATCGTGGGACCGAAGCCTCGCCTCTCGTCGCACGCAGTCTACAACCTTATCCCCATCAAGGTCTGTCGCGTTTGTGGTTAGTCCTTGTCTTGACCCCCTGAACAACACGACGGGGGTACAACCCTTGAGCACGACGACGGTACGATCCTTGAACACGACGGTACGATCCTTGAACACGATGGTACGATCCTTGAGCACGACGACGGTACGATCCCTGAGCACGATGGTACCATCCTTGAGCACGACGGTACGACCCTTGACCACGACGGCTTGGCCATAGACCTTTCCTCTGACCTTATCTCAAGCCAGAGATGACCTGACCTTTCTTCTGACCTGTGGACAGTAACGCTGACCTTTGTCCGTCTCTCTCTTAACCCACCTCCAGTCGCTTGGCACTTTCCTATCCCTCACTATTTGACCCGTTGGGGTTGGGTCGTGACCTGTGGTTCGTGACCTGTGGGTCATTCCACACGTCTCACGGTCGGGTGACGGGAGGTCACGCATGACCTTCATATGTCGACGATACACGAAAAAAAAAGGAAGAAAAGAAAACCGACTCCTGTAATTTACCCAGAGTCTGTTCTGTGACCCCAGAGACGAGGTCTTGGAAGTGGGACACATGGTCTAGTGTATATATATATATATATATATATATATATATATATATATATATATATATATATATATATGATATATTATTTATTATTATATTATACTTTGTGGCTGTCTCCCGCGTTAGCGAGGTAGCGCAAGGAATCAGACGAAATGATGGCCCAACCCACCCACATACACATGTATATACATACACGTCCACACACGCACCTTTCTGTTAGTGTTGCTACTTTCCTGTTAGTGTTGCTACTTTCCTGGTAGTGTTGGTACCTTTGTGGGAGTGTTTGTACTTTCCTGGTACTGTCGGTATCCTACGGCAAAGTATATAGGATGGAGTCCTTCAGACAGGCGGAGGAAAAGGTGCGCCACTAGGATCTAGTAGGGGAAGGAGTCCTCCAGTAGGATCCACAAGGGAGGAGTCCCCCACTAGGGCCCTCATGTGGAAGAAAGAGTCCCCCCACTGGGGCCATCATGTGGAAGAAAGAGTCCCCCCACTGGGGCTCTCATGTGGAAGAAAGAGTCCCCCCACTAGGGCCCATCATGTGGAAGAAAGAGTCCCCCCACTGGGCCCATCATGTAGAAGAAAGAATCCCCCCACTAGGGCCATCATGTGGAAGAAAGAGTCCCCCCACTGGGGCCCTCATGTGGAAGAAAGAGTCCCCCCACTGGGGCCCATCATGTGGAAGAAAGAGTCCCCCCACTGGGGCCCATCATGTGGAAGAAAGAGTCCCCCCACTGGGGCCCTCATGTGGAAGAAAGAGTCCCCCCACTGGGGCCCATCATGTGGAAGAAAGAGTCCCCCCACTGGGGCCCTCATGTGGAAGAAAGAGTCCCCCCACTGGGGCCCGCATGTGGAAGAAAGAGTCCCCCCACTGGGGCCCGCATGTGGAAGAAAGAGTCCCCCCACTGGGGCCCGCAGGGTGAAGAGTTTGTTGACAAACTTTTCCCCCTGGGAGTCAGGGGGAGGCTTGGCCAAGTTTTCCAACCCCAGGACAAACAAGGATGCAGTGGTGATTGGACGTTTGTGTCGCGACGTGTCCTCTCTTCATCCTGGGCGAAAACTGAAGCAAAGGACTTCCTCCTCCCAGCTGTTGTTGTGGCCGTGATGGTGGTGGCGGAGCAGGGACGAGGGGCGGTGGGTGGGTGAGGGTTGGGTACAGTGTCCCGCTGTAGTTCTTCTGGTAAATGATGTAATTACTATGTAATTACCTTCGTCTGTAAGTACATACAGATGGTAGTTGTTATCATACAGGTTCATGAGTTGGTTCATGTACTTTGGTGTTGTGTGAATCTTCAGTGGCCCCAGCGGGCGATCGCTTTCGCCAGTCAAGTGTGTGGTTGTGCCACAGCTACCACCTCCCTTCTACCAGCCCGGCACCACAGCTTAGTGAGGTTCGTTGCTATCATTAGCCACCACATCCTTCCACCACCTTGGCGCCAACGCTTAGTTTGGGGTATTGGTAATGCCCTTCAACTACCACATCCCTCCACCAAACTGGTCTCCACAGCTTAGCTTTGGGGGGTGGGTAATATCATAGCTACTGCATCTACCCTCCCCTCTTTCCTTCCTTCCTTCCTCCCGATACAAGACTGGCGCCACAGCTAAGCTAGAGTGGTGATAGAGCCACTGCATCACACCAGAACCCAGGCGCCACAGCTAAGGCCGAGGGGGCCTCCTCCTCCTCCTCCACACACCCCCTCAGCCAGTTTTGCAATCCGTGGGACGAGGATTTCATAAAAGTGTCTATTCTTATCTGTTTTCGGGGGTCTGGGCTGTACCCGGAACGCACATAAAGTCCCCTTGTCTAAGCAAAACGCGGTCGTTGGCTGTTGGCAAGTGTGGATGGGGGAATGTGCCAGCCAGGACACCACTGCACCACTACTGTCTCCATCTCCGGTTTCTTTGTCCAGAGATCTCGCCTCCTTAACGTCGAATCACGACTGAGGCCCTAGACTCATTTTCACTCAAGTATTACAGAGGGGGTTTGTTCCTGACAAGTGCTTTGCGCGTCTCTCTCTCTCTCTCTCTCTCTCTCTCTCTCTCTCTCTCTCTCTCTCTCTCTCTCTCTCTCTTAATATGTCATTAACTTGCCAGACATCTCGTCTAGGCAGAGGAGGAATGTGGCTGTATGTTGCTACAAGAAGGAGGAGGAGGAGGAGGGAGGAGAAGGTGGTATAATGCACCACCCTTGCTTGGTTCTCTTGCACTTCATTCCCTAAACGGAGACAGTCATCCCTCACATCTCCGACGGACTCGTGATTAGCAGGAGAAATGAATGATCAGGGAATTTTTTTATGAATGGCCAAAACACCAAGAGATTTCATACCGCCACATCAGTGCCTCCTTTTGGGACAAGGGTTTTAAGTGGTCGGTCCTCCTGCACTCTCTCTCTCTTTCTCATCGCTTCTGGATAAACCAGGGTTTTTCTACGGGTTTTTTTTTTTTACCCTCTAGGGTTTGCGGGCCAGAGACGGCCTGTCGGAGCCCAGGGTACAAGTACCCGCGGAGCGGACCAGATCCCTAGATAAGCCGAGGGAGACGAACGACGGGCAAGGCGGCGTCACCCGTGGTCAGTCAGGCAAGGGAACGAACGCTCCTGTAAGAGAGGCAGACGATCCTGGGGCGCCCTCGAGGGTTCCTCCTTGCTCGCTGTGAACACTCACTCTCTCCTGGGGGGGACGAGGGGGGTAACAGTAGTTACTGGGACCAGTAACAGTAGTTACTGGTCCAGTGACGTTACTTTGGTGACTGGAGGTTACCTTCCCCCCTCAAAAAAAAAGAAATGGGCGTCACTCCTCATTTTTCACTTAGGGTTGTGTCGTCCGCCGCCTTTTTTCTCGTATCGCAGCGTAGCTTCATGTCAGGCATGGAGCTCCAGGGTGGTCGTAGGTCCCTGTGTGTGTACGTAGTGTGCTGGCACGGCGCAGAGGCACGTATCGAAGGCATTGGTGGTCGTGGTGGTGCCCGTGAGGTTCCTGGCGTGCGCTGGCAAGCCGTTCGAGACCTGCCAGTTTCACGTGAAGCAAAGCTTGCGCTTCTCTGGGTCCTGACGCCTGTCCTGGGGGCGCCGGTAGTAGTGGCCCTTCTGGGAGTGGTGTACAGAGAACCTACCTGGTCTTTGGCTTATGTTGATTGGTCTTTTCCCAAGTAGGGTGTCAGGTTCGATACACAGACCTCGAGTACGTAAAAAAAGAGTTCGAGGAACCTTAGCTGATTCCAGGAGTCCTTCTCGACACAGTGCTGGTAAACCCCTTTGCAGGATTACTTTGTGGTCGAGTGTCGTCCAGCGCCAGTATGACCCCTGCTTCCCTCGTGGGTTCGACACCCGGGAACAGGAGTCGTACCCGGAGTAGGTCTGTGAGAAGTTTTCAAAATGCTGAACAATTTTTTTTTTTGACAGCTGACGACATTGTCATTCAAGACAGATACAGAACGACCACGTATAACAAGGTGAGGTGTAGGCCATAGGTTTTCGTGCTGCAAACCACCACGATATTGCTTTCACTATATCTATCCATCACGGATAGACAAATAGACTTGAATGATACTGATAATCAATAGAGCAATAAAGGAACCAGTTCAAGAAGAGACATGTAATCTGCACCTAAATCCACTTCTATATTCCCTCTCTCTGGTATAGAACATTAGAGGACACAGTGTTTTTCATTCACACTCTCCTATAATATTTCCATGTTAGCCTGATTTTCTGCGTATGACATGATCAATCCTAATTAGCTATTGAGCTGCCCCTATGGCTATTTCTACGTAGATTAGGAAGTTAGGACGTTACTCCTGTCCTCCAGCAGATGACCTCGTCACGGACCATCTGCTCTGTTGGTACTGTCCTCCAGCAGATAACCTGGTCACGGACCATCTGCTCTGTTGGTACTCTCCTCCAGCAGATAACCTGGTCACGGACCATCAGCTCTGTTGACTGTCCTTCCCATGTACTGTCCTCCAGCAGATCACCTCGCCACGAACCATCAGACTATCAGGTCTTCTGTTAAACTTTTGTTCCCATGTACTATAAACCCACCATAGGGTCCCCACTAACACCACAACACCCCTCCGCCCCCTTCACAATTAGCCTTTTTCTCCACAGCTGTCTTTTCCTGCCCTTGATTATTAGGAAATTGAGCGCTGGGTGGCCCCATTTTTTTTATATAAGCACTAAGGCAACTCGACGGATATAGGAGGAACAGGAGGGGAGTAGGGGAAAAAAATAATAGTTAGGGAAACGGGGTTCCCAGGCGAGGGAAGTGGAGAACTTAATGTGAGGGGGGAAATGAGGAGGGTGAAGTGAGGCGAGTAAGGAGATCAAGAGACCTTACGTAAAGTGTGAGGAGAGGCGAGAGAAGACGTCAATGGGAATGGAAGTTTTGGGGAGACGAAAGCTGAGGCAAGGGACAGGTCTGAAGTGTCGTAGACGTCAACGGGAATGGAAGTTTTGGGGAGACAAAAGCTGAGGCAAGGGACAGGTCTGAAGTGTCGTAGACGTCAACGGGAATGGAAGTTTTGGGGAGACGAAAGCTGAGGCAAGAGACAGGTCTGAAGTGTCGTAGACGTCAACGGGAATGGAAGTTTTGGGGAGACGAAAGCTGAGGCAAGAGACAGGTCTGAAGTGTCGTAGACGTCAACGGGAATGGAAGTTTTGGGGAGACGAAAGCTGAGGCAAGGGACAGGTCTGAAGTGTCGTGAGTTTGGGGAGGGAGGACCTACTGTCATCCCTCCGTCACATCCATGTGGGAAGAGCCAGGATCCTCACCCTCCCCGTGTGGATTCTGAGGATGTTTGACACAAACACACGACCCGGTGGCAGACAATGAACCACACACACGTGTGAGGCTCCCCCTCTCTCCACTGCGCATCCTATAAAGACATATTGTATAAACCTGTAAACCAGTTATAGAATACAAGTCTTTTATGGGTCGTTTGTAAGTGGGTTAGCTACCTGAAGCCAGCTGTATAGGCTGGCTTATTACTGGAGCGAGGGAAAAGCCCTTTTTGATGGCATTCGAATCTAGAATAATGGTCGGGGGTGAGGCTTTGATGACTTGTAGGGACTTTCACTCCTTGACTACGACAGTATAAGCCTTTGAAAAAGTAGGCACGACCCTCAGGGACGAAGGTACGACCAGTAAGCACGACGGTACGATCTTTGGATACAGTCGTACGACCCTTTGATATGATGGCCTGGCCATTACGAAGAGAAGTATCGTCGTGCTCAAGGGCCATACAGTCGTACTCATGGGCCATACAGTCGTGCTCAATGGCCAAATCGTCGTGCTCAAGGGCCATACAGTCGTACTCAAGGGCCGTACAGTCGTGCTCAAGGGCGCTACCGTTGTGCCCAAGGGCCGGCCGGACAGTCGTGTCAAGGTCCCTACCGTCGTACTCAAGGGCCGCATAGTCGTGCTTAAGGCTCGTATCGTCGTGCTCAAGGGTCGTACCGTTGCTCAAGGACCTCACAGCCGTGCTCAAGGGTCGTTCAGTCGTGCTCAAGGCTCATATCGTCGTGCTCAAGGGTCGCACCGTTGCTCAAGGACCCCACAGTCGTGCTCAAGGCTCATATCGTCGTGCTCAAGGGTCGCACCGTTGCTCAAGGACCCCACAGTCGTGCTCAAGGCTCATATCGTCGTGCTCAAGGGTCGCACCGTTGCTCAAGGACCCCACAGTCGTGCTCAAGGCTCGTATCGTCGTGCTTAAGGGTCGCACCGTTGCTCAAGGACCCCACAGTCGTGCTCAAGGCTCATATCGTCGTGCTCAAGGGTCGTACCGTTGCTCAAGGACCTCACAGCCGTGCTCAAGGGTCGTTCAGTCGTGCTCAAGGCTCATATCGTCGTGCTCAAGGGTCGCACCGTTGCTCAAGGACCCCACAGTCGTGCTCAAGGCTCATATCGTCGTGCTCAAGGGTCGCACCGTTGCTCAAGGACCCCACAGTCGTGCTCAAGGCTCATATCGTCGTGCTCAAGGGTCGCACCGTTGCTCAAGGACCCCACAGTCGTGCTCAAGGCTCGTATCGTCGTGCTCAAGGGTCGCACCGTTGCTCAAGGACCCCACAGTCGTGCTCAAGGCTCATATCGTCGTGCTCAAGGACCCCACAGTCGTGCTCAAGGCTCGTATCGTCGTGTTCAAGGACCCCACAGTCGTGCTCAAGGCTCATATCGTCGTGCTCAAGGACCCCACAGTCGTGCTCAAGGCTCATATCGTCGTGTTCAAGGACCCCACAGTCGTGCTCAAGGCTCGTATCGTCGTGCTCAAGGGTCGTTCAGTCGTGCTCAGGAGGTCAAGTTTGATAGCCCCCGTCATCTGCGTGTACGCAAAACTCAAACTTTAGATGTTGGAACTTTTGATGAGGGGAATCACCGGAAAGATAAAGACATATCTTTAAGATCATTTTTTTTTCTCCTTATTCCTCCAAGAAAGTTCGAATATCTTCCTCTTTCAAAATGGTGAAGTTTATGTCCAAGACCTTGATGAAGTTACTTGTAACTTAAGATAATAAAGTAACCTCATAAATCCAAGAAAATAGAATGAGAAGGAAAGATAAGAGAGATTAGGTATATCTTTATCATTTAGTTGATTATATATATATATATATATATATATATATATATATATATATATATATATATATATATATATATATATATATATATGTGTGTGTGTGTGGTTACATAACACTTACTTTCTCTTCGTATATCCATGTATTTGTTTATCTTAGAAACTTTATGCCTCTCTCTCTCTCTCTCTCTCTCTCTCTCTCTCTCTCTCTCTCTCTCTCTCTCTCTCTCTCTCTCTCTCTCTCTCTCTCTCTCTCCCCTATCCTCCTATCTATCTTTCTTCCTCCTATCCGTCTATCCACGTATCTCGATCCCCTCTCCGACATCCCCAACTAAAGAAGTACGTTTCGGGCGACCTATACAAGTGGCCTACTGAGCGGGCGGTCGTCGTCCCTCCCCACACACACACACACACACACACCCACCCACCCTCCTCCTCTTCCTCCTCCTCCTCCTCCTCCTCCTCTTCTCTCCCCCTTCTTCCCTTCCCCCTTCCTTCCCCTCCCTCCCCCTTGTCGTTGACATAAATGTGACGACAGCAGCGACCGACCAAACCATCCCCCATCCTCCCTACAACCTCCACAACCACGGTGCCTGGCCACGCTAGCTACGGAATAGCGATGATCAGGTTATGAGATATGGAATCGTAAAATTCCCCGTGGGAGGGAAGTGGTTGGGAGGGAGGGAGGGAAGGAGGGAGGGAAGGAGGGAGGGAAGACATGAGGGGCGGGGCGGGGCGGGGCGGCGCCCCATAGCCGGTCTCCTAGCTTCTTGGAATGAAGGTGGGGGTGTGGAGGGGAGAGAGCGAGCGCTTGGGGGCTTCCCCCCCAAGATGGATGTCATCCAGACCAGCGGGTGGTGTTGTGGATGACGGATTTGCGATAAAGAGGAAATATGTGGATGAAAGATAGTAATGCTATAGCATTGCTAACTACCTCCTTCAGGCCATGCTATAAGACTCTCCGTTCCTGTGTGTGTGTTGGTCATCAGACAGCACACCCACGATCGGCTGGAACCACTCTCTCCCTCCCACCTGATTGGCTAGCGTCTGACATGAGCCTTGTGTGCCTTCGTGTGACCCACGTACGTATGATTATGTAAGCTAAGGATCTAAGCAGATAAATTATAATTACTCTCACAAAGGGAGTTCAACTCCCCCTTGCATAAGGAGTTCAACCCCCTCCCCCTCACATGGGGAGTTCAACTCCCCTTACAAATGGAGTTCAACCCGAGTTTGATTTCCGCCAGTCACTTGTCCTCTAGAATCCCGCAGTGGTTCAACGTAGTGACTCAGTGGCCACACTCACACAAATGACACTATCGGCGTGGCCGACCATTCTTGCCTTATCTACCCACGGCAGTAGTGCAATCAGTTCATTGTTCTCAGACACTGTGATGCGCTTCGCCTGAAAACGCCCATTATGTGACCCCCCTTGGCTGATCGAGACTCTTGGCTAAAGGCACTTTTGGTCGTGCCTCATCCCAAGTACTATGGCTCCTGCTCCTTCAGTAGGACTCCTCATTCCAAACCGCAGAACTTTTTCAACCACCTCCTACCCGTCGTACCGGCAGCAAACCTGCGGGATTTTAGGGTCATTCCTCCCCCTCACTTCTTCTGCTGCACAATTTCGAGATCCTGGAACACCACCTCTCCTATAGCTGCTCCACGAGACCCAAGTAATGACACATTCCTCCTGCGCGGACTCCTCTTTTCACTCCTGCTCTCCCGTGACTCCCTGCCATGCCTGCTAACCTCACCTCGTCACATCTTCTTGCCAAATCCTAGGCCATCCGCAGCACCTTATCCTCCTCGTCTTCATCACCTCTGTACTCTACTGCGCCCACACGGCCATTCTCCTGTAAAAATGATGATGATTAGAATAATCGCCAGACAAATAAATGAGAATCAAGAACTAATTCCTGTAAGAATAATCGTCAGACCAATAAATGAGAAGCAAGAAATAATTCCTGTAACCGAAAAATGTAAAGAAAAGTTCATATTTGAATTTCCGCGTTCCTTTTTTTTTTTAAATGAGGAAGAAATTATCTGCTCGGATGCTCGAAATTAATGACAAATCTCTCTGCTCCAGTAAATGAGCAGAGATCAAGATCGTTGTGGCTCTGAATATCTCTTGTGTATAGAGGAACGACTCTCCCTGAAAAGGGATTACAAGAGAGCAAACATCTTCCTGTTGAAATGCTCAGTGGCACTTCAGACGTGATGGGGGGTATGTTCCGAGGGAGGTTCACTCTCGCAGAGGGTCGATAGCCGCTCAAAGGGAGGAGGTAGTGGAGGAGGAGGTGGTGTGGAGGTTTGATATCCATCAGTCCTGACCGACCTTTCAAGATATGCTCTTGGCCTTTCAAGAAGACAATCGAGTATTTCTAGTTCATCATTTTAAAGGAATCAAACCACTGTAAACTAAACTCGTCCATAAAAATGATTCTCGAGGGAAGGGGGGACCAGAGAAGTTATTCTTTTTTTTTTATTGCCTCTTTGGCTTCACCCCGAACGCCATGTCGGGATGGTTGGCCCATTTGTCTTAAGTATAATCCCTCGTGCTTGAATCACACTTATAATTTATGATTTAAGTAACTTATAAGTACCGATTCTTGTATTCAAAGAAGCATACTTGTACATTTCACTGACGTAGAGATAGGGTCCAAGGCTCTGAGGAGGGAGTCTTTAGTTTACAGTGTTATTACTGTATCCATGTAACGCTTCCATGTTCCCATTACATAACCTCTCGATAACGCAATGCGTATATGTTCTATGTGGCCATCTCATCTACGCATTTCGAATGCTATTCACAACGTGTAAGCGTCAGTCACTGAGAAACAGCAGATAACACTTACTGGACCAAATAAATGAAGAAATGAAAGTTCCACACAAGTAACAGGCACGACTTCCTGACGCAGACAGATGGAAAAAGAGAGCGAGAGAGAAAGACAATTAGTGGTACGTTAACTCCCAGCTCGAGGTAAGAGAGCTCCACGCGCTGTGTTTATATTCTGGCGCGGGGCTGCCAGAGACACGATGATCACGCATCATCACCTCTCGCCTTCTTAACATAAAACATACACCACGTAATAACATTTCCCGGGAGCCGAGTTATTCTGGGCTCTGCGCACGGGGGCGGTAGAGGTGAGTCTCCCAGTCTTGTGAGTGAGAGACAAATGCTCCTAAAAGTCTCGTTATGGAGTCATATTTCCCGAACTCATCACATCTGCATTGCAAGTTATCTCTCCAACGAGTATAACCTAGGAATAAAAATACTAACAGGCATCTGTGGGGAAGGGGGTGGATGTCCACACACGTGTGTGTGTGTGTGTATACCATACTGCTCGTGGGCGTAGGAAGGACATACAACAGGAGACCTGATGGTCTCAGACGAGGGTATCTCCTGAAGGACAGTAGTAGTAGTAGTGTCCTAAGGTCGTATAATCTTGTTTGTGGTAGGGATATAGGGATGGTAAAGCAGGGTAGGCGGCAACCCCACCCATCTCTCCCTCCGGCTCAACAGCCGGAAGGGAAAGAGTTGAAATCGGAACATCATGTAGTATGGGTAGAGTATACTGCCATGAAAGTTTTATAGGAAAGTGTGAAAAGGAAACGTTCTTTTTTAACTGCAGTGGGTTTCACGGAGGAGGAGGAGGAGGAGGGGGTCACAAATCTAAAAGAAAAATAAAGAAAATGGTTAAGATTTTGAAATATAAGTTTACATTTAGTTTTTTTCCTTTTTGAAGCAGTCTTATTTTGGACAATAGGTATCACCAGAGTATTTTTTTTTCCTTGCCCTGATGTGAAGTTGAAAGTCTTCACATAGACTAGTGGTAATTAACTTCAATTTCTATAACTGTACACGTTAGAATACGTCTCCCACACTGTTTCGTCACTCCGAATTCTCTGTGACGAAATTAGTTTTGTTGCTCTTCTCTGAATTCGTTGCAGTCTTCGTGATCGATGATGAACGGAGCAACGCAATCCAACTTAGGTTTAACTAGGACCTCGTAAAGAGTGAGTGATGTATCCTTTCTTTTATGATATTAGATATTTGTAGCCATGAAACCTAGCACTCTGTTAACCATATCATAGGCAGCCAGCCATTGTTTAACGTAGGTTAGGTTATCACTAATAACTACTCCAATGTCTTGTCTGTCTCTCTTCTAATAATGGTGTTCAGAGCATCTTAATTTCTGGATGAATGATTCCATCACCCAAATGCATAGCTCTGTATTTAGCAATAGTGAAATAACATTTCTCATGAGTCTGACCATTAAATCAATTGTCTAGATTACTTTGAATCTTCGACAGTCTTCCTCTGACTGCGCTGTGCTCTTGTGATTTAGAGTCATTGGGGAAAAAAAATCTTGATATTCTTGTCTGCGAGTCGTGTCTTCAAGTCACTGATGCAAATATCTGAAAAGTTTGGGTCCCAGGAGTGATCCTTGTGGCACCCCGCTCGTCGCATTAAACCAGTCGAACGCCTCACTGTTTAGCACCCCAACTTGCTTCCTATCTAAGGTGTAGTCCAATGTTCGTGTCCAGGGGCTCCATATCCCTCGCCCTGAGCTTAATTTTCCTCAGCAGTTTTTGATGGGGGTACTTAGTCGAAAGCATTTCGCGAGTCGAAGTACATAGTACATAAGGGTAAATTGGAATACAGGTTATTATGTGGCTAAAGATTTTGACTCGGTTTGTCAAACGTGATCTTGTGTTTTGTAACCCATGTTGTTGATCTCTTATCCGTTTCCTGTCTTTTAGGAATTGAACGATTTTGTCTACAACCATCGTTTCAAATTAGCTTTCCTAATTTTCCTAAAACCCAGTGTGTACCTTGGATGAGATTTTGCCATGAGCCTGAGAGAGAGAGAGAGAGAGAGAGAGAGAGAGAGAGAGAGAGAGAGAGAGAGAGAGAGAGAGAGAGAGAGAGAATCATTAGAAATATTAGGAATAAAAAGGAAAAGATGATAAAAAAGAAACTTGATAATCTTAAGCAACACTCGAGATGACAAGTAATAAACTCCATCCCATCTATTGAGTGGCTGTTTCGATGGTCGGAGAGCCAAGCTATTGCGCCAGCAACAAGTGTACCATGGGAGGAAGTAGAGTCCTGGGTGTAGCCATCACGCCAGCAGCAAGTGTAGCATGGGAGGAAGTAGAGTCCTGGGTGTAGCCAAGCCATAACTCCTCGTTCTCCCCCAGGTTCATGTTCTCTCACGGGTTTCTGTTCTCTCCCACGTCCCATGTCCTTCTCCAAAATCGTGTTCTCTCCCATGCTCCTGTTCCCTTCCAGGATTACTGTTCTCTCCCAGGGCCCTATTCCCCTCTGGGTCTCTGTGTTCTCGTTCAGGTCTCTCTTCTCTTCCATGACCCTGCTCTTTTCGAGGTTTCTGTTATCTTCCAAAAATCCCTGTTATCTCTTGTAGGTTTCCTATTCACCCTAGGTGAAAACTGGATCAGAGGTAAGCTTGTAGATAACTCCAGCTTGAAAGAGCATGTTGACGAGGACTTGTCTCCGGCAAAATTGTGCAGGATAATCGACTTTAAGACTCTTTTGATGTCACGGGGACACGATAGTGTAATCCAGTTCATGGTTATGGTATAGGGTCGTGAGCCAGGGACGTCAACAGCTGAACACCATGCCTCGTTTTTTCTGCCTACAGCTTCGGGCCTTACGGGATATATATCCTCGCTATCAGCAGTTAGACTCTTATATGCTACGACGGTGTTATACCTCGAGTATATGTTGTATAATGCTGGTGTGATTTTATCTCATACCTGAGGACATAACACGGGCATAGGGGCCCCCTTGCTCTGTTGAACGCTCCTCGGAGACAGAGAATTTAGACAGAGTCTCGGACCCTCAAAGCGCTTTTCTGTAGACTCGACTCAAAGACGGGAGGGCTATAGGAAGAAGGGAAAGACAGGAGAAGGGATGGGAATGCCACAGCTTTGATCCCTCGAGGAAGGACGTGGTGTCATAACGAACCGCCTTCGTATGGTTGGCCCTCAACACTAAAACTACGGGAGGCAGGAGGAGCAGCAGCGCCACCACCACCCATCCGCGGGCAACAGAGGGCGGCTCCTCCACCTCAGGCAATAGAGGGCCGATGCGGTACATTTAGAGCCCAGAGAGAGAGAGAGAGAGAGAGAGAGAGAGAGAGAGAGAGAGAGAGAGAGAGAGAGAGAGAGAGAGAGAGAGGCAATGCCACGGCGGACGGCGAGGGATGTATGTGCTGGGGGGAGGCGATGGCC
The DNA here is from genome assembly GCF_036320965.1 of Panulirus ornatus. Classification (NCBI taxonomy): domain Eukaryota; kingdom Metazoa; phylum Arthropoda; class Malacostraca; order Decapoda; family Palinuridae; genus Panulirus; species Panulirus ornatus. The sequence continues at coordinate 57,929,348 of NC_092233.1, forward strand.
GTAGAGTTAATGAGACGGAAGGCTCTTTCTTGATTCCATTCAGGCGAAGAGCGAGGCGAAGGAAGGAAGGAAGGTCCATCCCAAGAATATCTTTATATACAAGGGCGGTACACCACCACAGTGGGGCGAATGAGACCTCCATAGATAGGAAGGAAACAGCTGCTCACAAGACGAGATATAGTCAATAGTCAAGTTTACTCCAAGTATACCCAACAGTCTTGGTATACTTGTGGTATCCATTAACCGTAATATCATATGTACAATACAGTTATATTACTATTCTATTATATTTTATATAGACGTGTCGAAGGTATAAAAATGATTACGTCATATACCACCATTACACCAGAACACACATCTATACACTAAATGTAAACCGATCGTATAACTTACCTTCGGTATACCGGAGGTATAGTCATAGTATAGCAGGAGTCTATATCGACGGGGTATATGCTATCATCAGGCGAGCCGAGAGCCAATATCTTTCAGTCCCTGTGTAGGATTTCACAGTGGACGAGATCGCTGGCGGATGTGAATGGAGATTGAATCATAGTTCGCTATGCACTCCATGGCCAATGTGGATATCCCCCCCGCTGGCCCAGGCGAAGATGACTATGCCTGGTCTGATGAACACTAGGAAAATAGATGCGCAAGTTCGCCTAGCAATAACCCGTCATCCTGGAGCATAGAGGAGGAGAGAGGGGAGAGGAATGTTTCACCTGGAAATCAGATTCTAATTCTAAGAATTCGGATTCTGTTTCTGGATTCGGTTGGGAGAGAGAGAAGGGGGAGGAGCGCGCGCGTGTGTGTGTGTGGAGGATTTTGTACAAGGGAGATACACCAGCCTCTCTCAAGAGACACGACTGGACTGGGTGTACGAGGTAAGTGGGGGAGCGTCCCTAACTCAGGTTATACAACGACCATGATGGATAACATAGTTATGAATGATTATAAGTGCAGGAAATACGAGTAATTATAAGAGGAAGTGATTAATAAGACGTCTCTAAAATGAGAATATTGAGTCGTCAGATCACAACTGCATTTATCAGTCGTCATTTACCTAAAGTGTTGGATCAAGTACAGAGGATCAAATACGTTCCTTTACTGATAGCAAAACCTGATGTGGGACCCTCCACTCTAACTCGTCTCTGATCTTTATTTACTACGTTCTGTTGGTCGCCTGAAAAGCTCGTTAGACATATGGTTTTTTGGGTTTTTTTTTTTCAGCCATGATTTCCTAATGTGAGTCTTGTCGTAGAGAGTTTATATGATGTGAATAATGTTCTATAAAGTATCACTGGGAGCATTGGAGAAGAAAGTTGTGATCCTAGTTAGGGCATTTGAGAGGAAAGTTGTGATCCTAGTTAGGGCATTTGAGAAGAAAGTTGTGATCCTAGTTAGGGCATTTGAGAAGAAAGTTGTGATCATAGTTAGGGCATTTGAGAAGAAAGTTGTGATCATAGTTAGGGCATTTGAGAAGAAAGTTGTGATCATAGTCAGGGCATTTGAGAAGAAAGTTGTGATCATAGTTAGGGCATTTGAGAAGAAAGTTGTGATCATAGTCAGGGCATTTGAGAAGAAAGTTGTGATCATAGTTAGGGCATTTGAGAAGAAAGTTGGGATCCTAGTTAGGGCATTTGAGAAGAAAGTTGTGATCCTAGTTAGGGCATTTGAGAAGAAAGTTGTGATCATAGTTAGGGCATTTGAGAAGAAAGTTGTGATCATAGTCAGGGCATTTGAGAAGAAAGTTGTGATCATAGTTAGGGCATTTGAGAAGAAAGTTGTGATCATAGTCAGGGCATTTGAGAAGAAAGTTGTGATCATAGTTAGGGCATTTGAGAAGAAAGTTGGGATCCTAGTTAGGGCATTTGAGAAGAAAGTTGTGATCCTAGTTAGGGCATTTGAGAAGAAAGTTGTGATCCTAGTTAGGGCATTTGAGAAGAAAGTTGTGATCCTAGTTAGGGCATTTGAGAGGAAAGTTGTGATCCTAGTTAGGGCATTTGAAAAGAAAGTTGTGATCCTAGTTAGGGCATTTGAGAGGAAAGTTGTGATCCTAGTTAGGGCATTTGAGAGGAAAGTTGTGATCCTAGTTAGGGCATTTGAGAAGAAAGTTGTGATCATAGTTAGGGCATTTGAGAAGAAAGTTGTGATCATAGTCAGGGCATTTGAGAAGAAAGTTGTGATCATAGTTAGGGCATTTGAGAAGAAAGTTGTGATCATAGTCAGGGCATTTGAGAAGAAAGTTGTGATCATAGTCAGGGCATTTGAGAAGAAAGTTGTGATCCTAGTTAGGGCATTTGAAAGGAAAGTTGTGATCATAGTTAGGGCATTTGAGAAGAAAGTTGTGATCATAGTCAGGGCATTTGGGAAGAAAGTTGTGATCATAGTCAGGGCATTTGAGAAGAAAGTTGGGATCCTAGTTAGGGCATTTGAAAGGAAAGTTGTGATCATAGTTAGGGCATTTGAAAGGAAAGTTGTGATCATAGTCAGGGCATTTGAGAAGAAAGTTGTGATCATAGTTAGGGCATTTGAGAAGAAAGTTGTGATCATAGTCAGGGCATTTGAGAAGAAAGTTGGGATCCTAGTTAGGGCATTTGAAAGGAAAGTTGTGATCATAGTTAGGGCATTTGAGAAGAAAGTTGGGATCCTAGTTAGGGCATTTGAAAGGAAAGTTGTGATCATAGTCAGGGCATTTGAGAAGAAAGTTGTGATCATAGTCAGGGCATTTGAGAAGAAAGTTGGGATCCTAGTTAGGGCATTTGAAAGGAAAGTTGTGATCATAGTTAGGGCATTTGAAAGGAAAGTTGTGATCATAGTCAGGGCATTTGAGAAGAAAGTTGTGATCATAGTTAGGGCATTTGAGAAGAAAGTTGTGATCATAGTTAGGGCATTTGAAAGGAAAGTTGCGATCATAGTTAGGGCATTTGAAAGGAAAGTTGTGATCATAGTCAGGGCATTTGAGAAGAAAGTTGTGATCATAGTTAGGGCATTTGAGAAGAAAGTTGTGATCATAGTTAGGGCATTTGAAAGGAAAGTTGCGATCATAGTCAGGGCATTTGAGAAGAAAGTTGTGATCATAGTTAGGGCATTTGAGAAGAAAGTTGTGATCATAGTTAGGGCATTTGAAAGGAAAGTTGTGATCATAGTCAGGGCATTTGAGAATAAAGTTGTGATCATAGTCAGGGCATTTGGGAAGAAAGTTGTGATCATAGTCAGGGCATTTGAGAAGAAAGTTGTGATCATAGTCAGGGCATTTGGGAAGAAAGTTGTGATCATAGTCAGGGCATTTGAGAAGAAAGTTGTGATCATAGTCAGGGCATTTGAGAAGAAAGTTGTGATCATCGTACCTGCTTATGCCAGAGTTGGACGATAAAGTGTTTATAGTTTAAGGATCATCCTACAAAAAGTGTGGTTGTAAGTAGGTCACTACAAAAAGTGTGGTTGTAAGTGGGTCACTACAAACACTGTGGTTGTAAGTGGGACACTACAAACAGTGTGGTTGTAAGTAGGTCACTACAAACAATGTGGTTGTAAGTGGGACACTACAAACAGTGTGGTTGTAAGTGGGACACTCCAAACACTGTGGTTGTAAGTGGGACACTACAAACACTGTGGTTGTAAGTGGGACACTACAAACAGTGTGGTTGTAAGTGGGCCACTATAACAACAACCTACCCCACCCCACCCCAACCCCCGAAAAAAACACCAGTGTATATCTTTATTTCTCATTTTTTTTTAGGAAAAAAAGTTATTAATCTCAGACAGAGGTTAGCGAGGGACAGATCTCAAGCCATGCCTTGGGTGGGGATGCACCCCATCTTCCCCCCACTACACACACACACACACACACACACACACACACACACACACACACACACACACACACACACACACTCTTACCTCTACAATTTCCTCTACTTTACGTCAACTTCACGACCAGACGCCATTGTTCCGACTGTCGTGAATGGCGTTGAACCGACCTCCCGCCCATAACTGTGCCATACGTCCACGACCCGCCTGTAAACTACCACCCTCCTCCTCCTCCTCCTCCTCCGCCAGTCCCTCCGCCAGTCCCTCCGCCAGTCCCTCCCTCAGTGTGGGCGGCCCCACCACCGCCCTCACTCGACCTCCTCCTCCTCCACCTCCTCCTCCTCTTCTTCCCCACGCCACACTACCACTCTACCATCAACCTAACCTTTTTTTTTACCTTCGGCCACGAATGTCTGAGGTCCAGCTCTGGTGGGCCTCGCTTCCTAGGGTTTCCAGCCTTCCAGGACACTTCCTCCCTCCTCTCTCCCAACCTCCAAGCCACTTAATCCAGTTTACCCTCAATGGTTCCAAAGGGTTTTCTTGTTTCCTATACTTCCCCTTATCTTTTGACCCCTCTTTAAGTCTACGCTTGCTTCCCTCGCTTCCCCCTCCACACCCCACTTCCCTTTAAGTCTACGCTTACCCCACCCCCACTTCCCCTTGCTTCCGCCCACACATCCCACTGCCCTTTAAGTCTAAGCTTCCCACCCCCAACTTCCCCTCGCTTCTCCCCCACACACCCCCTACTTCCCTTTCCCCTGGTTCATCATTGTTGGTTGGTTGATTGTCTCTTATCTGTGTGTGACGCCACATACACCACGCTGGTACAAGTCCTTCCGAGTTTGTTTTATTTTTTGTTGTTACGTTCTCACTTCTGGAGTTTTACACTCGTCCAATTCATTTTCGTTTTCTCGTCGTGTATGTATGGGTGTGTGTGTGTGTGTGTGTGTGTGTGTGTGTGTAGGTGTGTGGGAGAGGGAGTTTTTTTTGGGGGGAAAGACTCACATGTTTATACGAGTGTGGCAAAAAGAAAAATAAGAATAAAGGATGTAATTATGTTCGTCATTTCAGCGTTGAGACAGGAGAGATTAAGATGAGAACCACGGGGGGTAATTTACATGAGTTACCGGGCAATTTATAACTGGATCATTACGCTGTAAATCTGGGTTTCCAAATTGAATTATCACACGTAGTTCCCGCCCCAACACTTGAACACACACACACACACACACACACACACACACACACACATCTCTCCCCTCCCCCTCCTTTCCTTTCTTATAGTTCTTTCTCTCTTTATTCATGCCACTGTGTGGCTAATTTTCACAGTGGTATATCTTTATATGATGATATGGAAGTCAGTAGTTGGAGGAAAGAGATTAAATAACTATTGTTTACACGAGCGATCCAGACAAGAAGACTTCTCACGGTGTGTGTGTGTGTGTGTGTGTGTGTGTGTGTGTGTGTGTGTGTGTGTGTGAGTGATCGTTCAATACATGTTCATAAGAATTTTCACTCGCATTGTTCAGAAATCAGATTCCAAAATCACGTATATCCCAATCACACATTTATTTTTTCCTCTTTTCTTTATATATATATATATATATATATATATATATATATATATATATATATATATATATATATATATATATATATATATATATATATATATATATATTTTTTTTTTTTTTTTTTTTTTTTTTTTCCTTGAGTGCAAAGTACGAAACGCAAGCCCAGTGTAGTTTCGTCAATGTTTATCGCGAAGCTATCCAAACCCCGGCGCACAACAACGTACCATTAACTCCGGGTCGGTAAGCGACTAGGGTCGCGCGGGGGGTTTGCGTCTACTTTGACACAAAAACTTCTACTCGGTTTCTCTCAGGGGCTAAAGTTCATACCGATACCGTGCTGTCGGGTAGACAGACCGAGTGAGGCTGTCGGGTAGACAGACCGAGTGAGGCTGTCGGGTAGACAGACCGAGTGAGGCTGTCGGGTAGACAGACCGAGTGAGGCTGTCGGGTAGACAGACCGAGTGAGTTTGATGAAAAGTCTGCAGACACATGGAAGGCACTTCCCTGACCTCATATATATGTATGTGTGCTACGGTAAATTATTTTTGCATATGAAAGAGAATTCAAGATGCGTTCCGAACACACCCCCAAAAAACAAAAACGAAACGACCCAGCAATGACCTCTTCCAGCCAGTCAGTTCCTCTCTCTCTCTCTCTCTCTCTCTCTCTCTCTCTCTCTCTCTCTCTCTCTCTCTCTCTCTCTCCCTTCCCACAGCGGCTCTGTCAGGACATGACTGTGGTAATTCAGTGCCTCGCTGCCTCTTGCTATTACTAAGAAGGCAACCAAGATTCACTGCTTCAGATATCTATTTGAATTAGATCGGAGCTGTGGACACAGACTACCATCTGTCTAATCTAGATCAGAGCTGTGGGCACAGACTACCATCTATCTAATCTAGATCGGAGCTGTGGATACAGACTACCATCTATCTGATCTAGATCGGAGCTGTGGACGCAGATTGTGTGAAACCCACGAGAGTCAAATTCTTTGGTTCCTGTAGAAGGCCAGGGAGGAGGAGGAGGAGGCTAGGTTCCTCCCTGTGTAGGAGGAGGACCAAAAGCTGGCCGTCAGTCTGTCCTTGGGAGATGACCTCACACAAGGGGAGCGAGACGGCGTCCCAGACGAAGGCTTTTGGGGTTGCAAAAGCGGAGTACTTAAGGTGTGTATCTGGTGCCTCCTGTGTTTTCTGCCACGGTGGGCCCCAACTGCGCACAGTGGCGTACGGCAAACACATCCTCCCTCCTCTTTGCTTACTGACTTTAGGAAGATAAGAAATAGACTTTGAACATGTATATATATATTTTTTTTTCATTTTTTTCATACTATTCGCTATTTCCCGCGTTAGCGAGGTAGCGTTAAGAACAGAGGACTGAGCCTTTGAGGGAATATCCTCACTTGGCCTCCTTCTCTGTTCCTTCTTTGGAAAAATCAAAAACGAGAGGGGAGGATTTCCAGCCCCCTCGCTCCCTTCCCTTTTAGTCGCCTTCTACGACACGCAGGGAATACGTGGGAAGCATTCTTTCTCCCCTATCCCCAGGTATATATATATATATATATATATATATATATATATATATATATATATATATATATATATATATCTTTTATGACGTCATACAGGGCAGTGTGAGTACATTTCTTAATACAGATGTTATCCTCGTGTTTTTTTCTTTCTTTTTTTTCGCTTTTAGTGAAGTTTTTTTTTTTGTGTAAGACCTGACACGAAGGATTTTGTTTTTCGTAAGACCTGACACGTCGTACCACACGCGCACCGTCTGGAGGACTTTCGTGTACCTGTAACGGGACACGTACCTTAGATGGTGGTACACTGGACCAGCCACTGGACCAGCCAAACCTCTCAACCTGCGCCCCATTGTGGCCAGTTCACCTGCAGAACCTTACTGCCCACATGCGACTCTTGGCCAACACATTAGCCAGACCTCAGCCCCTGATGGAACGGCCCTGCCCACACTGCCCACACTGTGGGTAAATGGAGGCAGTCCTGCCCACACTGTGGATAGATGGAGCAGTCAGACCCACACTGCGGGTAAATGGAGCAGTCAGACCCACACTGTGGGTAAATGGAGCAGTCAGGCCCACACTGCCCACACTGTGGGTAAATGGAGCAGTCAGGCCCACACTGTCCACACTGTGGGTAAATAGAGCAGTGCCAGACACCCACTGCCGACACTGTGGGTAAATGGAGCACTCAGACCACCCCCCTCTGCCCACACTGTGACCAGTACACCAGCGAGACCCCTCCCACGCACCCACCCCCACTGCCCACACAGTGGCCAGTCCTCTCGCTGACCCTTCCACCCCACAAACGCCCCCACCCCCCCAACACACACACCCACCCCCACACCCCAACTAACACAGGAGAAAAACTATCAGGCGTTGTGTGTCGCTATTCCATCAGGGGAACAGAACAAAGAGAGAGAGAGTCTCTCTCTCTCTCTCTCTCTCTCTCTCTCTCTCTCTCTCTCTCTCTCTCTCTCTCTCTCTCTCTCTCTCTCTCTCTCTCTCTCAAACATTCAGGGAAGGGGGAATGGGAGGAGGGAAGGAGGGGTTGGTTGGTTTTGCAGCGGCCGTCCGTCCGTCCGTCCGACCTCCTCCTCCTCCTCCTCCTCCTCCTCCTCCTCCTCCTCCTCCTCCTCCTCCTCCTCCTCTTCCTCACAAAGCAAACAGACAAACATGCCACCAGAGAATGGCGGCCGACCCACATTTTGATGAAAGGTCGTGACGGGGGGGTGGCCAGTGAGTCAACACAAGCAACACCAATAACGATGGCGGCCTGATCTCTTGCTGAATGGCATGGGCAACGCTGCGCTTGGAGGAGGAGGAGGAGGACGGGTGGTGGTGGTGTTGGTGGGTTTGGAGGCAGGAGGACTCGCAGGGAGTGGGAGGCGAGGGGGAGGGAGGGAGAGGAGGAGGGGAGGGGGGGCAAGGGAGGAGGAAGGAGGGAGGGAGGGAGGGAGGGAGGGAGGCCCTTGGAAGGCAGGGCAGGGCAGAGGTGGAGGGGGTGGCTGGAGAGAGAGAGAGAGAGAGAGAGAGAGAGAGAGAGAGAGAGAGAGAGAGAGAGAGAGAGAGAGAGAGAGCATACATGAAGAAAGAAAGAAAAAGATCTTGGGTAGTACAATTTGGAGAAGGTTCACGGTAGAGAGAGAGAGAGAGAGAGAGAGAGAGAGAGAGAGAGAGAGAGAGAGAGAGAGAGAGACATATTGCACGACCTCGATATCTGGGGGGAAATCTGTTTAGATTGGCGAGACACGGTGTTCTGATGTGCAGGACGAGAGAGAGAGACACGCGGGATTGTAAGATTGAATGATGACTCGAATTGACCGAAGAGATGAGGAGAATAGAAAGATGAGTACACGGGAGTACGCGGGAAGTACACGGGAGTACAGTGGAAGTACACGGAAGTACAGTGGAAGTACACGCGAGCTCAGGACAGTAAAGCAGAAGTCTCCTCCCCCACCCATTACTACAGACGGAGACAGGATAGTAAAGCAACAGGCTAATACAGCTCCAGTAAGGATAGACAAGAAGAGAAATAAGACAGAACGGGGAGACGGACGAGGGAGGAGGGTTGGACTGGTGGATGAGGGAGCCAGAGGTCAAGTCAGAAGATGGATCAAAGTGAGGGAGAGTCTGGGAGAGGAAGTCACAGGGACCTGGATCCATCGAGGCACGAGAGGAAATGGTGATGGCGGGCAGAGGAGGACCCGGGGAGGGGAACGCTGTCCACTGCCCCCCTCCGGCAGTGGAGGGCCCTCCATTGATGGAGAGGCAACAGATGGAGTGAGGAAGGGGGGAACTGATTGAGGGTCGAGAGGCCTGAGAAGGCCATGAGAAGGAAGCGAAGGGAAAGCACCAGGTTGTGGTGGGTAGGAGAGCATGGGGGAGCAAGAGTCCGACAATTGAGCAACAGGAAAAGGTGAGGAGGTTGAGGCGAAGATTCTTTCGGAGGTTAGAGGTAGAACGGCGGGTCTGGGGTTATAACGAAGGGGGGTTCACAGCGACAAGACGTCGTTGTTAAGGGGGGGAAAAAAACGGAGGAATATTGACTAGAACAGACGAAGAGGGCGAGGGAGCGAGTGTAAACTGAAATGGTATGAATGGAGCGATGGAAAGGCTAGACTTGGAGATAAAGAGAAGGATGGAATAGTAATGGAACGGATGTAAAGGGAAGGATATGTGGTAAAGAAAGAGAAATAACGAAGAATAGATCAGACATCAGGCGAAATGGAGGCAAGAAAATACACACTTTGCAACTGTAAGACCAACATTAGCGAGGGAGTATGGTATACTGTAGTGAGGGAGTATGGTATACGTCCCCTCCATGTGCATCTTAGACATCTTGGTGTCAAGACTCGTCAAGATCAGTTTGATAGTGAGGGATGTGTGTGTGTATGTCAGGTCTTGGCCAGACCCAGGGTGAGGCATGACCCAGGGTGAGGCATGACCCAGGGTGAGGCATGACCCAGGGTGAGGCATGACCCAGGGTGAGGCATGACCCAGGGTGAGGCATGACCCAGGGTGAGGCATGACCCAGGGTGAGGCATGACCCAGTGTGAGGCATGACCCAGGGTAAGGCATGACCCAGGGTGAGGCATGACCCAGGGTAAGGCATGACCCAGGGTGAGGCATGACCCAGGGTGAGGCATGACCCAGGGTAAGGCATGACCCAGTGTGAGGCATGACCCAGTGTGAGGCATGACCCAGTGTGAGGCATGACCCAGTGTGAGGCAGACAGACAGACTGAGAGACAGACTGAAGGCCACGGCGTCGACCCAAACTAAGGGACATTTATACCTCCTTGACCAGGACTGGAATCCAATAGCTGTGTCATTATTCTTCGCCTGGGCTGGAAAGTTAAAAAAAAAAAAAAAAAAAAGTCTTGAAAGAAGAGAGAAAAAAAAAGATAAACTCTTTTTTTTTTTTTTTTTTTCTTAAAGACTTATATCACCCAGCAGAAGGCCGTGCATTTAGCCTTATTTACAGCGCGAACGAGGGGCACATAAGGCTGACTCTTGTATACACCGCAGGCCAACGGCAATTTTGGAAGTGGGCCAAACTGGTTATGAAGGGGGTCATATGAAGGAGGAGGAGGAGGAAAAACTTGGCTACTCCCAGTTGCTCTGACGTTTGATATAGACGATAGTGAGTCTTACGAGGGGCTGTTGGGGGGATGGGGTAGTGGTGGGGAAATAAGCTGAGTGAGCGGACTTGGATGAGTGATTAAGTCGCCCATGAATGGGGCGACCCATGATGCATGACTACGCCACGTGAATGGAAGTGGGGGTGGGAGGGGTTTAGGTTGTCTGGAACGTATGGGTTAGAGAGAGAGGGAGGGAAGGAAGGGGAGGGTGGATAGTAGCAGGTGAATGGGGATTAGTTTGAGGGAAGTTAGGGAGTGGTGAAGGTGAATTGGGATTAGTTTGAGGGAAGTTTGGGAGTGGTGAAGGTGAATGGGGATTAGTTTGAGGGAAGTTAGGGAGTGGTGAAGGTGAATGGGGATTAGTTTGAGGGAAGTTTGGGAGTAGTGCAAGTGAATGGGGGTTAGTTTGAGGGAAGTTAGGGAGGGTGAATGGGGGTAATTTAAGGCGCTTGTCCATCATGAACTCAAGCTGAGCCTCGGTGAGTTTAGTAAGATGAGTTTTGGGACTAAAACCTACAAAGAGAAAATCCAGAGATCTACATTCCATTTTCTTGTGTTCTACGTGTTCTTTGACGGAGTGTCCCTAGATGCCAACACCTGGGTCTGCTGTAATCACCTCATTTCGCAACTGGCAGTAGAGCCTCGTTATGACCTCAGATGATCTCGCGTTACCACTCAGGTCAGAAACCAGTGGGTCTAAAATCCTCCAGAGTGGACCATTTGGCCCACTCAGGTGGTTTCCTTAACAGTATCTGGCTTTTGGACCCCGGTGCTTGCTCGTCTTCCATATGGCTCTTGGTTCATCCTCCTCCTGCAGGGATCCTACACTACTTCATCTCGAGAACTCTGCCTCCTGATCCTTGGGCAGGACTCCCAGAGGACTTTGCCACCGCCTGTCTCAAGAAACCAGCTTGAACTACGAAACCTAAAGCCACATCTCCTGCAGCACAAAGCACAATGGCAACTTAGGACTTTGGCAACGCCTCCTCTGTCTCCTGTAGAAGCTCCACGAGACCCAACAATCACTACTCTTGCGCGTGGAACGCCTGCCGTAACCCCCTGCATTTCTATCAGTGCCACGGTTACCCTACCAACCTCATCTCACCTTACGTCACCTCATTAATTAACTCTTCTCTCCACCTGTACCAGCTCGACACCACTGCCCATGAAGCAATCTGCTGTTACTTGTGCTTCCGTGTCCCCGTCCCCACCATCATGAAAGACGTTAGACACCTCTACAAGAGCACTCACTAAACTTGTCTCTATTTGCGACAGACCCATGTCTATCCAAATCCATCAATCGTCGATAGACTCAAGGCAAATCCCCACAGGCGACAAGGAAACATCTGTATCCTTGCTGACATTGTCTGTCTAATCTATGTGTCTATCTACCTAACCCTCAGCGTAACCTGAGGCACTGGATCTTTAACCTCGTTTGTGCCCTTCTTCCTGAGCAGCAAAAAAAAAGAAAGAGACACAGGAACGAGTCCACCACATTGTTTTCCCCTCCTGAGCATTGGCACTGAGGACATCCGTTCTGGAGACACTGAGCAACCGACGTTAGCCACAAGTAACAGAGAGTTTACCTTCCTAATACAATCAGCAGATCGCTAACGAGATTACGTCATATTGGTCTCCAGGTCTTGCTCTACCCCGAAGCCACCACCACGGCCACCACCACACTGCCTTCGCTATGCCCAGAGGGCTTCAACCCTTCGCTGTGGACTTGGCGAAGGAAAAGAAAAAAGGGAATCCCATTGGAGGAGAAGAGGAGGAGGAGGAGGAAGGGTGTGTGTGTGTGTGTGTGTGTGTGTGTGTGTGTGTGTGTGTGTGTGTGGTGGGTGTGAGTGGTTCTTGAGGCTTGCCTGCCTAGGATAAGTTGGCCAAGTTGACTGGTGGTTCTGAGGCCTTTGGAAAGTCTCTCGCTTCAAGATCTCTTCATCCTCGAGGAGGAGGAGGAAGGAGGAGAGATGCCAAGACACATTAGGGGAGACTTAGGACAGGAGAAAGACTTGGGTTTCTCAAGCCATGAGAGAGAAAAATCTAGCTTTATTTTCTCTCCCATTCATCCTCTGAGCACGACAGTATGGCTCTCGAGCACGACGGTACGACCACTGAGCACGACGGTACGACCCCTGAGCACGACGGTACGGCCCCTGAGCACGACGGTACGACCCCTGAGCACGACGGTACGACCCCTGAGCACGACGGTACGACCCCTGAGCACGACGGTACGACCCCTGAGCACGACGGTACGACCCCTGAGCACGACGGTACGACCCCTGAGCACGACGGTACGACCCCTGAGCACGACGGTACGACCCCTGAGCACGACGGTACGACCCCTGAGCACGACGGTACGACCCCTGAGCACGACGGTACGACCCCTGAGCACGACGGTACGACCCCTGAGCACGACGGTACGACCCCTGAGCACGACGGTACGACCCCTGAGCACGACGGTACGACCCCTGAGCACGACGGTACGACCCCTGAGCACGACGGTACGACCCCTGAGCACGACGGTACGACCCCTGAGCACGACGGTACGACCCCTGAGCACGACGGTACGACCCCTGAGCACGACGGTACGACCCCTGAGCACGACGGTACGACCCCTGAGCACGACGGTACGACCCCTGAGCACGACGGTACGACCCCTGAGCACGACGGTACGACCCCTGAGCACGACGGTACGACCCCTGAGCACGACGGTACGACCCCTGAGCACGACGGTACGACCCCTGAGCACGACGGTACGACCCCTGAGCACGACGGTACGACCCCTGAGCACGACGGTACGACCCCTGAGCACGACGGTACGACCCCTGAGCACGACGGTACGACCCCTGAGCACGACGGTACGACCCCTGAGCACGACGGTACGACCCCTGAGCACGACGGTACGACCCCTGAGCACGACGGTACGACCCCTGAGCACGACGGTACGACCCCTGAGCACGACGGTACGACCCCTGAGCACGACGGTACGACCCCTGAGCACGACGGTACGACCCCTGAGCACGACGGTACGACCCCTGAGCACGACGGTACGACCCCTGAGCACGACGGTACGACCCCTGAGCACGACGGTACGACCCCTGAGCACGACGGTACGACCCCTGAGCACGACGGTACGACCCCTGAGCACGACGGTACGACCCCTGAGCACGACGGTACGACCCCTGAGCACGACGGTACGACCCCTGAGCACGACGGTACGACCCCTGAGCACGACGGTACGACCCCTGAGCACGACGGTACGACCCCTGAGCACGACGGTACGACCCCTGAGCACGACGGTACGACCCCTGAGCACGACGGTACGACCCCTGAGCACGACGGTACGACCCCTGAGCACGACGGTACGACCCCTGAGCACGACGGTACGACCCCTGAGCACGACGGTACGACCCCTGAGCACGACGGTACGACCCCTGAGCACGACGGTACGACCCCTGAGCACGACGGTACGACCCCTGAGCACGACGGTACGACCCCTGAGCACGACGGTACGACCCCTGAGCACGACGGTACGACCCCTGAGCACGACGGTACGACCCCTGAGCACGACGGTACGACCCCTGAGCACGACGGTACGACCCCTGAGCACGACGGTACGACCCCTGAGCACGACGGTACGACCCCTGAGCACGACGGTACGACCCCTGAGCACGACGGTACGACCCCTGAGCACGACGGTACGACCCCTGAGCACGACGGTACGACCCCTGAGCACGACGGTACGACCCCTGAGCACGACGGTACGACCCCTGAGCACGACGGTACGACCCCTGAGCACGACGGTACGACCCCTGAGCACGACGGTACGACCCCTGAGCACGACGGTACGACCCCTGAGCACGACGGTACGACCCCTGAGCACGACGGTACGACCCCTGAGCACGACGGTACGACCCCTGAGCACGACGGTACGACCCCTGAGCACGACGGTACGACCCCTGAGCACGACGGTACGACCCCTGAGCACGACGGTACGACCCCTGAGCACGACGGTACGACCCCTGAGCACGACGGTACGACCCCTGAGCACGACGGTACGACCCCTGAGCACGACGGTACGACCCCTGAGCACGACGGTACGACCCCTGAGCACGACGGTACGACCCCTGAGCACGACGGTACGACCCCTGAGCACGACGGTACGACCCCTGAGCACGACGGTACGACCCCTGAGCACGACGGTACGACCCCTGAGCACGACGGTACGACCCCTGAGCACGACGGTACGACCCCTGAGCACGACGGTACGACCCCTGAGCACGACGGTACGACCCCTGAGCACGACGGTACGACCCCTGAGCACGACGGTACGACCCCTGAGCACGACGGTACGACCCCTGAGCACGACGGTACGACCCCTGAGCACGACGGTACGACCCCTGAGCACGACGGTACGACCCCTGAGCACGACGGTACGACCCCTGAGCACGACGGTACGACCCCTGAGCACGACGGTACGACCCCTGAGCACGACGGTACGACCCCTGAGCACGACGGTACGACCCCTGAGCACGACGGTACGACCCCTGAGCACGACGGTACGACCCCTGAGCACGACGGTACGACCCCTGAGCACGACGGTACGACCCCTGAGCACGACGGTACGACCCCTGAGCACGACGGTACGACCCCTGAGCACGACGGTACGACCCCTGAGCACGACGGTACGACCCCTGAGCACGACGGTACGACCCCTGAGCACGACGGTACGACCCCTGAGCACGACGGTACGACCCCTGAGCACGACGGTACGACCCCTGAGCACGACGGTACGACCCCTGAGCACGACGGTACGACCCCTGAGCACGACGGTACGACCCCTGAGCACGACGGTACGACCCCTGAGCACGACGGTACGACCCCTGAGCACGACGGTACGACCCCTGAGCACGACGGTACGACCCCTGAGCACGACGGTACGACCCCTGAGCACGACGGTACGACCCCTGAGCACGACGGTACGACCCCTGAGCACGACGGTACGACCCCTGAGCACGACGGTACGACCCCTGAGCACGACGGTACGACCCCTGAGCACGACGGTACGACCCCTGAGCACGACGGTACGACCCCTGAGCACGACGGTACGACCCCTGAGCACGACGGTACGACCCCTGAGCACGACGGTACGACCCCTGAGCACGACGGTACGACCCCTGAGCACGACGGTACGACCCCTGAGCACGACGGTACGACCCCTGAGCACGACGGTACGACCCCTGAGCACGACGGTACGACCCCTGAGCACGACGGTACGACCCCTGAGCACGACGGTACGACCCCTGAGCACGACGGTACGACCCCTGAGCACGACGGTACGACCCCTGAGCACGACGGTACGACCCCTGAGCACGACGGTACGACCCCTGAGCACGACGGTACGACCCCTGAGCACGACGGTACGACCCCTGAGCACGACGGTACGACCCCTGAGCACGACGGTACGACCCCTGAGCACGACGGTACGACCCCTGAGCACGACGGTACGACCCCTGAGCACGACGGTACGACCCCTGAGCACGACGGTACGACCCCTGAGCACGACGGTACGACCCCTGAGCACGACGGTACGACCCCTGAGCACGACGGTACGACCCCTGAGCACGACGGTACGACCCCTGAGCACGACGGTACGACCCCTGAGCACGACGGTACGACCCCTGAGCACGACGGTACGACCCCTGAGCACGACGGTACGACCCCTGAGCACGACGGTACGACCCCTGAGCACGACGGTACGACCCCTGAGCACGACGGTACGACCCCTGAGCACGACGGTACGACCCCTGAGCACGACGGTACGACCCCTGAGCACGACGGTACGACCCCTGAGCACGACGGTACGACCCCTGAGCACGACGGTACGACCCCTGAGCACGACGGTACGACCCCTGAGCACGACGGTACGACCCCTGAGCACGACGGTACGACCCCTGAGCACGACGGTACGACCCCTGAGCACGACGGTACGACCCCTGAGCACGACGGTACGACCCCTGAGCACGACGGTACGACCCCTGAGCACGACGGTACGACCCCTGAGCACGACGGTACGACCCCTGAGCACGACGGTACGACCCCTGAGCACGACGGTACGACCCCTGAGCACGACGGTACGACCCCTGAGCACGACGGTACGACCCCTGAGCACGACGGTACGACCCCTGAGCACGACGGTACGACCCCTGAGCACGACGGTACGACCCCTGAGCACGACGGTACGACCCCTGAGCACGACGGTACGACCCCTGAGCACGACGGTACGACCCCTGAGCACGACGGTACGACCCCTGAGCACGACGGTACGACCCCTGAGCACGACGGTACGACCCCTGAGCACGACGGTACGACCCCTGAGCACGACGGTACGACCCCTGAGCACGACGGTACGACCCCTGAGCACGACGGTACGACCCCTGAGCACGACGGTACGACCCCTGAGCACGACGGTACGACCCCCAACTGTAGATGGAGACAGGATGGTTAAGTAGAAGGCTTTGTCAACAAACCCGAATTAGTAAAGGGAAACATAACACAGTGGCCACAATGACTGAGATTGTGTGTGTGTCTTTTTATTAATGGTAAAACCGACCACTAAAACAGTTATATTCATAGAGGGATTTATGTGAAATAAAAATCCTGAAAATATCCCAAAAAAACGCTTGGTAGAGCGTACATATATACTGGGTTTAGTAAGACAGAAAAAAAACCACATTGAGTATATCTATATGAATCTACCTTCGATGTATTGTCTGTATTATACCGTACACCTTTATCATTTCTTATGTCACAAGAATAAACTATTGTCACGATTATTGGAGAAGATACATTGGTACTTAAAAAAGGTAGGGTGTGTGTGTGTGTGTGTGTCTGTCTGTCTGTGGGGTATTACACTGGTAGAGCGAGTAAGAGACAGACAGATAGACATACTAAAAAGAGACAGACACACCCACCCAGACAGAGAGAGACAGACAGACAGACCGGGGGGATCACAATAAGGGTTACGAGAGCGACTGGCAACCTGGATCTGAAGGGAAGCCACGTCATAAAACCGGGTCGCGGAGGTGTGCAAATATCACGTTGGCCAGAAGCAAACAGGGCGATGATCGCGTTGGGAGCAGACTGTGTCAGCAACCGTACATTGCTTGCCATATCCTCCCCTCCTCCCTCCCCTGACACGCGTGATCAGCGCTCCACCATCGCTGGGTAAACGGAGGCTTATGGTAGCCAAAGCTTCCCCCTTTACGCTTGATGTTACCCGTTAACTTTATGTTAAACCTGTGTGTGTGTGTGTGTGTGTGTGTGTGTGTGTAGGAGAGGGCGAGGTGAAGGAGGCAAGCGTGATGTGTGTGTGTGTGTGTGTGTGTGTGTGAGGGAAGATTGTGTGTAGGTGTGTGTGTGAACTCGCTGCTACTAGTATTCACTCTCGATACACGTGTACATACATATTACTCGTGCATGAATATATACAATTACTGTATCTTGTATAAATACAGATCATACATCATGTATAGATTGACTCCTCGTTCATTCTCTCTCTCTCCTCTGCGTCAGCTTCATCTTTTCCGTTTCAGGTAACTCCACCATATTTACACGCCTCTCTCTCTCTCTCTCTCTCTCTCTCTCTCTCTCTCTCTCTCTCTCTCTCTCTCTCTCTCTCTCTCTCTCTCTCATTCAGCGATCACTCTTATCATTTCCCTTCATGATAACGACGAATGAACGAGACGTCCCAGAGGATCATAAATCCCTTACAAGAGTTCGAATCCCGTCCGAAGCATGTGAACCCATATTCTATAAACGAAGCATGTCTTTTTTTTTCAAGTAAGGCCTCTCTGACAGATTTCCTCATCTGATTATATCATATTTTTTTTCACTGTTGCTGGTCTATAGTTGGATTTTGCAAGGCCGATTTTGTGCAAGGTCAGTCCGTAATTCTGGGAGGTTTGGGAGGTGAATGCGGGTTCAAAATACGCGAAACGTTTCGACTGGAGTCCCGGACGGATTCATGAACGTCTGTGTTCACAGTTCCGTAAAGTTGCCGGACTTGATGGCGCGAATTTGCGGGACTAAATTTCGCGAAGGCGTATCACGGGGGTCTGTTGGGTGTACTTGTATATCCTTCGGCATGTTGCTTGAGTACAAGGGTTCGACCCTCGAGTGCGATAGGACAACCCTTAGAAAAAAGAAGGAAAAAAACGATCGTATGACCCATACGTATGATGACTTTGGCCTTTGATCTGACCCTTAAGGGCTGAGGATACAGGAGGTCCACTGAAGACTTGAGGCGAGACACCGACATGTCCCTTGAAGTCGAGTGATGAGCCAGGGGAGCCACGTACTGGATGTTTCCAGACGTAGACGCACCTCTCAGTGTCCAAGAGCCAGAGGGGGCGGGGGCTTGACTGACACACACACACACACACACACACACACACACACACACACACATAACCTTTCCAACTCTTTCCCCCCTGTCTACATCCTTATCTTGCCCTGAGGTAAGGTATATAGATACACACACACACACAAACAGGGGGAAGGGCGAAAAGCATCATCACTTGCTCCAGATAATGAGCACGAACATCCCCCAACTCCTCCTCCATGAATAAACAATGGCCTTAGATTGCTAGGCAAAATATGTGGTACGAATTATGGTAATACGGAGGGAGTGCGAGGCGGAGAGGGGGGGAAACACAGACCGGCGCTTGGCTCTTCGCCCGGAGCAAGAAATGAGCAAGACATTGCAAGGGCGTTTAAGTGCCACCTACCCCCTCCTCCCCCCCCTCACGGGTTTTTTTTAAACGCTCAGGTATGTTTTACCGAACGGGTGATATTTTATTTTTTTTTTAGGGGGGGGATGGAAGGGTGTGCTCTGTAGGAAAGGCCTTCTAAGGCACTGTGTACATCAAAGAACCAATGGATGGTTGAGGGTAGCGGTGTATACCAGCTCAGTGGCTCGAATATTTTGCGTTGGTGGGGGTTTTATACGCGCGTGTGTGTGTGTGTGTGTGTGTGTGTGTGTGTGTTTAAGCTGGGAAAGGGGGGGGGGGAAGGGATAGATTAATGGGACGGACGGGAAATGTAGGGTGTGTGAGAGTACTATAGTGAGAAAACTTGAAGGGAGAGAGAGGCAGCGATAAGGGGGGAGAGGTAAAGGGGAGGAGGAGAGAGTTTGTTAAAGAGAAATGAAGAAAGGACGAATAGGGAGAGAGAGAGAGAGAGAGAGAGAGAGAGAGAGAGAGAGAGAGAGAGAGAGAGAGAGAGGGAGGGGCTGGTGGAGGAAAGGACTTAGACGAGTGAAACACACTTAGAAGCGAAGACAGAAAACCCCACAGAAGAGATAAGAGAGGGAAAACCCCCTCACAGACACACACAGACAGACAGACACAGACACACACAGACAGACACACACAGACACAGACACACACAGCCCGACCGTCACACATCACAGGCTCACAAGACAAAGGCGCAAGGGGCTAATAAGAAGGCCTGTGGCCACGATAAAGAGATTAGGAAGGCAGCGGGACCCGGCAAATCCCGCTATCTGGGATGGCAATGGTTGTGTGAGTCTCTCTCTCTCTCTCTCTCTCTCTCTCTCTCTCTCTCTCTCTCTCTCTCTCTCTCTCTCTCTCTCAGTACCCGCCTTCTGCCTCCGCTTCCACCGCCGCAGTAAGCCCCCCGCTCCCTCCTGCAGGCTTGAGCTGTGAGGTAAACCCCCTCCTCCTCCTGCAGGCCTGAGCTGTGAGGTAAAACCCCTCCACCTCCTGCAGGCCTGAGCTGTGAGGTAAACCCCCCTCCTGCAGGCCTGAGCTGTGAGGTAAACCCCCTCCTGCAGGCCTGAGCTGTGAGGTAAACCCCCTCCTGCAGGCCTGAGCTGTGAGGTAAACCCCCCTCCACCTCCTGCAGGCCTGAGCTGTGAGGTAAACCCCCTCCACCTCCTGCAGGCCTGAGCTGTGAGGTAAACCCCCTCCACCTCCTGCAGGCCTGAGCTGTGAGGTAAACCCCCTCCTGCAGGCCTGAGCTGTGAGGTAAACCCCCTCCTGCAGGCCTGAGCTGTGAGGTAAACCCCCTCCTGCAGGCCTGAGCTGTGAGGTAAACCCCCTCCACCTCCTGCAGGCCTGATAGCGTCACTATTTATTCGTCACTGACATGAGCTAACCCCCCCCCCCCAGGAGGACCGGAGCTCTAAATCTAAACGTCTCTCTCTCTCTCTCTCTCTCTCTCTCTCTCTCTCTCTCTCTCTCTCTCTCTCTCTCTCTCTCTCTCTACAAAGAGGCTCGAGGTAACACCAGGAGTTCTTGGCTTGGAAAGGGTCGTGGGATGTTACCGGACTCTGCCTGCATGTGTTAGACCGCGAGTGATAAATCACCTTCAACGAGGCGTTTTATCATCGTCAGCAGAGTGTCCTTACGCCAAATGAGCCCGTAATTCCCCTGCTACTGAGTGGAGTGCAGCCTCGAAGCTAAATGGGTTATATAGATTGCTGTCATGGCTGGATAATAATGATACTATGTCTATCTACATATGATAATACATATACCCGACCCTTTTCTACATATCTTGGTCAATCAGTCAGTCATCTCTATGCTTGTTTGTTGAATAATTCAGTTATTGATCTTGCATTTCATCTCTACATTCATTCATTCTTCCATCCGTTTATTCATCCATCCCTCAACTCGTCTATCGAAAACACAACACTCTGTCTGTCTATCTATCTGTCTATCCTTTGTTCTATGTACATCCAGTAAGTGTCTTTATATGCCATCCAATGAAGAGATATCTTCTCCTGATCCACTATCTACATAAAGATATCCTAATACCAGCTAACTTAAAGATACTGTGGTACTAATAGTGAGGGAGAGGACGATATTCCAAAGGTGTGATCTCACTTAACAATAAAAGGGTTAAAAGAATAATTTGCATAATTCCCCGTATATAACGTGCAGTATTATCTAAATAATCTTTTTATTATATTTTTCCCTCGCTGAAAATCTGGCCAAAATCTCTTCCTCACAGTGTTTGCTGATCCTTTCCCTCACAGTCCAGATATCGGGATCACATTGATGTACATGGATCACATTGGTGTACATGGATCACATTGGTGTACATGGATCACACTGATGTATATGATCACACTGATGTACATGGATCACATTGTTGTACATGGATCACACTGATGTACATGGATCACACTGATGTACATGGATCACACTAATGTATATGATCACACTGATGTACATGGATCATATTGATGTACATGGATCACATTGGTGTACATGGATCACATTGATGTACGTTAGGGTAGAACTAGACTTTGAGAAGAACAAAGATATTACTGAGAGGTGCTGAGAAAGGCGACAGAGATAATGCTAGAATATAAAGACAGATGACCAGAAGAAAGAGGCTAAAGATTGTCGAAGGCTCACCATGGAGGAGAGAAGAGTCAGGGGTGACCTGATCCCAGCCTTCAAGTTTCGGAATCACTTTGATAACGTAAACATCGATCGGATTTTTTTTTTTTCTCGTGAGATGCAGAAGCAGAGTTGCTAGAGGATGTAGGAAGGAGCTAAGAGCAAGAACTGTTAGAGATGATGTGGTTTAACACACACACACACACACACACACACACACACACACACACACACATGCACGTCAGATCTAAAGACGAGTCAAGCACCAGCCTTAATCCATGTGCAAAGATGGACAGAAAGGCGATGCAATGGAAGAGATAGAAGGGCAGAAGAGAGGATGGAGTGTGTGTTTGTGAGAGAGGGAGACAAGAAGGGGAGAGGAAATAATTACCTTCCCTGGATTGCGAATTTCCCCAGCCTGCGGTGGACATGTGGGTGTAGGGGGGAAGGTAGAGACGACCATCATGATACAGGGGAGAGGCCATCATAACATGGGGAGAGGATGTGGGGTGTGGGCAATATAACGTGTGGGGGAGGCCTCGGTCATCATAACAAACAACATAGGTTACATTAGCCAGCCGTGAGGAAATTTACGCCGCTCCTTCTCTCGTGATTATCACACCCCTAGGGTTGAGGGCTGAGGGCTGGTGAGGGCTTAGGAAGGGCAGGAGAGAGGTGTAGACAGACAGACAGAAAGGAATATAGACAGATAGACAAGAAGAAGAAGAAGCATTGGAGGGGTGGAGGTGTTACGTGGAGGGCAGCAGTGGAGGGTCAAGTGTTGAGTGGAGAATTCTACAATCAAGGTCATGTCCTGACCCCAGGGTTATGACGGGTCATCCTAGTGGGGGTCCAGGTGGAAGGCGAAGGTGTGGAGTGGGCGGAGCGCCTCAGGAGGAGGAGGGAGGTGGGAGATGTCCAGGCAGCGGTGACCTAACCAATCGTCAGCCAAGAGCCTTACCAACTGCCTTGTTAGGACGTCGGACCGCGACACCTCTGCCTCGTAACTCGCACCTCCCAATTAGCTAACTATTTATGACCTAATCAAGTGGTTAGCTTGTTACCGCTGCTCACTTAGCTGCCTGTTTATGAGGTAGTGATGGGTCCGTGCGGCGCACAGTGGGCGACAGAGTGATGGGGGGGAAACAGAGAATTATGTTGAAGAAGAGAAAGGTAAAGAGAAACGACCCTATGCAGGTAATTCATTTTTTTTTTCTAAGCCAGTGACTCCATGTGTCAGCTCCCCCAGGTCATCATAAGCTGTAGGTTGGGAGTGAGAGGTCACTGGCCTTTGACCCCACGGCCAGCAGGACGGTACGACCATTGAGCACAGCAGGACGACCCGTGGGAAGGGTGGTGTGGTCTTTAACCTGAACCCCTTAAAGGTCGGGTCATAGGTTAAGTCTAGAGACCCAAGGGTTCGGTACTGTACCTTATCATGTAATGATAACGGTACAGGAGAAGGTACGCTGACGGTACAGCAACACTTAGCGGTACAGCAACACTTAGCAATACTTCAGAATCCTAGGAACCTTAGCCAGTTACCTGAAGCAGTCCCGGCCAAGATCCCAATGGTCCCACGTAGGAGTTCACCGTGGGAGTACCACTTGGTGTTAGGAGAAGATTCGCTCTTTCATACTTGAAAGGACCTGTGCAAGCAAGCAAGCCTTCTGTTAGCCAGTGTACTTTCAAGGCGGGCATGAAAGTCTCTCATATAGATAGACAAGGACGAGTGTCGAGAGGAACATGAAATATCGCTGGGATGACACAAGGCCTTCAGACACACCACACAAGGTCCTCAGACACACGACACAAGGTCCTCAGACACACCACACAAGGTCCTCCCACTGACATAGAGAAGACCCAAGAGAGGAAGTTACGGAAGCAATGGGTAAGGAAGTTGGTGAGGAAGGAAGTTTAGGGGAGCTTTAGGGAGAAACAGTTTAGTTGGAGGTGAAGGGTAACTGTGCAGAAGAAGGGAAATGATTGGGGTAAGGAGATGTTGAGATGGATGGAGTGAGAAATGGATGGAGCGAGAAATGGAGACACAAAGGAAGTTAGTGTTAAGGAAGATAATAGAACGAACCGTTACTTGAAGATGGATTGGAAGATGATGATGAAGAAAATGGGAGAATGAAAGGTAAACAGAACATACGATAGATAGGGAAACATTCAGAGGAATGATGCAGGGAGAGGGGAAAGCTCTGGTGGGGGAGGCGATAGGAAATGATGACCCATAGATGGAGAGGAGGTACTGGAAGAGGAAGATAGAAAGTTTAAAGAAAGGGGAATGAGACATGGATCGAATAAAAGCGGAATGACAGAGGAAGTCGAGAAAGGAGAGGCAGCAAGAGAAGGACCAAGACAATAGTAAGGGTGGATAAGACCTCCAGGTTCCGCGAAGACGTTATTACAGCTAATGAAACCGTCAGGTAATGACTGGGATTGTTCGCTCCTCACCAGCGCCAGCCCACACCTGGGATCTAACCCCACCGCCACCACCACCACACACCTGGGATCTGTCACCAACACCAGCATACACGGGATCTGTTCTCTATCACCAACACCAGCACACACCCGGGATCTGTCCCCAACACTTCCGCCAGCACAGACCTGGGATCTGTCCCCACCACCACCACACACCTGGGATCTGTCCCCCACCACCATCACACACACCTGGGATCTGTCCCAATCACCAGCCACACACACCTGGGATGTGTAAGGGAGACGTGATCACAAACTTCGATTATTTTTTCAAACCAGTTGAATAGCATCAACGCGAACAGGTCTTCAAGGAAGGCAGAGGGAGACGTTGAGGCATGATGTAAACTGTGATTACGAAGAGATGGTGAATGTAAGGCAGCTTGTAGAAGCTTGAAAAAGGCTATAGGACTGCCAAGGTTGAAGAGAAAGGGGCTCCGAAGAGCGTAGAAACAACGCCCTAATCGTACAGTACAAATAGATGATTACACACACACACACACACACACACACACACACACACACACACACACTGGCCTTGCACCAAATCGCGGAAGGTCAGTGAACACTTAAGTCCTACCTAGACCATCGTCAGACCTGGGGCTATGGAGGGAAGGAAGGAGATGTTGATGGCCCCTCGACACCCATCTCCCTCTCTCTCCCTCCCTCCCCTTTCCTCTCGACAGCACGCCATCCTTATTTCCTCGCATCTTATCTCGACCTTCTGGTGGCCCTTGGTATGTGTTTACACTTGGTGCGACGCGGGAGTTGCTGGCGTGGACGTCCCCGAGGTCATATGCCTCGACAAAGGGAAGGTCAAAGAAGGCACTTGAGAGCTGTATGACGCAGGGAGGCGGTAGGACCATCTTCCCCTTCACGTGAGGGGAAAACTAGTATAGGAGAATCCCACCTGGGAAATTATCCTTAGCTAACTAGTTTCAGGAGGAAACAATAGCTTGTCTCTCTCTCTCTTTTTATTGTATGTTTGTTTATTCCCTCCTAAGTAGGTTTTTGTCATCATCTTCCTCCTCCTCCTCCTTGCGTCGGGGTGGAGGATGAGCTGGACGGGGGCAGGAGACCCAGACATATTCAATTTACCTTTGTTGACACGTTGAGCGAAGGGGGGTTCGTACTTGACCCCCATGATTGGTTGGTTCGTCTTATTCTTGAACCCTCACATGTTTACCTCAGTTCAGTCGTCGGGGGGGACATCCTCCTCCTCCTCCTCATATCCCTCCCCACGAACGCCTGAACCCACTAGAACCCTGCAGTGGTATCTGGCGCCCATTCATCCTATGTCTTCCTCTGTTCTGAACCCTTGACCAGAAGGTAGAACTCACAGTACCTCTCCCTCCTCCATGCTATGCTCTATGTCCCCTTCTGAACACCCACACCCGCCCCTCTCTCTCTATATAAGAATAGAACCTTTCTCATCCATACGCTGGCTGCCATGTGTCTTCACTTGAACCCCAACCAGAAGTTAGAACCTTCCCGCGGTATTTCTCCTCCTCCATACCATGACCCGTGTTCTCTCCTGAACCCCTGTGGCGGGTGGCTCAGCTCACGTCTGGCCACCGAGAGGTTACTGGCGAAAGGATCTCAACAGATGGTCGAGATGCTAAAGGATTTCTTTTTTTCTCAACTCTCTCTTTCCTTCGTACATTCTTGAAAATGCAAATTACTCGAGTCCAAGTGAAGGTTCTAGCCTGGGCGCACCCTAGGGATCTAGTGAGAGTTAGAGAGAGAGAGAGAGAGAGAGAGAGAGAGAGAGAGAGAGAGAGAGAGAGAGAGAGAACCAGTGGTAATGGTAAGGCTGGAAGGCGGTAGGAGGAGAAGGAAGTGGATGTGAGAGTGAGGGTTAGAATGCGAGCTGAGATGTGTAAGAATACGAAGAAGAACAAGAGTTGAATTCTTTATTACCGAGGGCAAGGATGGGAGCGAGACTTGATGTGACACACAACGAAATATGAGATTTAGATTGAGGGAAACAAAAAACGGTGTCAGGATTCTCGTGCCTCTTTCTTGACCTCCTCCCGTTTTCTCTTATACTCCTTAAACTGTCCGGAAAGCGCTTGTCTCCTCCCTCTCTGGACACAAGGAAGGCATATTGGACCTGATGGTATCCATCCCCGTGTACTGGAAGTGTGTGCCTCTGAACTTGCTCCTGTGCTTGCTCGTCTATACCGTAGTCTGTTTAAGAGCCACAACTTTTCCATCTTCTTGGAAGCATGCGTTGGTGCATCCTATCCCTGAAGAAGAGTGACCGTTCTAAGTCAGTGTGTTGTCTGTACTGGTAGACGCTAGACGGCAGTGCTCCGTTGTGGTGTTGGGATTTAAACAACTCTGTTGTGTACTGGCACCTGATGATGAGGTGGGATTGTCTCCACGAAACATGTCGTGCCCATTCACATGTATTGGAAAAAAAAACCCAAATGTTATATGGAATTACATGAACCCATGCTGAAGTGCGATTTCACCATAACTTTCATCATGGACTAGCGTGATCATCATCTCTCTCTCTCTCTCTCTCTCTCTCTCTCTCTCTCTCTCTATCTATCTATCTATCTATCTATCTATCTATCTATCTATCTATCTATCTATCTATCTATCTATCTATCTATCTATATATATATATATATATATCGTTAAGAATATAAAGTTGGAAAGAATAAAGAAAGTGCACTTAGCCATCAGTGGTTGAGGGTCGATGAGGGGGACAGGGATTAACAGAATGAGAGAGGGAGTAGAGGGAGGTAAGGAGAGGGTGTAAAGAGTGAGGAATGAATGGGGAAGGAGGGAGATACTTAACTGGGTGAGGGAGAAGATATTCTTGCATTTTTCCCTGGGTTGAATATCCGTCATCGTTAAAGAAAGATTCACCATAGGATATGCTGACCTTTAGTGAGAACAAGGTCAGGTCGACCTAAGGTCAAGCCGACCTTTCGTGAGAACAAGGTCAGACTGCCTTATCCTTTTAACTCTCTCCCTCCGTATAACCTTGAGTCTATCTCCTCCAAAGCCCCTCCACTTGGCCCTCCTCCACACTTCCCCCTCCCCTCCTCCTCCCTCCTGCTGGAGGGGGTGAGGCCCAAGAGGTTCCTCGCCAGTTCGAGGCGACGAATCGCTCCTCCACGCGTTCGACTCCCGCCAGAAATTCAAGATGGCGAGTAAAGGTTTTTCTTTGTATATTCGCACTTGAAAATGCAAATTACATGACTTCCGGGAAGGTTCGCGCCTCGGTGCGCCCCAGCGCCGAGTGAGAGGGAAGTGAGAGGGGGAGAGGGAAGTGAGAGGGGGAGAGGGAAGTGAGAGCTGGAGGTAAGGAAGGAAAACCTGGGGGCGAGAGGGGTAGTGTGAGAGCTGCGGGAGGAGAGAGAGAGAGAGAGAGAGAGAGAGAGAGAGAGAGAGAGAGAGAGAGAGAGAGAGAGAGAGAGAATGAGAGAGAGGACTGGGAGAGGGAGGGAGAGAGAGGGAGGGATGTGAGAGCTCAGGGGTGGGAAATGAGAGCAAAGGGCGAGAAGTGAGAGTTGAGGGAGGGGTTGGTGGGGGTAAGGTAGGGAGGGAGTGAGAGCCGGAGGCTAGGGAAGAGAGTGTGGGAGAGTTAGCCTTAGAGAGAGGGACCCCCCCCTCCCAATCTGGCATGCATGTCTTCACCCCCCCCCCACCCCGCACCACTCTCCCTTACCTCCTCCCCTCAACTCTCTCTCTCTCTCTCTCTCTCTCTCTCTCTCTCTCTCTCTCTCTCTCTCTCTCTCTCTCTCTCTCTCTCTCTCTCTCTCTGCCCTCACTACACCAGCCGCTCTCCCTGTAATCCCTTCTCACACTCCCCCTTCCCTCCCCTTCCCTTCCCTCCCCTTCCATTACCCCTTCACACAATCCCGCGCTCCCATCCCACTCACAGTCGCACCTCTTCCATAAAACCGTCACATTATTACCTTCTATTCCTTCAGTAGGTCAAGAGAGGATTGTACCCTTTCCTGCAAGACCAGCCACGGTGGAAAGTCATGCAGAATAATATATGTCATGCCAAATGATGATGTCTATCATCCAAAATGATATCTATCATCCAAAATATTGTCTATCATCCAAAATGATATCTATCATCCAAAATATTGTCTATCATCCAAAATGATATCTATCATCCAAAATATTGTCTATCATCCAAAACATTGTCTATCATCCAAAATATTGTCTATCATCCAAAATATTGTCTATCATCCAAAATGATGATATCTATCATCCAAAATGATGATATCTATCATCCATCATCCAAGATGATGATATCTATCATCCAAGATGATGATATCTATCATCCAAAATGATAATATCTACCATCCAAGATGATATCTATCATCCAAAATATTGTCTATCATCCAAGATGATATCTATCATCCAAAATGATATCTATCATCCAAAAGACAGTCTATCGTCCCTAACTCACCATCATAACCTAAATCCCTGACGTCATTAACAGCTGATCATCCTACACGTTGAGACGAAACAAAATCACAAATCCAAAATTTTAGTCAAAAAAAAATTATATATATAAAAACAAAACACCTACTTGGTAATTTCGAGTTGCTGTGTGTGTGTGTGTGTGTGTGTGTGTGTGTGTGTGTGTGTGTGTGTCGTGTGCTTGTTTGGCGTAATGCTGACTGGTGGTGGAGTTGACAAGGGAAGGATTCATTCCCATCTGGGATAAAATAGAATATTTTTTTTTGGGAGGGAGGATGGGATGGGATAGTTTGCTCTGTCTTGACTGGGATACGAACTCAAGCTGATTTCATGTGGGCTTCGAGCAAGGGAGATGACTTCGTCCCACTAACTTTAATTAGCCCAGACCAGAGCCCCCCCACCTCTCTCTCTCTCTCTCTCTCTCTCTCTCTCTCTCTCTCTCTCTCTCTCTCTCTCACACACACACACACACACACACACACACACACACACACACACACACACACACACACACTCATACTAGATGGCCATCGTCTTCATCTGTATTCACACACAACTCCTGCCGAAGTTGCAGACGTAGTTCAACACGGGCTGTGGGGGAGGGAGGGAGCGGCTGTGGGGCTGTGATGGGGGGCTGTGCTGGGGGGGGCTGGAAATCTTGGGGCAAGGGGCCCTGTGATGCTCCCAATATGTCTCTTGCAGCGCGAAAGGTAGATGTGTGTGTGTGTGTGTGTGTGTGTGTGTGTGTTCTAAAGCCTCTTCTTTCATCTGGTTCCTTGATGTTTTCTTCGGCAGGGTTTTCATCAGCGTCCAGTCCCTGTGTCTTCGCCGGTTCCAGCGGAGATGAACTTTAGATCATGTTCTGAGATTATAATCTTTCAATTAAGCGTCTTGTGTGTGTGTGGGTGGGTGTGTGTGTGTGTGTGTGTGTGGGTGTGGGTGGGTGTGTGTGTGGGTGTGTGTGTGGGTGTGGGTGGGTGTGTGTGTGTGTGTGGGTGTGTGTGTGTGTGGGGGGGGGGTGGGTGTTTCTCATCACTTCTTACGTACTTTTCCCCTCTGTAAGAATCCCCCCCCCCTTTTTTTTCTAATCTCTCTCTCTCTCTCTCTGTCTCTCTCTCTCTCTCTCTCTCTCTCTCTCTCTCTCTCTCTCTCTCTCTCTCTCTCTCTCTCTCTCTCCCTCAGATCCTGAGCCGCATTGAGGGCATTTCTAACAGCGTTCACTCGAGACTCTGTTCGTTGGTGTGGAGGGCAAAAAAGGAATTCGTATCTTAAGTACCATTTTGAGGGGGGGCCCACGAGCATTCTGGCAACAACCAGGTGGGAGGGTTCGAGGTTCTTTTCAAACTGAATACGACAGGCAAAGTTCCATTGCATGACCCACATATGATATGAATGGATATTATAACTATTAGTATATCACACTTGATAACCCGATCTCTATTTCCTTATAATCTAATTTATACTTTTCTCCTTTCGGATACGTCACGACTCTATTTAGAATGTATGATACTCACGACTCTATTTAAGATGTATGATAGTGACGATCTATTAATAATGTATAATAGTTACGGCTCTATTTAGAATGCCACAGACCGCTGCCCTGTTGACAGATGGACTTCAGCTGTGCTCTGAAGATGACGCCTTTGTAGTGTCGTCTGACCACTGAATCATGACTATATAGAGTGACGCACATTTTTGCAAATTCCATCATTAGTCTTTGGAAGAGCCTGTCCTCCTTGTACCCCGAGACGCCTTTTGTCACTCTCAATACATTCTTGAAAAGCAAGGTTAAGGAACCCACATGACGCCAGTCGTACCCAGCTGGAAATGGCTTGTGTGCCCTCTTGGTAAACTGGAAAAAAGAGAGACTTGATCTTCTCCTTCGTGGACCTGCCTCCCGATTGCTCGTTCGGTCCAGCAGGAGTACTAGTGCAAGGAGGAGTCGTGGGTCCCCAGCTAAGCCATCGTTGGGACCAAAGAGCTTAACATCCAATTGCTATTGTCATTTCATCAAAACACATCCAGATGTTCCATTTCGTACTTTGCATCAACACCCACCACCCCCTTTGCAGGCGAGCATCTCGCTAATCCCTCCAGTTCCCCTGAAGGTGTGTGTGCGCACGCACGAAGCAACACCATCGACTCGGTGTCTACTGAGTACACACACACACACACACACACACACACACACACACAGTACATCTTCGGTGTACGTGGTGCTGGGTTCTCTGCGACGGTCGAGGGCGGGTCCCCTTTCCCTCACACTCCGGAAGAAGATCTCCCGTGAATTTTCTTGACTGAGGAACTCCTGCCAATTTCAGGAAGTGCAGCGGATGGCTCCACGTGTCTCCGAATTCCCTCCTTTCCCCTTCCCTCCTCCTCCTCCTCCTCCTCCTCCTCACCCCGAGAATCTTGCTCTCTCAGTGATCTCCAAACTATTTGCAACGTTTTCATCTTACGAAACGTTTTGGCTTCGTGGCTGCCGCTCAGATGGGAGGGAGGAGAGGAGGCCAAGTGTTGCATCATCAGAGACAGTCTTCCAGATGGTGTCTTGGCGGGCGGGGGCTTGAATAGCCATCCATCTCCAGGTGGTTCATTAAGGGTCTGGACGTCCGTGCAGCTGGGATTGGGAAATACCCCATGCAGGAGGGCAGGTCTCCTCCCTTCGCCTCCTTAGAAGGTCAGGCTTCGTCCCACTTCTCACCTCCCTCCCCGTCGACGTGTATATATATATATATATATATATATATATATATATATATATATATATATATATATATATATAAGACACCATGAGAGCATTGGATATGCTTGGTTTTCATGGCCGAAGACGTTTATCCAGCTCGCAAGCACGGAGGGTACAAGCAAGGTCTTGCCTGGGAGAGAGAGAGAGAGAGAGAGAGAGAGAGAGAGAGAGAGAGAGAGAGAGAGAAGAGAGGAGAGGAGGTCGTGTCTGTTCACTCGTGTGGGGGGTGGGAGTCCAGCAGAAGAGAGGCGAGTTATTCCGCCTTGGTAACGTCTGCAATGGATTTTATTCGAGGGGTCAAAAAATGGCGTGATAACTGCTCCCTCCTGCAGACTCCTCCTCTTCCTTCTCCTCCTCTTCCTCCTCCTCCTCCTCCTCCTCCTCCTCCTCCTCCTCCAGTCTTGCGTGAAGGCTCAGGCACTGCGGGGCACCCCCGCCAGAGGGAGTCTGCAGTGGGGGACATCAGAAATCCCAAGGCTGGTGCAGGCCTCTCTCTCTCTCTCTCTCTCTCTCTCTCTCTCTCTCTCTCTCTCTCTCTCTCTCTCTCTCCCTCTCCCTCTCTCTCTCTCTCTCTCTCTCTCCCTCTCCCTCCTACTCCTCCTCCTCCTCCTCGTCTCCACTGTAACCTTACCTGTCACCTGTAACTGTCCATCCATCCATCCATCTGTCTCCCTCCTCCTCCTGTAACCTGCCCTGTATCGCCGTCTGTATCCATGGCTCTTGGACTGTATTTCCACACCCTTGCCTGTTGAGGAATACTTATCAGTCGTGATATTCCTGAAGATATGAATATCGAGGGTTTTGTCATCAATGATATTCCCTGAAGATATGAATATCGAGGGTTTTGTAATCAATGATATTCCCTGAAGATATGAATATCGAGGATTTTGTCATCAATGATATTCCCTGAAGATATGAATATCGAGGGTTTTGTAATCAATGATATTCCCTGAAGATATGAATATCGAGGATTTTGTCATCAATGATATTCCCTGAAGATATGAATATCGAGGGTTTTGTAATCACTGATACTCCTGAATATATGAATATCGAGGGTTTTGTAATCATTGATATTCCCTGAAGATATGAATATCGAGGGTTTTGTCATCAATGATATTCCCTGAAGATATGAATATCGAGGGTTCTGTCATCAATGATATTCCCTGAAGATATGAATATCGAGGGTTTTGTCATCAATGATAATCCCTGAAGATATGAATATCCAGGAGTTTTGTAATCATAGGTAATTGTAGTGAAGACTCTTATCTACATACATTTGCATACCTAGAAATAAACCAAACAGTTTCTTCAGTTTTCTCCCCAGAATTTCGACGCCAGACCATATATATATATATATATACATCATCATCATTATCATCCACGACTCTTTATTTCATCCACATTTAGAAATTGTTTGTTGCAATATTGATCTAATATCGTTCTAAGAAAAGGATTATTGACCACGGTTCTAACCCACCGTAATATCAAGTATCCATAGATGTAGGATATAGTGATCATGAATATATATATATACATGTGTAGTTAAAGTATATTGACGAGAGAGTTCCCCCCTGTGCTGTATTGACCAACAGCCCCTCACGCATAGTGATGACCTAATGATAAGTATTGATGGCGGTATTTCAAAGGTGGTTCTTATCACAGAAATCCTTATCTCTGGGTATATCTTGACCCCTCCCCTCCACCACCAATATTGATCACACACAAGAGGAGATCTCCCTTCGCCTCCTGAAGTTAGAGGGGGGTGGTTCCTCATACGTTTTATTACTGGCCTGTGAAATAATAATGATCTTGTGAACAATTGAATGGCCTCGTTAGGGATCGTAACGAGTTCCCTGAATTAGCCAATTAGCGGAGAATAAGAACTTGTGTGATTTATGACAAGTCCTTGGGGGTAAATGGGGGTTGTAATGAGATGGAGTCTTCCCCCATTATGTCAAGGGGGGAGGAAGGATAATGGGGTCCCACTTCTCCCTCCTCCCTCTCCATGACGAGGAGTGAGGAAGTACTTATCCAAGGAGATGGAGGAACAGTGAGGTGAGACATGTTTATGTCCTCAGTGAGATGGAAGGTGCTCGCCGGGTTGATAGAGAGAGGGAGAGAGAGAGAGAGAGAGAGAGAGAGAGAGAGAGAGAGAGAGAGAGAGGGAGGGAGGGAGTACACACACACACTATCGAGTACTTTAATGACAGGGTTTGCCTCAAGGCAAAGGGCGGTTGGGGAGGGGGGTTAGTTAGCGCGTGGCGCTCCACGCAGGGGAACATCTTTCATATAGGTGAGGGAAGGAGTGGTGTGAGGGGTCCTTCCTGTCATGCGTTTATGTATGAGATGAAGATAACATTAGAAACCTCAGGGTCTTATCTCATACACGTTTTCTATCACCTTCGGTTCACCGTGTGTGTACACTGTGAACATTTGGACACTCAGAAGCTGCAGTTAAGAAAACGTAAACAGTAGGACACTTAGAAACCGCAGTTAAGAGAACGTAAACATTAGGACACACAGAAACCGCAGTTAAGAGAACGTAAACATTAGGACACTGAGAAACCGCAGTTAAGAGAACGTAAACATTAGGACACTCAGAAACCGCAGATAAGAGAACGTAAACATTAGGACACTCAGAAACCTCAGTTAAGAGAACGTAAACATTAGGACACTGAGAAACCGCAGTTAAGAGAACGTAAACATTAGGACACACAGAAACCGCAGTTAAGAGAACGTAAACATTAGGACACTGAGAAACCGCAGTTAAGAGAACGTAACACACCAGGAGAACACAGGAAGAACACCCAACTCACGCTGAACACTACTAGCTTCAGTAGCAATCATCCTCAGTGCTCATTAAGGCGATCCAAAGGAAATCCGAAGTGGACAAAGATGAGGGTGGCAGTGTTCCGTTGAAGAGTCTAATTACATGGCTTTAGCAGAGGGTGGTGGTGGTGGGTGGACGTTGACCACATACAGAGATGAGGGATGTGGTGATGAGTGAGGGAGAGAGGAGAGTGAGGAGGAGAGAGAAGGTGAGGGACATTATTTTTTTTTTCTCCGTTGAGCTTCACCTGTCTCTATTTTACCAAGCCAGACAGCGTTGTTCACACAATCGTCCATTCTTCCATGTTCTCCGTACCCCTAAGTAGCTTGTTGATGAACGGCTAGGGCGTCGTGAGGGGGAGGGGGAACGAACCTGGAGAAGAAGTGGTGATACACGAGGGACTTCCAGGCAGCACACTCTCTCAGTGTGGGAGAGGAAGGGGACTTGAGGATCGTCAACATTGTCCCCTGACCTGTGGCCGAACTCCCTCTTCAGAAGAACAGTAAGGGAGACCAAGTGTCTGCTGGCGAGTATTTCTTTTGTGTTAGCTGAGACGGCACGAGCAATTGAGGCCCAGATCAAGACCATTCCATTAACGCTATGTGTATATGTATGTATATATACACCCTAACCTGAGCCAGGTACCTATTTTTCATCAACCAACCCTTAGGGGTGGATGAACAGCTGGATTGACTGTGGACCCACTGCCGTAACTCGGATTCGAACTCATGCCATCGACCTTGGGCTGGCCCCCCCCGTGAATGCGCTACAGTCAGAACGCTGACCGATACACCACGGGAGCCGGAAAAAGTGGTCATGTAAACGGATAAGGAAATGTACTCGTCCTACATAATCTCAGACCAGAGAGTACTACACGCTTCTCAGGTTTGGCCTAAAGAGGCACAAAGAACTGATAGAGAAGGTCCACAGGAGCCGACCAACGGGATACAAGTCTGACGTGAGCTGAGTTACACGAAGAGGTTTAAGGACCGTAGATTTATTCACCATGGAAGAAAGAAGCGTAAGCGGTAACGTGATCATAACTTTGATGTATGCAAATCAGTTTGATGACCTCAACAGAGAGCAGTTCTTCGGATGATGCGAGAATAGAACAGTCAAAGAACATAACATGAAAGTTTACACTAAACTTGTTAGAAAGTAATGAAGAAGTAACTTTATATAAGTATAAGTGTGGTGGAGGAACGGTGGACACTTTGTGATGAAGTTGTGATTAGAATTGAAGTTGTGATGAAGTTGTGATTAAAAGCTGTGAGACATCAGGAAATATTGAAGAGATTAGAACCCCATGAGTGTAGAACTTCCCTCACCATTCACTACAGTTGTCAAGTACACACACACACACACACACACACACACACACACACACACACACACACACATTCCAATCATCATATCACCGAGTAAACAAAAAAAAAAACAATAATAACTCACCAAACAGTAGTAATGCTTTGTTGAACGAGACACTTCCACACCACTTCACTAAATGCACAACATCCCACAATGAACCCCCCCCCCCCAAAAAAAAAATGGCTTTCAAATGGCCCAATATAAATATAGGTAGTGGTAATGTCAAACCCAATATAAATATAAAAATTGCAATGTCCATTATCTTGATTACAATGACTATGTAATTCAGAAAAAGGAGGCACATGGGGTTGTACTAGGGTATGGTGGTGTGGCTTGCACGATAGTGTTTTCATGGTGTGGTGAGGAGGGGGGAAAGATGTATGAGTGTTGGTCATATAGGGATGGTTGGTGTCTTGGGTGTAGTGGTTCATGATGGTTGCGTGGTACGGATGGGTTGATTGGGGCGTGTATAATGGTTCATGGTTGTTGTGTGGTGGGGAGGGGTTGAGTGGATGGTTGGTGTAGTGTGTATCATGGTTCATGGTTTGTTGTGTGGTGGGGAGGGGTTGAGTGGATGGTTGGTTTAGTGTGTATAATGGTTCATGGTTTGTTGTGTGGTGGGGAAGGGTTGATTGGATGGTTGGTGTAGTGTGTATCATGGTTCATGGTTTGTTGTGTGGTGGGGAAGGGTTGATTGGATGGTTGGTGTAGTGTGTATCATGGTTCATGGTTTGTTGTGTGGTGGGGAGGGGTTGAGTGGATGGTTGGTGTAGTGTGTATAATGGTCCATGGTGGTTGTGTGGTAGGGATGTGTGGTTTTTTAGGGTGGTCATCATTCTCACAGAATGGTATCCAGTCACTGCATGGTCGTGAAATGGTCCGTAAAGGTTCCATGGTACCACACACGCTGTGTATAGCAGTGATGGAACTGTTTCTCGTGTTGGTAAGAGTTGGTCAACTACGTTTTTTTCGACGCGTTTGTGTGTATGCAAACCTCACGATGTCTGGGTCTTAGGCCATGTCTTACAGACATGACCCACTTCACCTGTGTTGGAGTCACGTCCCTTGTTGAATACTGAGGTCATGTCACTTCATGTTATTTCGCCTCATTTCCCATCATCTTACATCATCTGTCCTTTTCATTCATCTTCATCTCATGTCATACCCCCCTTTATTCCCTCATTTCATTTTCCTTCATACATTCTGAAGTTCCTCATCTTATGTCGTACCTCATATCCTCATCTCACTCATAAAACCTATTGACAATAGGATACACCCTTGCTTCCTCATTTCCCATCCTCATGTCTCCTGATATACACTCACTCCACACCTCAACCCATCTGAACTCTCACATATATTTTGTCCCACCTCCTCATTTCACCTCATATCCCGATTCACCTCACTTCAAGAGCCCCCGTGGAGACAATGGTCTTATCCTCGACTCTTAGCAATTGTAAAACAGGGAGCTAAGAACTTTTCATGTCTAGTGTCATATTGCAAAAGTTTAAAGTGCCAGAAATATGCAACGGAGTTCAATAGGAGCTGAAGCTATAGTAACTTATATTTTTTATTTGTATTATAGAAAGTGATATAAGGTATATGTATATCTTACATGGACTTTCCTCCCCCTGGGGGAGAAAGGGTAGGGGGTTGGGGACAGATACTAAACACTAAGGTGGGTGAGAGTGGTAAGGGGAGGAGAGAGTTGGAAATCCTCCCCTCCTGTCTTACCACTTTCCAAAAAGCAGAGATGATGGAGCCAAGGGAGGATTTGACTTGAAGCCTCAGTTTTCAGGCGCTACCTTGCAAAGATGGGAAAGAAAAGAACGTGATATATATATATGTATGTATGTGTGTGTCTGTGTGTGTGTGTGTGTAAAACTCTGGAAAAGATGATTGCCAGTACTGTCGTTAATTAACGAGAAATACCTCCATCAGATCTGATGAGTGAACGCACGTTTCTGCTCATTGATCGAGAACAGTCAGACTGTACGGTAATAATCACCGACCCATAAGATCATATTAATCATCCGATATCAAACGTGTCATTAATCACCTGATATCGTGTTATAGCTGTACATTTTGCTGGTGGTAATTGACTAATGTAATCTTTTCTGCAGGTGAGCAGCTAAGGGTTAGCTTTAAGATGACAGAGAGAACAGCTAAGAGAAATGAATATAACAGTTAGGTTAGGTTAGGTGGCTGTAGGAGGTTTGTATGTGATATATATATATATATATATATATATATATATATATATATATATATATATATATATATATATATATATATATATATATATATATATACACACACACACAAAACCATCTACATATATCTACATATTCGTATTGAATCGCATTGAGACTACAGTATGTCTTTTGTTTCTTGAACACATCTATGATCCCGTTGGGCCTCGTGCCCTGGGCCACACAACATCTGTATGCAAAACTTCCTCGGTATCGGACCGATTACGAATCGGTTTTTACAGATGAGTGAGGGCCAGAGTGCCAAAGGCTGGTAGCAGTGATATCGAAAGATATCTGAGGGAGCCGATATCTGCGAGGGAGTTGATGATATATACATATCTTGTTTATTTTTTGTGGGGGGAAGTGATCTCTCTCTCTCTCTCTCTCTCTCTCTCTCTCTCTCTCTCTCTCTCTCTCTCTCTCTCTCTCTCTCTCTCTCTCTCTCTCTCTCGCCAAGATTTTTTGGAAGTTAATGAATGAACTCAATGCTAACAGATGACCAATTACTCTATCTTACCTTCGTCTCCTATGTACGATTTCTTATTTTCCTTTCTCAATGAAACCCTAAAAAAGAAAAGTTTGGTTTCGTATTTACAAGATACCCAAAAAAGAACATTTGGTTTCATATTTACATCATTTTTTTCCTCTTATGAAACCACCATCCTCACCCCCCCCCCAAAAAAAAAGAGAACGCATGGTTTCTACCATTGTGAAACGTGGGAATCGGACTTGCTCCCGGATATATTGGTTTCGATTTTAGATACCTGGAGGTGAACGAGTCAAGGAAAAGGTATTGAAAACACACAGCCAGCGTTCTCAAGCCTAAGGGGGCGATTTTGTGGTAGGATTGTGGTAGGAACGCCTTTGGGAGGGGAAGACTTGAATCCTATGTTCCAAGCTTGTAAGGATCTCTCGGTGGAGGCTGAGGAAGCCACTCGATATAGTGGTCGTCCTTGGGAGCAGGGTCGTACTCGAGAGATTTAGAGTATGAGAAGGGACGACGACTCTTCACTACAAGGGTCTCATTTGAGAGGTTGGAGTATTAGAGAGAACGACTCACTGTAAGGTCGTACTCAGGAGATGAGGAAGAGTAAATTGACTCACTGTAAGGTCGTACTCAGGAGATGAGGAAAAGTGACTCACTGTTAGGTCGTACTTAGATGAGGAAGGTAAGAATGATTCACTGTTTGGTCGTACTCGGGGATATATATATATATATATATATATATATATATATATATATATATATATATATATATATACACTCCATGATATAAAGTGTATTATCAGGGGGTCAGCCCCTAGCTGTCTCCAGCCATCAGGGCCAGCCCCTGTATGTCTCCAGCCAGGAAACAGCTGATGTTCCCAGAAATCAGCTGATGAGGTGTTGCAGCAACAAGAGTAAGGAGGAGGAGGAGGAGGAGGTGGTGGAGGCAGACTCTTTCTACTTGGGGGAGCTGAGGTGTGTCTATAGCTTCATCCCGGGATTGGTTCATCGTGGGATACTTGGGAATAGGGGGTGTCCCAGTGGGATAGGCTGGGTGGGTTGTCTGTTGCATCACCCCATTTAGTGTCCCACTGGGATAGGATTGGGTAGGTTGGGTCGTCTGTCGCATCATCCCAGTAATGTCCCATTGGGATAAGCTTTGGAGCTGGGATGTATATGCCCTGTCCTCAGAAGCTCCCCTTCTTGTGATGGGAGGCTGAGGGTCCCCTTCCACCATCCCATCATCATCCATCCCATTTCTTCCTCTCCCATTCCCTCGTACCCTTCTCATCCACCTCCTGCTGTCCTTTCTCTTACTCACACACTCTTCCTCTTCTACTTCCCTCACATTTCCTACTAAGGGGAGATAAAGGTCTTGAATCCCCCCTCCGTCCCTCAAACCCACGGGTTTATGGAAAGGACAGACACCTCTCTCCCACTAAACCCATCCCTGAGGATGCAAATGATATTTCTTACTCTATCCAGACGACGGACGGACACACACACACACACACACACACAGAAAATAAGAAGTCTTCTCCCATGTTCAGAGGTGAACGTGATCTCCCACGGCAAAACTAGAGGCATTTACCACCCACCTCTCCTTCTCCCTCCCCACACGCCGGGACACCCCATCTCCCATCTTAAGATAAAGAGCTTAGCTAACCATTACGGGAAAGCTTGCGAATACCAACTTACCTTTAGATGCTCCCTGGAGCTGAATTCTTCTAGGAACTCCGCCTGCCACCACTCCAGCGGGCTCAGCTTAAGCATATCCGTGTCTAACGTCAAGCTGGGTAGTTCAGCTTAAAGCCCATCTAATAAATAGCCAATGTTTGTCAAGCGGGCCAGCTTAAGCGCATCCAACACCAGCGTCATAAAACTTGCCACGGCTGCTATCACAGTCGTGTGGAATGCTCTGCGCTGGGCCAATGCTCCTTCTGCGTCCTCTTTTTTGGCTTCCTGTCCGAAGCCCATCCCAATCTTCCTCCTCCTCCTCCTCCATCTTCTCCTCTTCTTCCTCCTCCTCCTCCTCCTCTTCCTCCATCTCCTCCTCCTCCATCTCCTCCTCCTCCATCTCCTCCTCCTCCTCTTCCTCTTGAACGGCCTCCCAGAATCATTCCCCACCCTACCCCAGGGGCATCATAACCCACCCGACTCCATTGATCGTGGCACCTCAAAGAACCTCAGATACCCCAGTCGAACCCCCGCCTCTCCGGCCATCCAAGCCACTCCAGAGTATGACCTCTCTCTCTCTCTCTCTCTCTCTCTCTCTCTCTCTCTCTCTCTCTCTCTCTCTCACGGCCAGCAACCCCTTCATAATCCCCTCCCACAACCACCTCATTACAACCCCCTCCCACAACAACCCCTTCACAATCCCCTCCCACAACCCCTTCACAATCCCCTCCTACAACCCCTTCACAATCCCCTCCTACAACCCCTTCACAATCCCCTCCCACAACAACCCCCTTCTCAATCCCCTCCCACAACAACCCCTTCACAATCCCCTCCCACAACCACCTGTGGGTGACAGCCAGACAATCAGCTTTCACCAAAACTCATAATCTTTATAACAGAAAATCTTATATCACGAGGAGACAGCTTAATAGCCGACTTGTCTACCACTGCTGATATCAAAATGAAATTAAGTTTGTACGTAATTAAAGCGTAGAGGAGGAAGGCAGTCCAAGGCCTCTGGTTAAACTGTGGTGGCGACTGTGGAAGACACAGAAGGGGAAAAAACACAAGGGGCAGCCAAGAGGCCCCTTGTTCACAGCTAATAAAGCTATGTTGACAGAGGAGAGCTATATGCTGGTCAATACCAAATTGTCTTGTCAAGCTAAACCACCGGGCGTATCACTGGCGAACACTTCGTCAGCGAACACTCCGCCGGCGAACACTCCGCCAACGAACACTCCTCCACTGGCGAACACTGCAGCAGCGAACACTCCAACAGCGAATACAATTACATGGCTCTTGTGGTTCGTTCCTAATGAACAGCTGTCCTCGGGGAGCGGATATCATGCCTTCACAGATGTAATAAACCAACTAAATCGTATGGTAAAAATCCCGGACATGGAACTATTACGGTCAATATTAAATGAAATCTAGATTCTTCCTTTCATTCAATGATATATATATATTTATATATATTCGTGAGGTTCCAATGTTTTTGAAATTCGTCTATGTCTAAGGAAGATCAATTAAAGGCTTTGAACGGACAGTGGGAGGGAAAACAAGAACACAAACACTTGGCTGGACAGCATTCCTTCCAGCGAACACACGCTCGACGCTGGGTCAAGCGGGAAAAAGGCCTCGGTAAATATAAGATAAGAGAAGACATGACAAGAGGTCGTTTAAACTCCCGCTTGTAGGATTAGACCAACGTGCGTGGCATTAGATCGCCCTATGTTAGGTTTCGACCAATTTATATCGGGTTAGACCAGCTTATAAGGGGTTGAACCCCTCTCATGTTAGGATAGACCTTATTATATAAGGTATTAGACTACTTTAGGTAGAAGTTACAGCATCTCGAGTGGGAATTAGACTAGCTTTTGTGGTATTAGACCACTTTATATAGGGTTAGACCACCATATGTGGGAGTTAAACCATTTATTTAGTGTTAGATCGGGTTATGTAGGTTCACACCATCTTAGGTAGGGGTTAGACCATCCTATATATATGAGTTAAACCGCCTTACGTTAGTATCCAAACCTCATGGGACTACGATATGTGGAGGTAAACTGTATATATGGTTAGCCCCCTCTTATGATGATGGGGTTACGCCACTTTACTCAGGGTATTAGAATTCACCTTCAATCCACTCCTCTCCCATCCTACTCTCCCACCACCCACCTCTCCACAAACCCTGAGTCATAAGGTTGAGAACCCTCACTGCAAGTGGCAATATGATGCTAAACGTCATATATCAACAACTGGTAAGACTGTCACATCCTTCCCATCTCGTCTAACTATCGAGAGACGGGTCTCTAACTAACAGTTGTGAGTTGTTAGTGCACTAAACGTGCCATTAGCTCCCACGATACTGCACAGATTTGTACGACATAGAACATGGAAACTACGTGAAGTATAAGGAAATATAATGAAGATACATGGAATGAGAAGTGAAGAGGGGAAAAAGACGTATGACTAACATAGGAAAACGTTTCTGTTCCCAACAGAACTGGTAAACGTTGGTGATGGTAAACGTTGGTGCTGGTAAACGTTGGTGTTGGTAAACGTTTATTCTGGTAAACGTTTTTGCTGGTAAACGTTGATGGTAAACGTTGGTGTTGGTAAACGTTAGTGCTAGTGAACGTTGGTGCTGGTAAACGTTGGTGCTTTTGAACGTTGGTGCTGTTGAACGTTGGTGATAGTAAACGTTGGCGCAAGTTGCCACCTCGAACGGTGTTGAAGTAAAGAGTATTGTTCTAAAAATCCAGGTGAACAAACTTCAGATCTCTAGTAGCTGAAAGAAAACACACACACACACACACACACACACACACAAACGAGCCTTCCATAATCATCATTCTTTCCCTTAAGATTCCATGTGTCTTTCCCTCCTTCACCTTCCTGCCTCTTCCATCCGGAGGGAATGGGAGGGGATTCCATCCATGCTGTTCCACCGTACCCTCGTCTATGGCGAAGAGAAACGAGTTAGTGTTAGAATACCGGACGACCAATACCAGTATACTCCATCTCGACCGTGTTTCTACCATCCCAAGTTTCGTGCCCCTTTCTAAACCCATCCCCACACCCTCCCTCGCTCCCTCCCCGTTCGTCCTGGAGGAGGAGGTGCCGCCCTGGATTTACCTCTCCCCCCACATCTAAATGCTAATGGTATGTTCCAGGCGAGTGGGGTTGGATAGTTTCCTTGCTCGGGGTGTTCTCTCTTACCTCTCACTTACGTTTGCTCTCGCACGCTCCCTAGCTCTCCAGTGGCACCTCTTCTTTTTCCCTCTCTCATCCGGGCGAATGATGATGGAGACTCTCCTCCTCCTCCTCCTCTCTTCCTCCTCCTCCTCCTCCTCTTCCTCCTCCTCCTCTTCCTCAACGTAACCACTGTCCACCATCTGCAGAGGTTTAGAAATCCACTGATATCACTTGGCAAGTGGGGGTTTTTCTTTCCCCCCACTGGACCATCGTCAGTGTCCTGACCAATTACGTTAAAGGACGTGACTCCACTTGGGTATCCCTCATTCCTTGAGGTTCAATTGGAGTGACTCTTACTGGAAAGGGGACAAGGCCTTCAAGAGTGATGGGGGAACGGGGTCCCCGCGCCGCTTACCCAGTAATGAGGCTGAACCATAGTCCAGGTTCGACCCCTAAGTGGGTGTGTGCTCTGTAGGGTCGTGTAGCGATCACCCAAGTAAGAACTTGTGAACCAGTAACCGAACTAACTCGCGCGTCAAGTCGAACCAACGAAGCAGTAGAAGAAATGAGTTTCTTCAAGTATCTTGGGGGGAAACTTTTAATGCTTCGAGTAGGACCTTTGAATCAGTGATTGTGGGGAATCGTGCTTCAAGCCAGGCCAAAGAATCAGTGAGCTGAATCACGCCTCAGCTCGACCTCTTGAATCAGAAATTGAGAGAGAGAGTCATACTGCAGGTCGAACCCCTGAGTCGAATCGTACGTCAGATATCTGACTCAGTAACTCGATTGAGCCACATATGAAGCCTTCATTTTCAACCCAGTCATTTAGGATAATCAACTCAACCACATCTGATATGTTTTTCCCCCTCCTCCTCATTAAGTTTGAATGACCTGTATATCAAGCGTGACCTTTGACCTAGCAACTAGGAAGGATCGTTTATCAGTTATCACCTTTGACTGAACTAAACCTGCATTAATCTCCTTCACCGATATTAGTTCCTCATTCAACACAGTCATGAGCTGAAGGCTGACATCAGTCTCATTAATGAGAGAGTAAATAATTAGGTTGGCTGAACCTGCTCATATACCCAGCCTCTCTCTCCTGTGTCAA
This sequence comes from Panulirus ornatus, assembly GCF_036320965.1. Taxonomy (NCBI): domain Eukaryota; kingdom Metazoa; phylum Arthropoda; class Malacostraca; order Decapoda; family Palinuridae; genus Panulirus; species Panulirus ornatus. The sequence goes on from NC_092233.1 coordinate 57,973,931, forward strand.
TAGCTGTGAGTTTTGAGTCACAAACGAACCTTAACCTCGCATTCGAATCATTGGACTTCTACACAGCAGTTGAACCATAGGTTATAGCCTGGAGTGGTTGTTTTTTCTGACGACCCTTGACCTATGACCCCAATGCATTGGCTGACCCCCGACAAGCCACGTTTGACCTTCTCTCGATACAGCTTATACCTGCTGGTTCCCAACACTATTTGGTACATGTGGCCCACAGACACCCCCAGCGCACCTGCGACGACGCGTCTCAAAATTTGTGTTATGATATCTATCGTGTGAGTGTTACAGAGAGAGAGAGAGAGAGAGAGAGAGAGAGAGAGACAGAGAGAGAGAGAGAGAGAGAGAGAGAGAGAGAGAGAGAGAGAGAGAGAGAGAGAGAGAGGTCACCAGCTGGTGAGACGCACGTCCCTCTCCCTTCTTTCCTCCTTCCCTTCCTCCTTCCCTCCCACTCCCTCCTCCTTCCTGCTTCTTGCCTGGTGAAACTAAACTTGGAATTACCAGGAACAATAGCCCCGGGGGCAGTAACCCCCCAAAAAATTTACCGTCGGTAAAAAATTTTATGAAAAGATATAAATCATTGAAGATATATTTTCGCCGCTCTTCTTTTTTTTTTTTGTGAGTGACCCCGGATGACCTTTTCTTGGCCTTGCAGCAACCTGGTGCGGCAGATGATACGGTAACCCGACTTGTATGGATCTAAGGTGACCTTCTGAGTCTTCACCTCAAGGTCACACGAGTTGACCTTCTCACTCCCATGACCTTTGCCTTGCCTTAGTGACCCTATTGTTTCCGTTACCCTCTACGTCATTACCTAAAGTAAACCCTGATTTCTATTGTGTCTATTTAACCCCTAATTTATCTTTAATTTCCATAGCCTTTAAACAAGGAAATGGGACGACCATCCTATTTCCATTGCCTTTGTATGGCCTGGATCATCGTGTGTTTTCCCGTTAATCTGTAAGGTGACCTTTGATTGCCTTTGCTTCTGAAATGTTCAAAATGGCCTTTTATTTGAAATTATTTCCTTGGAGTTTCTATGTGGCCTTTTATGTCTATGGCTTTCCTCCCCCACCCCCACCTCTGGTCTTCAAGTGGCATTTTATTTCCATGGTTTATGAGTGTCCAGAGTCATCTCTTATTTCCCCCGGCTCAGAAAATTCCCAAACAGCTTTTTAATGTGATCGTTTTTATCCTTAAGAGGTCGTCTATTCCAATACGTTTTACATGTCCCTTAGTTGGCTTTTCACTTCCATGGTTTGCAAGGGAACATGGATGACCTCGAAGCACAATTTTTTTTTCCCAGCTCGGCTTTTCCTTCTTGAGACCTGGAAGCATACATCTGGGCCAAGGAGCTCCACCTTGGGGGGGCTAGGACCGAGCGAGGTACTCCAGAACAAGGCTGGACCAAGATGTTCCAGCCCGAGGCTGGATCGACGGTGTTGCAGCCCGAGGCTGGATCGAGGTGTTCCAGCCCGAGGCTGGATCGAGGTGTTCCAGCCCGAGGCTGGATCGAGGTGTTCCAACCCGAGGCTGGATCGAGGTGTTCCAACCCGAGGCTGGATCGAGGTGTTCCAGCCCGAGGCTGGATCGAGGTGTTCCAGCCCGAGGCTGGATCGTGGTGTTGCAGCCCGAGGCCGGACCGAGGTGTTGCAGCCCGAGGCTGGATCGAGGTGTTCCAGCCCGAGGCTGGATCGAGGTGTTCCAGCCCGAGGCTGGATCGAGGTGTTCCAGCCCGAGGCTGGATCGAGGTGTTCCAGCCCGAGGCTGGACCAAGATGTTCCAGCCCGAGGATGGATCGAGGTGTTCCAGCCCGAGGATGGTATAGCATTATCTACATCTCTCAAGGTGAGCTTCCTCACGCGAAGAACAGAGAGCTGTGTGGAGACTTTCCATTGACCATTTGTGGAACTCTGTCCTTTTTTTTTTGGACTGATTAGGGCGTGTTGTCTGGAACGCCAGGGTTCTATTTCCCACACGTAGTGATTTCTCCAGGCCCATGGAATGTAAGCGCTTCACCGTCGTGGAAAACTTGGGTCAAGTGGCTCTTAATAGATTAGCCCTCCTGGGCCTGGAATGATTAATGACAGACACCCCTTTGGCACAATGAACAATCAATTGCCTGGAATAATCAACTCTCGAACTCCTCAGACCGTAAAAGCAGTGGCATTCTTTGAACGCGAGACCACATCAGAATGACAGAACACCATTCCATATTGATATAAGAAGAAGAAGAGAAAGGAAGAAGAACCTGGAAGAGACGTCGTCCAGAGATGAAAGAGAGAGAGTAAAGAAGGACCTGGAAGAGATGTAGTCTCCAGGGAGACATAAGAGATTATAATGTAGAAAAGAAATGGTGGCTCCATTAAATCTTAATTTATCTCCTGGCTCAAGTCTCAGCTGGGATGAAAGACGAATCGGAGGGGTGATATATGAAAGAGGTGATCGTGCGCATCCTTACGAAATCACGAAATGAAATCATCCTTTCGTGACCCGACTATTTGTCGTAACGAAAGTTAGTTAGCCTTGAAAACGCAAAGAGTTAAACTAGGTGTGTGTGTGTGTGTTTGGTCATTCATTCATCCAACACCTCCATATCACCAGTTATCCATCAACAACACCACAGTCATCCACCGGCGCCTCCACACTACAGTCATCTACCAGCACCTCCACACTACAGTCATCCACCAGCACCTCCACATCACCAGTCATCCACCAACCAAACTACAGTCATCCACCAACATGCAGAGCACGCATTCCTCATCACAGATAAGCATATATACCTCAAAACCCTCCCTAACAGTGAATCAGTATACTTCAATATTTACCCCACAGTGGAGATATATATACTTCAGAAACACCCCCTAGCAGTGAAGACGTATCCATCAGAAACTTCCCCCTTAGCAGTGAATTAAGCATCGCTTGCTTGCCTCTCCCTCCCCTTACTCCTACCGAACAGCAGTGTCCGGGCGTGGGAAAAATCTCTTACGTGATTAATGATGGCTGGGAGTATGCAAATGAGGTGATGATAAGTGAAGGTCCCCTGTTGTCAGAGGTGAGGTTAGATCAAAGGCAACAGTTTATAGACACTGGATATATTAATGGTTGTTTCCGTCTCTCTCTCTCTCTCTCTCTCTCTCTCTCTCTCTCTCTCTCTCTCTCTCTCTCTCTCTCTCCCAGTGTTGGCATGGAGGGGTGGTCATGGGTTTGGAAGGGTGGTCATGGGTTTGGAAGGGTGGGCATGGGTTTGAAGGGGTGGTCATGTGTTTGGACGGATGGTCATGGGTTTGGACGGATGGTCATGGGTTTGGACGGATGGTCATGGCTTTGGAGGGGTGGTCAGGGCTTGGAGTGTCGGACATGGTTTGGAGATGTGTTCAAAGTTTGGAGGGATGCTGCAGCAAGAAAGACAGAGTCCAGTGTCAAGATCTTCTGTAGCTTTGGAGTAAGAGATTGCCAGTTGTTGTGGGGGTGGTTAGAGGAGGAGGGTCGGGTGAGGTGGGGTGGGTTAAGTGAGTGATTGGCACTGTCAAGAAGAGGGGGGGAGGGATTGTCGCTGTCACCGTCTCCAGTGGAAATGACTGGCACTGTGTCGAGTGCCACGTACGAGATGGAGAAATGGTATGGTTGTCGGGGTGAATGCCAGAGAGAGAGAGAGAGAGAGAGAGAGAGAGAGAGAGAGAGAGAGAGAGAGAGAGAGAGAGAGAGAACGAGCATCTTTAACGCTACCATATCCACAGATGAGCTGCCTGTATGATCAAAAGTAAATATATATATATATATATATATATATGGACTGTCAATGGAAGCCTCAGGATGACCAATTTGAGACAAGCATCAACAAAGAAAGAGAATGTAACCCAAAAGTTTAGAACTCAGGAGAGGATAAAAAAAAAAAAAAACACATCTCGAAACTCAACTACGACTTAATGAACATAAAGATGAGTCGTTGGGGAACTTATTCCTTAAGTGGAATGAATTGAGCAAAGCAGATCATTCCCACGTCAGAGGCTACCTCATCCCTACCTTACCTTACCGGAATATGAGGGTGGTTTCCCAGGAGCAATGAACAAACTCTCATAAAGGTATTACAAACTCTAATAAAGATTATCTTTCTCACGAAAATGGACAGGAGAGATAAAGTCTCGACGGAGAGGGACAGTCAAAGGATTAGGTCTGATGTTCTTGCAAGAGACGGGATCGTATTCCAGTATGGGGACGACTGTAATGGTATTGATGGGTTGAATGGAATGCACGACCGACACTGGCATGTGTGATGTGGTGTTGGTGGGAGAGAGAGAGGGTGTGAGGGTGGTGGGCGGGCTGGCGACTGGCCATGTCTGTGGTGGGTTGTTCCGCGATGGTGATCATCTCCAGAGCTCTAGGTTCTCTGTGTGTGTGTCTCCCTCTCTCTCTTTTTGGTGGCACTGGAGACGCTTGTAGTAGTGGCCGTGTGATCGGAGGTGCCCGTCGTAATTGATGGGCGTGTGTGATCCAATACCTTTCATTCGAGACAGTCTTTGACCTGACTTGACTTGACCTGACCTGACCTGACCTGAACCTGTTGGACTAGGTCTGGTTTCAAAGGTAGTAGACAGAGCATCTCTCTCTCTCTCTCTCTCTCTCTCTCTCTCTCTCTCTCTCTCTCTCTCTCTCTCTCTCTCTCTCTCTCTCTCTCTCTCTCTCTCCTCTTTTCACGCGGTAGTAAACCTATGGCAAGGTTGACCACTGAGGGGAGCTAAAGGCAACGTCTTCAAATAGACTTTGACGGATTCTTTACCTTCAAGTCCACACGGCTGAGGGGGGTGGGGTGGTGTTTCTGCGCTTCTGTAGTTATAAACTTCAAAGACATTCTCCTCAGTTATGTGTTTACTTCATTTTTCCCTAGTCTTTCAGCACCAATCTGTGTTGTTGCTGATTTTCTGTTGAACACCCCGAGCCAAGAATGGAACCCTAGTGGTCTGTCGGTGTCTGTGTTCCTCTGTGTGTAGCAGGGTGGGTCTGTGTGTGTAGCAGGGTGGGTCTGTGTGTAGCAGGGTGGGTCTGTGTGTGTAGTAGGGTGGGTCTGTGTGTGTAGCAGGTGGGTCTGTGTGTGTAGCAGTGTGGGTCTGTGTGTAGGAGGGTAGGTCTGTTAGCACTTACCGTCTCTCTATATTCATCCCCTCATGGTCTCTAGCACCTATAGTTTTCTATAGAACTAATTCTCTAAACTGTAAGGGTTCCTTCTTTTTTTCCCTCCACACACACACACACACACTGGCTCTTACAGATATTGCAATCAGTCTTGAAAACCCAATGGTTCTTGTACAATTGGCCTCGACCAGTGAGGCCCGGGTAAAGATTTCTACAGCAACGAAGTTGGTAATTAAAGTGATTGGATCCTAACCCTGGCGTGGGGTAGGTCGTGGTGAGGAGGAGGAGACACACACACACACACACACACACCCACACCCACACACACACACACACACACACACACACACACACACACACACACACCACACGACAAACCCCCACCAAAACGAAAGGTGAAATTCTTCGCCTGATTTTTCGCCTTTGCGTCTCGCCCCCCAACGCTCGGGGGTAGGAGCCACGCACGACTGCGACGCCCAAGTTGTTGCGAAGATGGAGACTGTGTGTGGCTGAGGCGTTGTGCGGAGGGAGACCAGGGCTTTGCAAAGGGCTCCCGCTGCAGGAGAGAGAGAGAGAGAGAGAGAGAGAGAGAGAGAGAGAGAGAGAGAGAGAGAGAGAGAGAGAGACTTGTTTGTTACGAAGCAGTTAAGGTGATTACCTTCCCTGCATATCAATTCTCTCTCTCTCTCTCTCTCTCTCTCTCTCTCTCTCTCTCTCTCTCTCTCTCTCTCTCTCTCTCTCTCTCTCCACTGTGTGTGTGTGTGTGTGTGTGTGTGTGTGTGTGTGTGTGTGTGTGTGTGTGTGTGTGTGTGTGTACTCTCCGTCAACTCACACTTGCGAGTCGACGATACGAAGATGATTCCAATCTGGGCGAGTGCTCCTAACCCTGATTTATGAGTTGCACTGGATGACCCACAGAGACCATAAAGGCAAGTTTTAAGGTCCGAAGTGGCGGTTAGTGCCATTAAATGTGTCTCTGGTGATCCGCGGAACAGACCTGTTTCTTTCAGTGGAGGAGGAGGAAGGAAGGGAAGACCTGGTAACAACACCAGCTCCACCCACAGCTCCTCGCCCATTGAGGAGGAAGAGGAGGAGGAGGAGGAGGAAGGAAGGGAAGACCTGGTAACAACACCAGCTCCACCCACAGCTCCTCGCCCATTGAGGAGGAGGAGGAGGAGGAAGGAAGGGAAGACCCGGTAACAACACCAGCTCAACCCACAGCTCCTCGCCCATTGAGGAGGAGGAGGAGGAGGAGGAGGAAGGAAGGGAAGACCCGGTAACAACACCAGCTCCACCCACAGCTCCTCGCCCATTGAGGAGGAGGAGGAGGAGGAAGGAAGGGAAGACCCGGTAACAACACCAGCTCAACCCACAGCTCCTCGCCCATTTTTTTTCCAGCTGTGACACACGTATAGTAACGTGGTAACGAGGTATAACAAGTGAGGACATGGGAGGGGGGGTCGTCGTCTAGTCCTTTATGGGGTAGTTGAGGGAGGGAAGGGCTTGGCGGGGTGTTGATAGATGTGGGAGGGAGAATGGTGGATTTGGCTGCTAGTAGGAGGAAGACGACCGAGGAGAATATTGCTTGGTTGGCGACTGTGGTTGTCGTGGTGGTGATGATGGTAGCAGCAGTAAAGACAGTAACGGCTGAGGGAAGATACCCATTGTATAAATCACCATTAGGCCTCCCCTCGCACCGATGGAGGGCGCCGTTCACCGATGGAGGGCGCCGTTCACCGTCCCTCCCATTGGCTTTAGAGGCGAGTGGTGGGATTCTTCTCCACTCCATAGTGGAGGGTGTGGCACACACACACACACACACACACACACACACACACACACACACACACCTCCTCCATCCCTGAGCCACCACAGATTGTGGTACTATGACACTCCACCCTATCCCTCACCCTACTCCACACACACCTTACTTCGCCCCTCCCTCACCCTTTCCTTTAATACAGTCATTCCGCTGTATTTGTTCTGTTTGGGCCCATTATCGAATACTCATCCAATTATACTGATTTTTATAGTCGACCTATTTTGGTAAACCTAGTATTTTCATCCTAGTATACCTACCTCTTCTAGTACACCCAATCCTGGTATATTCATTTTAGTTTACCTATCTTACGATACCCATAATAGTATACCCTATGCATACACCTGTCTGACTATACCTGTTCTAGTATACCCGTCTTAGTATACCCATTCTAGTATACACGAGCAAGTATACCCACTCTAATGCCCCAATGCCAGTCTACACATCCTATCCTGTACTTACCAACCATACAAAAGATTACGACCTGAAGACAACCTTCTACAGATCCCACGGGGAAGAACAAGAAGAGAAAAAAAATGGATACACGTTTCATTAACTTTTCCTTTCTACAGTCCATGACTTTGGAGTCATTTAAAGGAAAGGGGGAGGGAGGGCGGTGATGGGGAATGGTTAGAAGGCGGGGTGGGTGTTGGAAGTATCAAAAGAACGCTTGTGTGTGCTTGGTGGGGTTTCCTCCCCTTTCCCCTCTCTTCCCCCTCCCCATGCAAGCTTCCCTCAACTAACTCCTCCCCCCCCACCTCAAGGCCAACCCCCCCCCAGACCTCCTGCTTGTTGTAAGGTCCACAAGTTTATGATTAAAGTGTGGCCAGCCTTAGGAAAGCAGGTTAAACAAAAAAGTCGCTAAACTTGTGGTATTACTAATCTAGGAATTGCCAGCATGGGAATTGGAGGGTGGGAAGTGGGAGGCTCAGAGAGGTGGAGAGGGTGGAGAAGTGGAAGACCAGGTTGGGGTGGAGAAGTGGAGAGAACCAGAAGGTGAAGGATGGATAAGTGGAGGACCAGGAGGTGGATGGTGGGAAGTGGAAAGCTCAGAGAGGTTGAGAGGGTGGAGAAGTGAAGAGGAACAGGAGGTGGATGGCGGAGAGGTCCATGAGGTGGACGGTAGAGAAGTGAAGAGGACCTAGGAAGTGGAGGGTGGAGAAGTAGAGGAGGACCAGGAGGTGGAGGGTGGAGAATTGGAGGGAGTCAGGTAGTGGAACCATGTTAAGAATTAGGATCGCTCCACCACTGTGAACATGAACAGCACTCATCCTCACACAGCAGTAAGTCCTCTTTCTTTGTCATTGTTTACTGACTGTTTAACATCCTCCTCCCCCTCCCTCATTTCCATTTCCCCATACCCCCGCTTCCCGAGCGACTCACACGCATTTCCTTATCTCTAGAGTATGATGTTGTAAGTATTGTAACTGCACAATTTTTTTTTCTTTCTAGCCTTTATCTGCAATTAGAAGTCAATAGTCACGTGTTACTACTACTACTACTACTACTACTATCAGTAGTAGTAGTAGTGGTAGTAGTAGTAGTAGCAGTAGTAGTATTGCTATGAGTTATCATCATCATTATTCTTAAGCTCATTAACACAAGAACTCTCACACACACACACACACACACACACACACAAACATATGTGCAAAGTGTGTGTGTGTGTGTGTGTGTGTGTGTGTGTGTGTGTGTGTGTGTTGTATAATCCCGAAGGGCAATGTCAGTACTTACCTGGTGGCTCCCACCACCTCCTCCTCCTCCTCCTCCCGTTTCTCTCTCTCTCTCTCTCTCTCTCTCTCTCTCTCTCTCTCTCTCTCTCTCTCTCTCTCTCTCTCTCTCTCTCTCTCTCTCTCTCTCTCTCTCCCTTCCCCTTTCCCTCCGGAGGATCACCACCAAGGCCTCCCTCCCCTACATCTCGGGAGGAGTGAGACAGACGGAGACACTCGCCCGGGACACCGCGCCCTCAACCTCGCACTAATGGTACAACACACTGGACTTCGTGCAGCTAAAAGTCGCATTTTCTGGATTACGCTCAGCGAGAAGCTTGCCCCCTTTTTATATTTGCATACAAAAATAGAGACTAAATCCGTTTAAAAATTTATTAAACATTGTTTATGTAAAGTTCTTTTAAGCCTTTTATAAATATTAACTAAATAAAAAAAAGGGGGGGGAGGGAAGGGGGGGGGAAGGGGACCTTTCAGTCTGGGTTTGAAAATAAACGCTCTCCAGTTATTGCTGTTATTTATGCCAACTGTTTTATTTCCAATTAACTTTTAAGGCCTCCTGCTCACTCTGAAATACTCATATGAAAAATATTGTCATTTTGGCTTCCTTTTTTTTTTTTGTAATTTGCCGTCAACTCACCGCTCTGTTGGTGTCCGTGTGTGTGTGTGTGACCTGGCCTGGTCTCCTGTGGGCCAAACATGGTCACTAGCCCCACTAGGAAAGCATCATAGTCACCAGGTCACCCATACTGGGTTGTCGTGGGCTATAAGGTCAACACCAGATGGTCGCCTTCCTGTTGGTTCGTCGTGGCGTCTTACACTTGGGTCAGTGGACCGGTCCAGACTGGGTTTACGTCTCCCTTGAAACCAGAGGGATTTTCGAGTTTTCGCAAATTACATGTAATTACCAAACGAGGTGGTTGATTAACGGCAAACGAGAACTTTTTTTTTACAACGCTCTAACTCTCTTCTCCGGCAGTAGACATCACTATGTAGCCCTCACCACACAAAACCCTCACGCCACACAGCCCTCACCACCACACGTCCCTCACAACCACACATCCCTCACAACCACACAACCCTCACCACCACACAAAACCCCTCACCACCACACAAAACCCTCACCACACAAAACCCCTCACTACCACACAAAACCCCTCACCACCACACAAAACCCCTCACCACCACACAAAACCCCTCACCACCACACAAAACCCCTCACCACCACACAAAACCCTCACCACACAAAACCCCTCACTACCACACAAAACCCCTCACCACCACACAAAACCCCTCACCATCACACGACCCTCACCACATCACCATGTTCGCACATGAATCACGAAAGAAGAAAAACCGTGAAGGAAATTGGCCTCTCTCCCCCCCTCCCCCCACACAATCCCCCTCCCCCAGGGGGGGGGGGGTGTCCCCCAGGAGGGAGACTAGCCGGCCATGAAGCCAACAAGATATTCATAGATTACATTATTACCTTTTCCCAAGGACGCGGAGAGACGGGTGGGGGGGGGGGAGGGGGGGAAACCGCTACGAATAAGGGAAAAGAAAATTACGTCGGAAGTTGAGGGTAAAAATGACGTATATTTGCGTCCGTGTTCTATTACCGTGATGACCAAAGTCATGAAAAACACGGCGAGCCGTTTTCTGTTTGGGGGTTTTGTTGAGAATATATTAAAAAAAGGAAAAAAAGTTTTTGTTTGTTTGTTTGATTTTTCTGTGGTGGTTGGTGGTGGTGGTGGATGATGGCAGGCGGTAAAAGCTGTGACAACAGACGCACCAGATGGAACCATTCACACAAGTCCCTCTCATTTGCATATGACAATCACCTCTTAAACTCGCGCTGATTATTTCACGAACTAGCAGAACTGTGTGGCGGCCTGGGGGGAGAGCAAGCTCCGAGCTGCTGAGTTAAACTTTGTTGATCGATTGATTGTGGCCCCACAGAGCGCGCACGGCCGTCGTGCATGGCATCATATCGCTATGCATGACACTGCTTCGCTGTATCTGAACCTTCGTGTAGGTCATGACGTGTAGAGATCTCGTAGAATCGAGTCAAAAGGTCATGTTATCATTCTCAAGGGTCGTAAGGCCGTGGTCAAGGGTCGTGCTGTCGTGCTCAAGAAGTTATATATATACATATTCTAATATATATATATATATATATATATATATATATATATATATATATATATATATATATATATATATATTTTTTATACTTTGTCGCTGTCTCCCGCGTTTGCGAGGTAGCGCAAGGAAACAGACGAAAGAAATGGCCCCACCCCCCCCCCCCATACACATGTACATACACACGTCCACACACGCAAATATACATACCTACACAGCTTTCCATGGTTTACCCCAGACGCTTCACATGCCTTGATTCAATCCATTGACAGCACGTCATCCCCTGTATACCACATCGCTCCAATTCACTCTATTCCTTGCCCTCCTTTCACCCTCCTGCATGTTCAGGCCCCGATCACACAAAATCTTTTTCACTCCATCTTTCCACCTCCAATTTGGTCTCCCTCTTCTCCTCGTTCCCTCCACCTCCGACACATATATCCTCTTGGTCAATCTTTCCTCACTCATTCTCTCCATGTGCCCAAACCATTTCAAAACACCCTCTTCTGCTCTCTCAACCACGCTCTTTTTATTTCCACACATCTCTCTTACCCTTACGTTACTTACTCGATCAAACCATCTCACACCACACATTGTCCTCAAACATCTCATTTCCAGCACATCCATCCTCCTGCGCACAACTCTATCCATAGCCCACGCCTCGCAACCATACCCATTTTTGCTTTCCGAGATAATGTTCTCGACTTCCACACATTTTTCAAGGCTCCCAAAATTTTCGCCCCCTCCCCCACCCTATGATCCACTTCCGCTTCCATGGTTCCATCCGCTGACAGATCCACTCCCAGATATCTAAAACACTTCACTTCCTCCAGTTTTTCTCCATTCAAACTCACCTCCCAATTGACTTGACCCTCAACCCTACTGTACCTAATAACCTTGCTCTTATTCACATTTACTCTTAACTTTCTTCTTCCACACACTTTACCAAACTCAGTCACCAGCTTCTGCAGTTTCTCACATGAATCAGCCACCAGCGCTGTATCATCAGCGAACAACAACTGACTCACTTCCCAAGCTCTCTCATCCCCAACAGACTTCATACTTGCCCCTCTTTCCAGGACTCTTGCATTTACCTCCCTAACAACCCCATCCATAAACAAATTAAACAACCATGGAGACATCACACACCCCTGCCGCAAACCTACATTCACTGAGAACCAATCACTTTCCTCTCTTCCTACACGTACACATGCCTTACATCCTCGATAAAAACTTTTCACTGCTTCTAACAACTTGCCTCCCACACCATATATTCTTAATACCTTCCACAGAGCATCTCTATCAACTCTATCATATGCCTTCTCCAGATCCATAAATGCTACATACAAATCCATTTGCTTTTCTAAGTATTTCTCACATACATTCTTCAAAGCAAACACCTGATCCACACATCCTCTACCACTTCTGAAACCGCACTGCTCTTCCCCAATCTGATGCTCTGTACATGCCTTCACCCTCTCAATCAATACCCTCCCATATAATTTACCAGGAATACTCAACAAACTTATACCTCTGTAATTTGAGCACTCACTCTTATCCCCTTTGCCTTTGTACAATGGCACTATGCACGCATTCCGCCAATCCTCAGGCACCTCACCATGAGTCATACATACATTAAATAACCTTACCAACCAGTCAACAATACAGTCACCCCCTTTTTTAATAAATTCCACTGCAATACCATCCAAACCTGCTGCCTTGCCGGCTTTCATCTTCCGCAAAGCTTTTACTACCTCTTCTCTGTTACCAAATCATTTATATATATTCTATTTCTCTAGTCATTAAAACCATTCATAAACAACTATTTCACAACCTTCTCAAATGATGTTTCAGGTCGTGTCTACCATCGTCTATACACATTATGACATTAAATTACTCGAGTGTTGTCCAGGATGTAGTCGAGGTGTTCACGAGCTGTACACTGTTACGAATGTGAGTTGTGAAATGTCCACCAACACACACACACACACATATACACCTCTATATATATATATATATATATAATATATATATATATAATATATAATATATATATATATATATTTATATTTTTTATACTTTGTCGCTGTCTCCCGCGTTTGCGAGGTAGCGCAAGGAAACAGACGAAAGAAATGGCCCAACCCCCCCCCCATACACATGTACATACACACGTCCACACACGCAAATATACATACCTACACAGCTTTCCATGGTTTACCCCAGACGCTTCACATGCCTTGATTCAATCCACTGACAGCACGTCAACCCCTGTATACCACATCGCTCCAATTCACTCTATTCCTTGCCCTCCTTTCACCCTCCTGCATGTTCAGGCCCCGATCACACAAAATCTTTTTCACTCCATCTTTCCACCTCCAATTTGGTCTCCCTCTTCTCCTCGTTCCCTCCACCTCCGACACATATATCCTCTTGGTCAATCTTTCCTCACTCATTCTCTCCATGTGCCCAAACCATTTCAAAACACCCTCTTCTGCTCTCTCAACCACGCTCTTTTTATTTCCACACATCTCTCTTACCCTTACGTTACTTACTCGATCAAACCATCTCACACCACACATTGTCCTCAAACATCTCATTTCCAGCACATCCATCCTCCTGCGCACAACTCTATCCATAGCCCACGCCTCGCAACCATACAACATTGTTGGAACCACTATTCCTTCAAACATACCCATTTTTGCTTTCCGAGATAATGTTCTCGACTTCCACACATTTTTCAAGGCTCCCAAAATTTTCGCCCCCTCCCCCACCCTATGATCCACTTCCGCTTCCATGGTTCCATCCGCTGACAGATCCACTCCCAGATATCTAAAACACTTCACTTCCTCCAGTTTTTCTCCATTCAAACTCACCTCCCAATTGACTTGACCCTCAACCCTACTGTACCTAATAACCTTGCTCTTATTCACATTTACTCTTAACTTTCTTCTTCCACACACTTTACCAAACTCAGTCACCAGCTTCTGCAGTTTCTCACATGAATCAGCCACCAGCGCTGTATCATCAGCGAACAACAACTGACTCACTTCCCAAGCTCTCTCATCCCCAACAGACTTCATACTTGCCCCTCTTTCCAGGACTCTTGCATTTACCTCCCTAACAACCCCATCCATAAACAAATTAAACAACCATGGAGACATCACACACCCCTGCCGCAAACCTACATTCACTGAGAACCAATCACTTTCCTCTCTTCCTACACGTACACATGCCTTACATCCTCGATAAAAACTTTTCACTGCTTCTAACAACTTGCCTCCCACACCATATATTCTTAATACCTTCCACAGAGCATCTCTATCAACTCTATCATATGCCTTCTCCAGATCCATAAATGCTACATACAAATCCATTTGCTTTTCTAAGTATTTCTCACATACATTCTTCAAAGCAAACACCTGATCCACACATCCTCTACCACTTCTGAAACCGCACTGCTCTTCCCCAATCTGATGCTCTGTACATGCCTTCACCCTCTCAATCAATACCCTCCCATATAATTTACCAGGAATACTCAACAAACTTATACCTCTGTAATTTGAGCACTCACTCTTATCCCCTTTGCCTTTGTACAATGGCACTATGCACGCATTCCGCCAATCCTCAGGCACCTCACCATGAGTCATACATACATTAAATAACCTTACCAACCAGTCAATAATACAGTCACCCCCTTTTTTAATAAATTCCACTGCAATACCATCCAAACCTGCTGCCTTGCCGGCTTTCATCTTCCGCAAAGCTTTTACTACCTCTTCTCTGTTTACCAAATCATTTATATATATTCTATTTCTCTAGTCATTAAAACCATTCATAAACAACTATTTCACAACCTTCTCAAATGATGTTCAGGTCGTGTCTACCATCGTCTGATACACATTATGACATTAAATTACTCGAGTGTTGTCCAGGATGTAGTCGAGGTGTTCACGAGCTGTACACTGTACGAATGTGAGTTGTGAAATGTCCACCAACACACACACACACACATATACACCTCTATATATATATATATATATATATATATATATATATATATATATATATATATATATATAGATAGATAGATAGATAGATAGATAGATAGAGTGTGGCTTAAGTCAGTCTTTTGTGTTGTGATACAGACTACATTTGGTGGTCTTTTGCCCTATTGTTCTGGCCCGTTGGCCATTTAGCTTACACCTTTACTTCCTTGCCTTACGACCTTCACCTCCAGAACGTAGAAATTGTTCATCATTGACGTAGTGATCTAATTCTCAGAGGCAAGGGTAAGAAAATCAGATCCGTTGAGACGAAAAACGAACTGGGTGGCGAGGAAGATTAACATGCGAGTTACCGCTGAAGAGAATCTCGTTTTTTGTAGTGGTAATCCAACTCTCCGTTTTCTTCTATATTCTCATTCCGCCTTCCTGGTTCTTCCTCCTCTTCTCTGTTCTCAGGAAGGTCATTCCACCCGTGTATCATACACCGGAGGTATACTCCATACTCCACGGCCACCTGCAGAACAATCAAATTAGCTTCCAGGAAGACGAAGATCACGTTCCTTCCACAACCGGCCTTCCAGCCCAGGCCCAAGACGTCGCTATATTTGCTTTCCCTTCCGCAGCAAAAGCCAACGTTTGCGAGAAATTTCTTGTCTCGACCCAAACTTGTGATGGCTGGCACCTGCGTAGAAGACTGATGATATGATCCGCCTTCTCTTAACTGTCGCTCAGACATCACATGTTCGTCCGTTTCTCTCCAAGATATGCTTGGTTTCTGAGGGTATCTGTGTGTATGTATTAGTCAGTGGTAGAAGCCATGGGAGACACAGACAGACAGACAGCGATCATAAAGACAGTTGGTTCGGCACAGCTTCGCCCGGGCTTCACCAAGCGCGTTTCGGGACACCAAGCGTGACTCAAAGACTTCATTCAATTCCTTCATAACAAAGAATAAGTGACTGGTACATCAATAATAACCATGATAACGCCTCATAACTGTGCCTCTGAGGCAAACTATACATACATAAAACACATAATTTAAGGGAGATACAACAAGATCTTGTATTTCAGTTCAGTCTCATTTGTCACGTTTCATCACTGGTTCGAGAGAGAGAGAGAGAGAGAGAGAGAGAGAGAGAGAGAGAGAGAGAGAGAGAGAGAGAGAGAGAGAGAGAGAGAGCCATTAAAGGAACAACGCCATCTATGTTTTGGATGCTGTAACCCAGCGTTAACTCGCTGCACATGAAATGTTCGCTGCGCCATAACTAGTGACACGGTAATTACCGTCCGAACTTGGTACTTCCGCGTCTATTTCGATGGAGTTGTGGGATTTACGTACGCTGTTTGGAAATTCCCAAATAATTTTACTAATTTGACTCGTTCGCCTCAATCACACACCCTCTTCCACCACTAAACCTCCACCACCCCCACCACCACCCTCACCCTCCTCCACCATCACCCTCACCCGTCAAATTGCCAGTTAGGTATTGTTAGTCATGGATCAGATAATCCCCCACATTCGCTTCTCACTCGAAAGAGATGACTTCGGACCTCCTCAAGCTTTGTTGTCCATTTGCTGCTATGTTTGTGCATGTGGAGGTTGGAGGTGTTCCCTTTTTTTTTTTTTGAAGTGGGTCGTCTCGTGTGTTCTCGTCTTCCTCCTACTTTCTTCTGGGCCGGGAAGAGCAAAATTGGCTTTTTCGGGGATGTTGAACGATCGTTGTCCCACGCATACCGTGGAAGCCTCGCGTTAGGACTGGGTTGTTGGTGTGTATGGCCCCAGGGTGCTTACCTCCTCCTCCTTGGACGTATCCGTTCATACGCACGTATACGCTACACTGATGATGGCTACCGTGAATGACTGTGTGCTGTTGCTGACGGTGAGGACGAGAGAGAGATTTCTATGCGCTAGTGTTCTGTATAGACGTTAAAATCCTGGGAATTTATAATTTGCCAGAATTTATAGACTTGTATAGTAGTGTCATTCGCTATATCGATTTCTTCATAATTATTTCTCGTTTTCGTTTTTTTTTTCGGTTCGATTCGCATGTGTTGGGAGACAGTGTTCAAATAGATTCTAATTCTGATAATTATGTCAACAATAATAATAATTATAATAATGAAAATCTTAATTATCAGTGGTGTGTCCGAGGACGTGAGCGTGAGTGGATCAAGTTTCTTCGCGGGAAAAACTAGACATATATATATATATAGAACACAATGAGGAACTTTTGGAAATATTTCCCTGAAACTCTAACAGATATTGATGCTATATTTTGCCCTTGTTTGAAACTGTATCTACCGTTGATTAACGGTATAGATTGCCGTTGATTGGCACTGTATCCTACCGTTGATTGGCATTGTATCCTACCGTTGATTGGCACTGTATCCATCGTTGATTGGCACTGTATTCCACAATTGATTGGCACTGTATCCCACCATTGATTCATGCTACAACCTGTTGTAGTTGTGTGTAATCTCTTCTTTGTACCGTACGTGGTCTACACACACATATCTAAAAGTGTGTAACAAAATCTTTATAATTCATTTCTCTCTTCTATTTTCTTTTTTTTTTCCTGCCTCGTGTTCAGCAGCTCTTATGCAAGAGGAACTTCATTAGATAATTGCAATGACGCGTTCATTAATGATGGCACGTCAGTGCCATTCTTGGGTGAGAGTTATTCATTAAGTGATAAACGTGGCGGCAGTGAAAGTGTAAAGTGCACCGGGAACAGTGACCAAAGTTATGATGAAATATGTATACACATTCCAGCCACACCTTCCTCGTTGCTGGATGCTGTGTATGCTGCCTGGGGAGGCTTTGGAGATTGTTTGCTATCCTGGTGCAGTATCATGGTATTGTTTGCCATGCTGGTGTATCATTATGGTATTGTTTGCCATGCTAGTGTATTATATGGTATTGTTTGTCATGCTGATGGTATTGTTTGTCATGCTGGTGTATCATAATGGTATTGTTTGCCATGCTGGTGTATCATAATGGTATTGTTTGTCATGCTGGTGTATCGTAATGGTATTGTTTGCCATGTGCAGTTGGTGGGTATTTATCGTACTTCGTTAGCAACACGGAGAACGTATGATAAGACTGGTGGACACTGTGGCCACAGCGTTAACGACTGCACGGGAAGGTAGGCGGCAAAGGAGATGGAAAGATGTAAGCGAACTCTCTTTATAAAGTGTTGTACCACGAGGATGCCATGGGGGAGGGATGATGGCTGGACGTGTGCAGTAAAAGTAATTTCCCTGTGAACGTAGGAGCGTGTGTGTGTGTGTGTGTGTGTGTGTGTGTTGTCAGTCTCTCTGGTTCAGTCCACTTTGAGACGTTTAGAAAGTGTTATAGTAATATAGAAGATGTTTAGCACCCTGGAGGTGATGTGAGGAGAAAGTAATTCACTCTGTTTATCCATAAGAATAGGAATGGGTGGGCATGAGACACTGTGATGTGTAGGTACGTTATCATGACATATTCATGACTCAGTGTCGCCTATTGTTGCAATACAATGGTGGTTATCCCATTACAGTTTTTACTGAAGTGGTCTCGTTTCATGTGAATTAATTCGTGTTGAAATTATCGTGTTCTTATGTAACAAACTTTCTCAAACACACACAGTTGGATTAGACTGAGGTGGACACCTTCATCACACACATTAAGACAGAGACAAACTTGCTACTCTCGTGGAAATTAAGAAGTGTAGTTTGTTTTTCATTCTCGTTCCGTAGACTTTATCACAACTGAAACACAGAAAACTGGAAATATTAACAGTAACTCGACTGTCAATTGTGTAACGTAGGTCTTGGGTGAGGAGGTGAGGGGGGTGGTTGAGTGAAGGTTCAGAAGGACACTGTCAAAGAAATCTGTGTGAGTGGGTTTTGTTTCATCCATTTTGCGGGGGAAAAAGATCAACAATGTCTACTAAAGTTGCCAGTATAGATGCTGTTGCGTGGCGCTGTGGCTGGACTACAATCGTGCAGGGGTCAGCTAACGTCGCCAGTAAGATGGTGTAGAGGAACGCTCACTTGGAGACGATGTGTGTGTGTGTGTGTGTGTGTGTGTGTGTGTGTGTGTGTGTGTGCAGGACACCTGAGTGGTGATGGTCAGGATGAGGGAGGAGGCCTTCCAGAGGACGTGGGAGTGGGAGGGTCGTCGTTCTTGTCCTCCACTGCGACGGAGGAGCGGGGTGAGGCGTGTGTCTCTTAGTCGCAGCCCCGTAACCATTAGGTATCGTTTGACACGTTAAGGATCTGTCAAGTAGATATTATGATGTTTTGTCCTACCAATGTATTGTGCCTTCCTCCCTCCCTTGACCCGTTCCTCTCCTTATACTCTTCTCTTCCCTCTCCTTCTCTCCCTCCCTCCATCCCACAAGCCACTGTTCTCTCCCATGATCCCTCCACTTGCAGACTTCCCTCCACCCGCACTCCTTCCTGCCCACCTACCCAGACCTCATACTTCCCCCTCATCAAGTGGTGGGTGGGGTGGGGAGGATTCAGGGCTTGGGGTGGGGGAGGGAAAGGGGTTTAGGTTTTTTTTTTTTTACGCTGGGTGATTAGAAATTGAGTAAACACCAGGAGGAGGAGGAGGAGGAGGAGGAGGAGGAGGGAGGAAGCGTTGGAAATTATATTAAGAATTTTTCAATTTTTTTTGCCAGATTGGACGAATCCACATGACAACACGGACAGGAGTGGTGAGGGAACAGCTGAAGATCTTATGATGCTCCCTCCTGCGTGTCTTGTGGTTGGTGTGAGCTGAAATGAAGAAAGCAACAGCAGCAGTAGAGACAGAGAGACACAGAGAGAGAGAGAGGATGTGGGTGGTAAGTAAGGAGTTGGGAAATTTTCTTCTACAGATCTCGTGGACACTGAGCAGCGGGTGTGGAGGGAGGGATGAACGAATGATCATAGGCCGGGGGGGAGGAAGAAGGAGTAGGCTTGTATACTTCTGTGAGTGTGTATGAGTCGGTATGAAGCAGAGAGAGCTGTAGCTGAGAGAGAGAGAGAGAGAGAGAGAGAGAGAGAGAGAGAGAGAGAGAGAGAGAGAGAGAGAGAGAGAGAGAGAGAGAGAGATGTGGTAGGGGTGAGGTAAGCAGGCCGAGGTAGTGATTTTATACCACGAATGTCGAGTAGAGAGACAGAGGAAGCAGAGGCAGTACCACCACCACCGGCGAAGTGTGGCGAATCTAGTCTCGTCTTTTTTATATTTCAGATTAAGCGAGTCTACGGGAGAGTGGTGGCGGGATAACTATTGCGAGGGAGGAGGAGGGGAAGATTGAGGGAGGAGGAGGAGGAAAAGGAAGACGTGTGTCGGTCGAAAAAATGGGAGGTTTGTTCTTCTTATCATGTTTAGATAAGAACAGTTGACAGTAGAGGCAGAGGAGATTCAACTCCTCTTCAGTTTCGTATATTTTGCGATTCTCAGGCAGTAGCGAAGGAGAGGTAGAGCGTGGATTGTGATGGGTGGTGGATTACGAGAAGAGGGCTAGGAAAAGGAGGGATGGGAGTAGGGGGAAGTAAGGGATTCTAGGAGGGAGGGAAGGCGGCGGGTGTGGTGTGGGGTGGGGGCGGGCTTTACCTGCTTGCTTCCGGCTCTCAGATGAGGTAAATCCACGAGACCGGACAGAAGAGCAGCGGGAGCGGCGGATGGAGGAGGCCCTCAGATTAGGGAGTGAGGGGGAAAGAGATTCTAGTCATTTTTCTCCCTCCTTTCGACCTGTGTGTGTGTGTGTGTGTGGGGGGGGGGGGGGGTTGGATACCCATTCCCTGGATACACATCCCCGCCAACACAGAAAATCCTAAGTTCTTAATTGTCGAACATGATGACAAAAGAGCATTAAACAGTTAGTCAGTCAGTTCAGTAGACGCGTTGGTAAAAGTCATACATCCAAAAAAATTGAAAGTTTTTCCAAAATATCCGTCTAATGACAAGGCAGTGATTTGTTCTATATTACTCTTTGAATTAGATATTTTATATGCTGAATATGAACTTAGATTTTACACTGAGGATGATCTTATAAATACAGTTAAGTAGTCGTTTACCTTACAAACACCATTGCTCATCAAGATGTCTCATTGGTTGCCATATTCAATTACCTCATTACTAATTACATTCGAGGAAACATCGCTTTAACTCTTTATATCTCCACATTACTGAAAAGTAATAGTTTTCCCTTGGTGAAACGTAATAGTTTGTCGGTGGGTTCCCAATTGTAAAGTTTATATACTTAGTGTGATGATTATTACCCTCTGAGACCATGACCATGAACAGATGCACAAACATCTTCTTCATCATCTTTCAGGAACGTCTTTGGCCGATGAGGACGGTACGTTTTCTGTGGCTTTGTACACTACGTACTGGGTGACAGCAGTGTGTGCTCATATATGTTGCACGGGAAGACGGATGTCTCCCGTGTACAGAAACAGGTGAGATACTTTTATCATTTGCATGTAGTGTCTTGTAGAAGATACAGTGTTATTTAGTTTCGTTTCTGAGCATTTGAGAGTAGATATTCCTTCTAGATTTGATTGATCAAGTATTTATACTGTAGTTCTGTACGCCACTTATGGATCAAAATGCCAAAATGCTCAGATGTAAAACATTATTGTTGACACCAAACAGATGCACAGTATTCGGGTTTTATAGTTTTACAAATATTATGATGCTATTTGTAAAAGGCACAGAAAAATTTCCACGTCAAATTACATTCATAACTATATTTACATTTCGCTGTGGAGCTAGACTGTATACCAAACTCATTAAGATTGAGCAAACAGTTGCGAGTGAGAAATGGCAAAGCCAGTTTAGCCAGACGAGGTTTTACGAAATGGTAAATGTTACAGTACTGTAGGAATTGGATTGGAAAAGGTGAGGAACTAGCATTTATTTGAATTATTTCGGGGGTGAGTTGGTAACTACCATTATTTTCCTGGGATCTTGGTAAATATTATATATATATATATATATATATATATATATATATATATATATATATATATATATATATATATATATATATATATATTTCATCAGTTTTCGTGGGGCGTACTGGCAATCACATCCAGACTTGTAATGGTGATCTTATAGCTTTAGAAAAACCCACTCACTCACTCCAGCGTTGCAGGTATAGTGTGTGTGTGGGGGAAGCATTTGTGTACAGTCCGTTTGTACAGTTGTAGGAGATCACTTCAGCCACATCTACATTCTGTTGGTTATCTTTCGGATCGCAGTTCATTTCGCGGTGACTGAGATTGGTGACGATTTCAAGTACGGTGTCGTAGTTGGTCCAACGAAGCCTTTTTAGTGTATGCGACTAGCCACACACACACACACACACACACACACACACACACAAACACAAAAGACGTATAGGTACAATCACTTCTTCCTGGTATAAACCCACGGGTGTCTACGACCCGTTTCTTTCCCTTCAAGTAAACCTTGATGATTCGAAGCTGCTAGACAGGAACTTCTCTCAAAAGTCGAAGAGGGGCAAGTATGCAGTCTGTTGTGGATGAGAGAGCTTGGGAAGTGAAACTGCCATCGAGCACGTATGCTAATCACTTACATTTATACTACATCCATTTGCGTCAATATTTCTCCTCATTGTCAGACCATGATCTGGGGCACTCGTCCTCTGCAATCGTTTACAATATACGATAAGTAAGGCGATAGATGAGAGGTGTGAAGACTGAGACAGTGCGAGCATTAACAAAATCTAAAATACGCAAATTACCCTCATAAAATCTTCAACTAAGTTCCCCCTAGAAATAGGTTGACGTGATTTTGTGTTATTAAAAAAGAATATATGATCATATGGTATCGTGTTTTGCATTCGGTTATTCAGGCGTTTGTTTTCGTGTAAACACAAAGACGTTTAGCACGTATCTGGCACACATTCTTCGCTATGTGCCCAACATACACAAACACACACATATTCCAGATAAGATTTTTTGTTTGTAATGTGACAGAACACAACATACCGAGACATGGACCATACGAGTAACTCATGACATAATTCGTAAACCCGTAGCGAAGATGTCTGAGGTGTTGTCGATTTCTTACCAAAGTTTCACCTTCGTGATTGTTGAGTTTAACCACACAAATGATCCCTGATGACCATAGCTTCCCCAGCATCAACTTGTTACCTTAGAATTAAACATTAAAACACGCCGGCGATCTTGTTCTGTTCTCTCAACACGACACTGCCTTTGCAAAAACAGAAATCGTTCATAATCCGGGTCGACATCTTTGACTCATGTAAAGTGAACCTTTGCTGATGACAAGACCTGGAATGAACGTATCGTCCACAACAGGAAGGTCTCAAGCAGTCTAAGACTCATACATTTTTGGCCGTGTAGTGTAAAGGACAATGGGTTCTATGGTATGTAATCCAGCCGACTGTAAGAATGTGCGGTTGGGTTTAGTTGGTGTCGAAATTCGAAGCCGACATTCTGACACCGAGCAAAAATAGGCGTATATTCTCTTCCGTAACACTATATGAAACCTTCGCAAAGGATGTGCTTCGAGTAAAGCGTTAACGTGGGTGTCAGACAGGACCTCAATCCTCCTTCAAAAAGGGGTATCCAGTACCAAGAGCCAGATGGTCAAACAACAGCCCTAAACTCTATATATATACTGTAGAGCCATCAAATCTTTCATGACAAGTGGGGAGGAAAAGGCAAATGCACCACCGTTACAAACAATGACATTCAGCATCGAGAAAGTTAAGAGAAAAAAAACCCACTAGATGAGATGAAGGTCTCCACATCACCAGGTCCAGGTGGGATACATACCCTAGAGTACTCTGGGAAGGTCAGCAGTGTCACATGCTTTCACTTAAGTCATATTTCAAACATTCATCAACACAGGAGAACCTGTGGATGACTAGAAGTGCGCCAATATCACATCCTTGTATAAGAAAGACCATAAGAAAGCAGCTGGTCAGCACAGACCCGTGAGTTTGACTAGATATGCGAGATTATGGAATATGATCAGTGAGAGAACACATAATTGAAAGCATGAAGAGACATACGTCATTTAGTAAAGTTATGAGAATTGAGGAATCGAAAGTAGAGCGGAAAGCGTTCGCTCTGAAGGGAAGTTTACCATCCATGGAGGATGTAGAAACAGGAGGAGATTGGGGTGACGACGATCGACACCAAAACTGTCATTTGAACAACACGTGTCAGCTAAGATCAAAAAGACAAACTCAATCATCATTGAGTTTGTACTAAAAAAAACTAATGGAATACATGGATTGTAAAACCTTTAAACTACTATACACAGCACTGGTGAGACCTCATCCTGTGTTTGCCAGCCAAGGATGGCTGTGTCTGTATCTAATGGAACACATTGAAGCTATTAGAAGATGTCCAGAGAAGAGCGACCAGACGAATCAAGAGGTGACAGAATGGAAATGTGTCTAGTTTTATACAACCCCGTATTGATGACGCCACCATCAGCGGGCGACGACCAGCTTAAACTATATAAATCGAGATTTAGATGATAGGAAATATTCGTGGACACACAGAACAGTAAGAACATGGAACAACCTACCAGGGAAAGTAATAACAGCACCATCAATACAATCCTTTGAAGCAAGACTTGATCGTTTCTGGGAAAAGCCAAAAAGCACAGAAATATGACTACAACGAGACCATACACACGACTTGACACGATCTAAAGAACTTAAGACGAGGAACTGACATAAGAGGACTCCATAGGAGGCCTACAGTTGGAGAAGGATCTGTGAGTGAAGCCGAGGTTAACCTATCACTTGAAATCATCCACGTAAACGAATCGCCTCATTTGAAAAAAAGTATATGCACAAAGCATCACTTTTTTTTCCTTTTTATAAACGCTAATCCACATAACGGATTAGAAAAATGAAACCATTCTATTGTTCATTCATTAACTTCATTTCCCCGTGCCATGAGGTTAATTAGGCACATTAACAGCTTCTGAAATCACTCCTCAACCCAGGCCTTGTGTGTCAAGGTGAAATAGACTTACGCGTAACTTTAATTCTTTTCACTTTACACACACACACACACACACACACACACAGTCTCAACCACACCAACACCACACACAACATGTCCACCTTTACATCCGAGCACCACAGACCTTCTACGCCTTCGTCTGCGATTTACCGTAATTCTTTACACTTACATCTACATCTTACCATCTCCCATCTCCTCTGCTTTGTATATCAATGTATCCTTTTGATTAACTTATTTTCTCCCGTACATCCTACATAACCATGCCATCCTAGAGCTACCATCCTCGTGCCTGATTCCTTTCACATCACGTGTCCTTCAGGTATCCTCACTGTCTCCCCAACTAAGCATCCCACACCTACCTATCCATCTTTACTGCACTTTCTACCCACCTTATATACACAGGTCTCCCATCCATCTATAAGCCTCGGGACATGCATCATGCAGACCATTTACACACCACACATTTCCCTCCACTTTTACTCCCCAAGATCTTTTCCTCCGCCTGTATGAGTGCGGGAACCAGATCAACACATCCTCCTCTTCCTCCCTAAACCCCAGCCTTGTTGTTTACCCAGAAGCGGTTCACGACTCCTTTCAACAAACCAATCTTAATTCTATGAATAATTACGTTCAGGAGCAGAGTACCTCCACTTGACACTAGAACGAAGTGCTTCCATTACAGCAGCACCACCCGTTTCATCTTCGTTACCCACATGTTGGCATCAATCATATTTCTGTTGACGCCGTTTCCCCAAGTCTTAACATCCTCATTAATGCGTTCTGTTAATCTAATAGCATCATTAAGCATAGCCCTCATTCTGAATCGAGACAGTGTATTAAATTCTTAAGTGTGTGTGATGCTCCTGTGTACCGTTCTCCTCCGGAGAAACACATCATCTTTCCTACACGATCACTCACCAGCCAGACATACAGCTTAAGAGCCAACTGTGTCAAAGACACACGATCTTGTCTCATTCATCTTACACACACATTTAGTCCCGTTGTACCTTTAATGCTGCAACAATCGCTGCCTTTATCCAGACACCTTGCTACCTTTGCCATGCTTCCAGACACCTTGCTACCTTTGCCATGCTTCCAGACACCTTGCTACCTTTTCCATGCTTCCAGGTACCTTGCTACCTTCCCCATGCTTCCAGGTACCTTGCTACCTTTCCCATGCTTCCAGACACACTTAACAGAACCATTCCAGAGTGATGTCACCTCCACTCTTCCATCTCGGTCACCACTCCAGGCTATACCTCAGCTCGAGCATTCGGAAAGATCATTACCTTTTCAAGTCTTCCTTAATACTGTCTTTCTCTCTCCTTGTCTCTCAAGTCTATTGTACAAATAAACATGTCTCTTCCAATATCATCAATTACCTCTCTCTTAAGATATTCTGTCCACTTCTTAAAAAATCTACTCAGTCGCCTCCTAGTATACACTGACTCTCGACACATACTTCTCATCTACATCCATTTATCTCCCGCTAGAATAATTTGTTATCCTTTCTTTACGTTCTTATTCCTCCTCTCCCAACCCCACTCCACTCCACCCCACGTACCCAAGATCCTCATTTGCTTTTGTTTTGCTCGTATCCATCATCGTCTGAACTTGACGTTACATTCGTTACACGAGAATCAAGTATTCAAACAACACACGTTACCGGACCTGCGAAAAAAGAATTTGATGATTTCGTAAACTTCCACAGGAAAACTGTGGGAGGTGACCTTGCTGGCTATCTTTGTTGTCGATGGCCGCGACTCCCAGACGAAAGCGAGTGATGCATTTGTGATACAATGTACATCCAGCACAAGGGGAACCTCGCTCTCCAAGGGGGAAAAAGCAATGTCGATTCTTCATAGTTTCTGTTCATTCTGACCCGGAGATATCTCAGTCTAATGCCGTGTGTGAGGCTTAGAGAGGGAGGAACATATACACACAGCTGACGATAGCAGACATCAATATGATACCTGTAGAGCTGGAGGAGGAGGAGGTGGAGGTTAGCAACACCACAGTGGACGGAGAGGGATGGTTGAGAGGTGATAGTAGGAGAGTTCATCTAGTGGAAGCATTTTTTTCTCTTCTATTCTGAACGAGAAAAGTGGAGGATGAACCACCCACAATATACTAACTGTCAGTACTCTACACTGGGCTAAGTAAAACTACTGTGTAGGTATGGAACAGCTGCTTACATGAGATATATGTCACCTGTACAACATCCTAAGCTTTTGAGAAACAGATGTAATTATGATCATGTGGAGCATCAAGGATAAGGCGGAACATATGGATATGCCTAACACGTTTATGTTATTGTAAAGTGGAAATATTTAGCGTTCTGGAAACTCGAGAAGGAAAATGGTTGGACTTTGAGAAACCTAAGACGAAGATTTCTTTTTAATTGAATTCATATGAAGTGATTTCTTCCCGATGTCGAGATGCTGTACAGCCTCGTATTAAATGAGATGTTCAGCTCGAGAGAGAGTATCAGAATAAGGAGGAAATAAGAGGGTTGAAGTAATGTAAGTGGAATCATCGCCACGAGAGTGAAGTGTCCAGAAGTTAAAGGATAGTTCATGAGGAGAAGAAACAGATCAGTAAGACCAAACCCTTAGGGACACGACTTGTTAAGCGGGAGAAATTACACCATCAGCGAAGAAAACGATGACTGGGGTAGCTCTGAAACAGAAAATGACCGCGTATTGTATGAGGTTTCCCCTGATCAAAAACTACCGTCAAATATAATGAAGCAAATACTCATATTTCGTAAACCTGTAATGTATTTAAATGTATAAGTACAACAGGACTTGTGGCTCACAGACCATGTCTCAATCTTCCTTAACTTGGCAAATTGACTCTCGACTGAACGTTTGACGAAATACTATTTTTCGAGGAAAGGAAAACATCACAGGTAATAGTCCAGGGTATCTTTTAATGCCAAGTACATCCAGATGCAGTCCATCTGTTCCATCTTGTAGAAATTGAAATACGAGAAGTGGGAGGGTTTCCATCCCCCCCTTTGCTCCCACGCCTCATATAGGCGCCTTCCACGACCCTTGGGGAATACAGAGGTAGAGTGCTTTCTCCCCTACCCCAATATATATATATATATATATATATATATATATATATATATATATATATATATATATATATATGCCAACGAGAGGTTCGGCAAAAGTTTTTTATGCTCAGGTTTTTCCAGCCAATCACATTGTACGGAAACAAAATGGTAATTAACCAGTTTAGTTATGCATCGAAACTAGTGTTCAATATTTTGTAATTCTGTTTTACAATAGTTGTAAAGACTTGACAGAATGGAGAGTAGAGGAGTGTGATATGCAGAATAATTTTTTTGTGTTACTGGATAAGGTTACAGTGGCGAAGGTTGTGAATACCGAGAGTAATGTGATGTAAACATAAACGTAGACGAGATAATTGTAAAAAATAAATAACATATGAAAAGCAACATCACCAGAAGTCGGTTTTTCTTTATTTTTTTCTTCGATTTTTTACATTTTGTTTGTAATATGACAGACGATTGCATGGCTGAGCATCACGCCACCAAATGCCACACCCGCCAGCAGACGTTAATTCCATGTGGTCCCCTGTGGATATCAGGCCACAGCCATGATATATCTGGGCCACAACCCCGGCTGCTGCAGCACGTTGGGTGAGCTTGGTATAAGGTTCTACTGATTCTCTACCATGGTAGGACCTTATACTTTAACCTCATGTTATCCCTAATATTTATAACCCTCTGTACTATCGCCTTATCCAGTACTATATAACAAAATGTATGCTTCTACAACTCTTAAGTTGTTTATCTGTTGTACAAACATAAAACTAACTTTTTCAAAGTAAAATTTTGATACTTTGCTAAACTGGTAATTTGTCTGATATTCCCTATACTTGATTGATCTCACCTGGGTTACTGAGAAGAGATCTTCGTCTATCCAACTACATATCTACCTGTCTATCTAACTATCTATCTATCTACCTACCTGTCTATTCATCTACCTATCTATAAACAACGGAACTTACCTCACCAAGATCATGAGAGTGAGGTACAGTAGTGTTTACGTATGTTGGCTGGTTGGTGGTGTGGGCAGTAGTCCCGTCCACCAGTGGGGTCATTATGGCCGCTGTCAGCGTTAACCAACATGCACCAACCTCCTCCTCCTCCTCCTCCTCCTCCGGTGTTCAGGATGATCCTGACACCACATCCTCTCTCCCTCTCTCACGATGTACGTGGCGTATGAACGTTCGTGGTCTCTGCTTTCCAAATGAGATCCAGCGTATAGTCTCTCGAACCGTCCCGAACCCGGTGAATGAACCGAAGATCGAGACTTGCTTTACTTTCCTATTAGTTTCGAATGCGAATTTGACACATTGAATACCTCATGATAGACCTTCGAGTATTCGGCTCAAGGAGGAAGGATTTTATATAGAATTTGTGATCAGTTAAGAGAACACGAGGCCGATGAGATTCGACTGTTGATCCATGGTTCGCGTTAATGAGTCGTGGTTCGAATCAAACAAACAATTTACATCTTAAAAACAAGCGTTTCATAAGACATTGATCACAATCGTCACAGTGAAGATCACGTTATAGAAAGACGGCGAATCCATCGTTTGAACCGTATTTAACCTCGTAAAGGGAAGCCGTTGGTACATATATTACGTTTGAAATTCCAGAAAAGTTCTAGAAGATTCATCAAAGAAAAGCTGGTGTATAGGCAAGTCGTGCTGTCTGATGGTTGAGAACGTCTGGTAATGTCATTTCGCATATGCTACTTCTATCTGCTGTAGAATTCAGGTTCTTTATTACTTCTTACGTCAGCATCGGCGTCTTTATTCATTATTCATCTAAGTAATCAGTACCCAGAATCATCAGTAATCAGATTGATAATCAAATTCGCTATTAATTAGGTTTGTTAAGTAACAGAATTTGTTAATAAACAGACTCTCGGGTTTGTGTCCATTGCATGTTGACTGTCTCGGGATGTGACCTTTCACTGTCCCGGGATGTGACTTGTCCCTGATGACTGTCCCAGGAAGTAGGACAAATAGAAAGCTGGGCGTCGTCAGCCCTCAGCTTTTGGTATGTGAAGAATAACATGATGATCTTGGCCGACCGTAGCCTCTCACAAGTTATCCATCTGTATACATTCGGCAGAACTAATACCTTACGAATAGTTGCTCAATACCGAAAGAATCTCGTGATGTTCTTTTCTAAAGTCTGTATCGGGAATCAACATCTAATTGGTTATGTTTTTTTCCCGAAGTGAAGATGTCCCGTTGTTCTCACAATGCTCTTGATACATCAAACCCTATCGCATCTTATCGAGGGAAGTGACTCGCTTATCTCAAGAACAAAGGGGAGGTTTTATCAATGATGTCTGTGTATTATCTTTCTGTTCGTGTATGTGCGGGTGTATTACGTGTTCACAACTTCTCAGTTCTCACACATTCACATCCTCAACCTTAGTGCCATTGAGGGGCAGGTCAGAGACCAGGCCATCATACCCAGGGGTCGCATCATTCTGCCAAATGGGGCAAGTCTGTACTATACAAATCCTGAGCTTCTACACCGCTTCTCAGTGTTTCATTCAGCGTTGTAAACTGTTTTGTGAAGCGAGACCAAAGCGCCCATTGACGCGTCCTCCCACGCTACTTGCATCACCCACTGCACACAATCAGACAGTATTCCTTTGGCATCTTTATCGAACACATCTTGTTGAAAAAAGTTCCTCTCCTGTTTGACGGCCAGACTCTCTTTCACCTTACACCGTAGAAGATATTTTCTCACTCACATTTTACCCGTAGTACGCCTTCACACGGCCGCCAGGGTTATCTGATCTACCGTGCGACCGACAAGGCCATGCCATCTTAAAAAGCTTTTTCACCCGCGTTTTCTTAGCGATTTCTTCACACTACATATCGCCCTCACACCACCTTTGTTTATTACGTCACGGAGTTACTACGGTACTACACAAGGCATCGATCTCTGTTGGTTCTTACCTACCTACCTAGGCCATGGAAAACATCAGGGATTTTTCCAGAGATGTTTGTGGTATGGAAACTGAACAGACGGAGAGGAGGGAGGGGGAGGTGTATGACC
Organism: Panulirus ornatus; assembly: GCF_036320965.1. NCBI lineage: Eukaryota > Metazoa > Arthropoda > Malacostraca > Decapoda > Palinuridae > Panulirus > Panulirus ornatus. Next base: position 58,004,903 of record NC_092233.1, read on the forward strand.
CAGATACTCTTATTCCATACTTAACGTGTCAAGGATTATCGATTTGTAGGTGTCTGGCTGAGACTGTGTTCTGAAGGTATTAGAAGGTTTGGATTCTTCAGGCTGTAGGAGTGGGGGAATCTGATCGCCCATCCCAACTCACACTAAATCCAGGGGAGGATCTGGAACGCCAGTCGTGACCTCCAGCCACTGATCTTGAGGCAGATCGAGGCTTTCCAGAGAAGAGGTTGTGGTCGTCATGTACGTGTTACATTAAGGTCCTCACAAAGCGCCACCATCACCAGTAACTTGGTTGTTTATATCAGGAAAGGGAGTCACAGGGAGTGCAGAGGTCTCGTTATTGCCGAGCAGAAGGGATATAAAAACACATGTCACATACCAACGATGTATTTCTTAAGTTTATACAACAACAGTAATGTATTATTGATGCATTACAGAACCGTCAATGTTTTTAAATTGTTTTCTTCTTTCTTTACGTTAAGAGGTTCCAGCCAAGGACAAAATTCCAATATGCAACACCAACAATGTTTTCTCTTGTCACTCGATTTATTGTTCAAGTTTACAACGTATACTTTGTATCAGTCAGACGTGGGACGTAGCCACAGCCTGAGCGATCTGGCGATAGTAAGCTTGGTTCCTGCTGCTGGTACGGGGATGATCATCCTCCTGACGTTCTTGGTACAGGTGGCTGGAAGCAAAGCTGTGAGAATCTTCGTTGTTGATTGGAGGGATCGGGGGTGATGGTGGGAGGGGTTTGGCCGATGAAGACTTTGGCAGAGGTTTGTTGGAGGGTTCGTGGGAGTACGGTAGTGTAGAGGAAGGAGTGTACGAGAGGAGATAAGAAAGAACACGCGCTACGTTGTCCTTGCATCAGGCGGGGCGGCTGGAGATAAACTTGTCACCGTTTTTACTGAAGAAAAAGTTGGGAATTGGAGGAAAACGGGATACCCAGATGCTAGATAGTTAGGAAATCATTATGATGCTGGCGGAATAACCGGTTTGTGTGTGGTATGTAGGTGTGGGACTGTTTGTGTATGTCTTATAATGTTGTTGACCCGATTTTTTTCTTTTTTTTTTTGGTACAGTCTGGATTTTGTCTTTGCGAGTTAGTGTAGTAGAAAAAAAAGGCATCATCTATGACAGGTCCTGGTGGGTACGTTCAATTATATACTTGGTTTATATAAGGAATCCAGCCAAGTTTCCGTTCCGTGTGGCTCCAGGCGATGAAACCTGAATTCGTTAGTGGAATCCATGGAGTTCTTGGATTCCAGGAAGTACCGAACGTAACCATCATCCGATTTTCTGGAATATAAAAGGATTCGGGTGATTGATGACACGCCGTGCAAACCAGAGGTCACAGGTCTGTAGCATATTGATCCGAGGTAGGAAATTGGTATGTGTCATGAACGGACACACGGCAGGGAATGTCGACCTGAGGAGTGTGGTCCTGCTCCATGGTAATGTAGCCGCTCCGCAAGGTACGACACGAGCCACGATTCGTGCACTTACTTTCGGAACTCGACCCCCGTCCTTATGGCCCAGATCTGGACTCTAGTGTCGTTACTATATTCGAAGTCTGGTGTGACTAGAAGTTGTTATATGGCTTGACATTTTGAGCTTCAGGGGCAAAATTGAATTAATGCATCGAGGTCACTGGGGGGTTATATTCTGACGTGAGAATAGATACATTTGTCTGGTTTTATATTTCGTGATGTTTGAGGAACTTTATAATTGCCCCTCACACTCTTGAAGCACCGTGAGGAAGTGTACCTGGGCAAGACCCAGCACTTTTCCTTCCTCCGCCTCCTCCTACAGGCCGTAAGGCGAGGATTACTCTGAAGATGTGTGGCTTCATTGCTCGTCTCGAGAATAATGCTTAGGTGTGTATTGCATTATGGCTCTTTACGTGTCTTTTTACTGACTGAATATTAGCTCAATAAAAATCAAGTGTCCACTGGAAAGACGTATAAGAAAGACCTACCGGTGTACATTGAGGTTATCTGCGGGAAGATAATGATATGTTCCTTAATACTTACACCATACAGTATAGTGTAAGGCGGTACAGTAGAGCAGGAGGCTCCTCCTCAACCACACTCCGGGACATTAGCAGGTAGTGAAATAGCCATGAATGAACACTGTAGTGTAGACAGTATACTGACCAGGCATTATGAGAGGAGTAAAAAAACGCATTTTTTGTTCTACTCTCAGACGCCAGATATTTTAGTCTGTAATAACTTGAGCGGAATTATGTTGGCATTTTCGAAGCATAGGCATTTTCTGCCTATGATCTAAGTATTTTGATCGACTTCGTTTTGAAAGTATTAGATGGTAATCCACTACAACAACTCTTTTTTTTGTACAACTTCTGCTCATGGCAACACATTAGCCAACGTTTATGTCACGTCTCCTTCCCTCGGACCTCGTACTGTTATTTCTGGTCATGACATCTCTAACGTGAGGAAGCTGGCCAGACATATTTATTGACGTAACTATTATCTTGTAAACATCCGTCAGGTCTCCTTCGTATCTGAGCTATATCTCTTTTATACAGAAACTATATTTTCATTTTCTTTTTTTCGGTCCTTCTTCACAAGACTTACTTCTGGCCATTGGATTTAAGGGTTTTTATATCATCCTTGTAAGAGTTTCCCGTCCACTTGGATAAAGTTTGGTGAAATGCGCGCACTACACGAGCTCTACCCAGGATGATGTGAGGAACATGGACTGAATCACTCATTTTTTTAGCTTCTCTTTCTAGTTCTGGAACGCAAGACTTGTCATATACATCTCATCAATGCTTTGCTTTACGTACTTGTAGTTGGGTTGTGGTTTGGGGGGACGGGATCGACCAAGGGAAGATGCTATCGATTAATTGTGAAATGTTATTTAGTGTAAAGGTTATTACAGAGGTTTACTGGTGTGTTGCTCATTTACTGGATGGGTATTTTTTGGTTCCTTATTGAGTGGGTTCCGATGATCATCACTCCAATGTCATTTTCTTTTCATATTTCTTATAATTGTGGACTGGACATTTTATATTCCCATCCAATATATATATATATATATATATATATATATATATATATATATATATATATATATATATAGTACCAAATTGCATTACTCTGCATCTATTTCCACTGCGGACCATTTCCATAATTCTGACCATCAGTTTCTCTTATATCTTTGGATCAATACGCAATCTCCTTCCTTTGTTGGTGATTTATCTCCGACTTTCGTGCCATCGGTAGAGTTTGGAACTCTACTGGTGGGTCGGGACTCAAGGTAATTGATATAGATAAAAAAAGAGTATGGGTACCAGAACTGAGCCTTGTGGTACCCCTCATGCTAAACCAGTCTGGTGCTCTTCAATTATCAACTAAATGATCTTTTAAGATAGAATTTTATGTCGACTGTCAATCGTTAGTTTATTCTCTTTCAACAGGAGGTTCATATGAGCCTGTACCTTTCGCCTGACTTTAACAGTGGCCATCTTAAATAGTGCTCAAGGTTAACCCAGGACTATATCTACCAAGTGTGGCTCAGACTGATTCGGTAGTTTCAGAGTTAAATGTAATATATTATCAGACGATGACGGACGCCAAACGCTCACTTGGTCTTTGTCCAGAGGAGGTAAATATTTAACATTCTTATCCCTGATTTCTCTAACATCAAACCCAAATAGGATACCCTGAGGAAGTTTTTACTTAATAGTTCATCTACCTAAAATGCACATGAGCTTATGTATGTCCATCCTCTGTTCATTTACTTTTAATATTTCATTCATCTCCCCTGAAACTACTGTATCAAAAAATAGAAAATATACTTTTCGTATATTGCCTCCACGAACATGGCAGTTGATTGTATATTGGCTGGAACAGCGGCCCGTTCTTAGGCTGACTAGAAGAGATTCACAAATATCTCCACTGTTATTGCTCCTCCTCACATCCATCCGTGATGGTGCTGTTTCCAACACCATCATTTCCTAGTGTCATCTCGGTGCACTACCCTCTGGGTATGCAGTCCTCCAGTCAGCGTCATTCTTCACTAACCTAACTTGTTGTTTCACCTCCGTCCAATACTTTATCCAAGCATACTTCAAGACCCAGTCCTTAATCATTGTATTTCTCTACTCTCCCTCTGACCGCCTTACATCAACGTGTTAGTGCTACTCCATAATACGGTTAACTACAGCTACACTCACAGTTTCCTCGACCCGTGATGACGGAACGGAGGCGGTGCAAGTGGGAGCGGTCAGTATAGTGGGCCTAACGTTCCTCGTCCACTGTCACCACCAGTCTTGTTGTGATTTATCTTGGCAGTAAACCTCCGTTACAATCCTTTGCACTTAAGATGGGTTACTCCTATACTTTGCTCCATTATTTCTTGTCGGTATACGACAGGTCTACAGTGTAACCACTGTACGTTGGAAGGACTTCACTCCTCAGAAGAAAAAAAAATCAGTCAGTTAGTAGTTTTCTTGGAGGTCATCTCCCTCCACATCAGCAATTGAACTACTTTTCCTTGCGGGAGTCACAGACTCGCATGAAAAAGTGAAACATGTTTTAAAAGTATTTGCTGTCACATGGGGAGATCCAGTGTCTGAACACAGGCAATATATATATATATTACATATAATGAAGGGGTGAACTACACATTACAAAGGGAAGCAAGTGAAAATCTAATCGCTATCATGTTTAACATTTTATTAAAACTGCGGTTTTAAAACTCTTGTTATACTTGCTCTAGTGTGTGTGTGCATGTAGGCTACACGTCCCTGAGAGTAGCACTCTCCCAGTACAACTTCCTAGTCAGTACTTTGGCACTGAGTTGTTCCTTCCTCAGGATAATCCAATCATAAGAACCACCACTGGGCCATAGCACTTCCTTCCATCACACAAGCCTCTTTAGTTGACTACTGCACTTACATAGACAAGTGGGCCATTGTTTACCTTATACTTCACGTGTGAGCTTGCGATACATGAAATATACAAATCATACGAAACAACATTTCCAAACCCAATACATATCATCACCCTTCACATTAAGGCGAGATTAGAATACCAAAACAAATTACATTTGTATCACGAACTCACACTACAGATGTGGTCATTGGCCTGATATGAATTTAACACCTTACTGATGAAATGTGGGTGTAATTCTGAAGATGTTCTCTCCTGCTGGACCGGGTATACAAGCAGTCAACATTACCCTCACATCAACATGAGGCCACCAATCTTGGTCTGTGGCATTCCGGGGGTCCTCCGCTCACATGATCAACAACATCGCCACAGGGTTGATATCCTCTTTTGTTTTCTTTCATACCTTTTTATTTCTCCAATGCATCAATTGCCAATATATATATATATATATATATATATATATATATATATATATATATATATATATATATATCCTATCAGTAAAGAACACTTTCCTATTAAAATAATACATGGAATGTATGGCCCATCACCAAGGGAAGGAGCGAGAGGCGTTCACAAACACATCATCTGCCCCCAGGCCGACAGACTTGGCCCCACGACCCCGCGTTCATCGTTCTCGACCCAAATGTTCCACCTGAAGGTTTTTTTTTTTTTTTTATCAAAACTGGAATATAAAATATTTACATACATCTCATACCTACTACAGAAAGAGGGTGCGAGCCACCACCTCATGTACCAAGCATAGAATCAATTTCAACTTTGTCCCAAAACTCATCATCAACTCTAAGGAAAAATATTACCAGATCCCAATTTTTTTTCCAGTTCCATTTACTATATATGTTATCCACTGCGATAATAATCTCGAGTACTTTTAATGAGAATAATATTGAAATTATACATAATTAAATGAGTCAAATGAAAGTTGGCAAAAGCAGTAAAACAATAACATTAAAATTTGTTAACAACAAAGCCACTGGGACACTTGTAACATAATATAAGTGGCAGAGAAGAACTGAGCAGACGGGACGTAGATATTGTAGCCACTGCTTACATGATGGTGCTACGTGGCTGTAGGGGTGTGGGGGTTGGTGGTGACCTCCAGGTCATGTCACGGGGTCACACACCTTATGCTCACGGTTGTCACTACACTAATCACTAGTCACTTCTTCCCCCAAAGCAAAGTCGTATTCAACCCATATCAGTTTACTTTCAAATACCATTCAAATATCAAAACGGTAATATTATCAGCGTCTAACCAACCAAAAGTTAAACCCAAAAAGGACTATGTAATGCAGGTACAATTGTTAATTATCATACTGATGTTAGATCTGATTAGTACATATAGTGACAACCGGTATTTAACTGATGAGAGGTTACATGTAGGGGGTCCTGTGTGTCTGTGAGATGCTGGGAGGTTGCTAGAGCTGGGAGTGTAGGGTGCTACAGGTGGGTGTGGCCAGAGCTGAGAACTGGCTCCGCCCTCCAAGGCTTGTCTAGTGCCGGGAGAGGAGGACCAAGTTGGGTGTGCTGGGATGTTGGGCAACGTGTGCTAGGGGAGGGCGTCAGGTGCACTGGGGAAGGAGTTGGATGTGCCGGGGTCTAGGATCAGGTGTGCTGGTGGTAGGGCCAGGCGTGCTGAGTGTAGAGCCAGGTGTGCGGGAGAGAAGGTAGGTGAGTTGGTGAGGGAGGGTTAGGCGTGCTGAAGAACCGGAGGGGTCAGGTGTGCTGGAGGTATAGGCACATGTGCTGGGGCTTAGAAACAGATCTTCCAGGGAAGTTGGGTCGTGTGTGACGGAGGGTCAGGTGTAGAAGTGTTGGAGTAGGTGCTGGGGGGGAGGGTCAGATGTTTTGGAAAGGGACAGTCGTACCAGAGGAACATTTAGGTGTACTAGAAGGGTCAGGTGTGTTAGGGTGCAGGGACAGGTGTGCTGAAGGAGTCTGGAGTCCTGTTGTGCAAGTCAGATATGCTGGGGAAAGGATCAGGTTTGATAGAGGCAGGGGGTCATGTGTGCTGGAGGAAGGAGATGGGGGCTGGATGAGCTGGGTCAGGTGTGCTGGAAAGGAGATGGGTAAGGGGGAGGGATGAGGTCAGGTACTAAGGTAAGGATGGGGTCAGATCTACTGAGTGAGGAGGTTCAAGGATGAGGTCAGGTGTGCTGGGGTGAGGGGGTCAGGTCAGTACAAGTGGTGTCAGTAACAAAGAGTTGAAGGGAAGGAGGCGGAAGGAGAGACGGTTAGTAAAACAAGATATAAACATGTCTTGCAATAATTTATTGTTTAAGGTCTCAACATGGAAAAGTACAAATATTGCAATACAACCAAAACTACCTTTGGAAACGACAACAAGATCGATCTGCATCGCTGTGTACAAAAATTGGTCAGGGGCTTTTCCAGCTGGAGGCTCGGGATGTGCACGAGGTGTTAGGGAGTGGGCAGTACAGCGGCCGACAGCTTAATACAAAAATAAATTCTGACAAAAGGGGATTACAATTCTGCCAATATAGTTTTCATACACTTTGGGACATTTTCTTCTTTTTTTTTTTTTTGAAGTTTCTTTCTTTGGTCTGATTAGCGTCAATGTTACAGCGAAGGAAGTCGGCACTCCATGTATTATATTGGTACCGCGTAGGAATTGGGCGTGGGGCGTACAGCGAGGCGCGCGGCTCTTTCCCCCCCACTTGACCTAACACATTGCAACAACCCACTCGGCCTGAAAACATCGGTCAATAAAGATAAAAAAAAAAGAAAAAAAAAAACAGCGATGGAAAGCTCCCTGCTCAACTTTTTAGTTAATTGTTCAGGTCCTTGCCAAAATCACAATTGCCTCAATTACGAGTGACAGGAAATATGGGGGGGGGTGTTGGGGGGAAGGGGGGGGAGGGGTGGCTAGGAGGGAGGGTAGGGTGGGTGGGGTTAGGGGGGGGGTATGGGCGAGTGGAGGGACACGGGTGGTGTGTGTGGTGGTGGGACATGGTGGGCTGCAGATCAGGGTTTGCTGCACCCTGGAGAAGGGAGGGGAAGGATGGAGGGAGAGGGGGGAGGGAAGGGCAAATTGGGATGGGGGGGAAGGAGGATGTGGGGGGAGGGAGGAGGAGAGGGGGGATGGGGGGAAGGTGCAGGAAGTATATATGAGAAATTCAAAGTAGGGGAAGAACAAAGAAAGATGGTAAAAGGTGTGGACAACGAGGAGGGAGAGAGAGATAAGAGAGAAAGAGAGAGAGAGAGAGAGAGAGAAAGAAAGAGAGAGGGGGAGAGGAAAAGGGAGAGGCTTGGCCGGTCGGCGCGCCTCCGAGAGCGACATACAACTCAAAGTAAACGGAGACCGGATCCCAGCGAAAATTGAAGGGGGAACTTACATGAACTGGCAAAGAACTTATGATCTACAACTTTGTTTAGTGTCTAAGACTGCTTGGAACACAAATACACGACCGACAAACCAATGGTTAAGTACTTGGATAATACGAGCAGTGTACAGTATTCAAACCAAAGTCGATGGGAGAGAGTTTGGCCATTCCAGTTGTGGGCGTAGGGCAGCAGCGTTCCTCATAGCCACATGGGCGGGCTGTCTCGTGGTTCTCGTAGGCTCTGCTAAAATTATTTCTGACTTTCATATCTCAAATTACAAATATGTCATCTGGATTTTCTCTTAATTTCCTCTTGCGAACATTGTGACCAAAATAACCAAAATCCAACCCATGGCTCTACACTCGACAAGTTAAACAAGCAAACAGATAGACTAATGACACATTAAATATAATAATATTAATAGTTAGACTACGGTAACTTATACAGAAGCTTCATACTATATGCCTGTATATCGGATTATTACTCTAAATAAGAAGAATGATAATTATCAGGAGAAAAGTCTTACGTGCTAAAGATGTCGGAGACAAAACCCGGGTGCGGGTGTGCTCTGTCGTCCCCGCCCGCGCGCGCGCGCGCTGGGCGCGGAAGAGGGCGTGGCGGCGGTGGTGGGAGCCAGGGCGGGGCGGGGCGGGGCGCAGCACCTACCACGCCCGGAGGTAATGTAAACCATACACACAGACACCTAGCGGCGGCACTCTACAGAAGCGGAACAGTACAGAAGGAGGTGGCCATTCCGTGACATGTGGCGGGGGAGGGGGGGAGGGAGGAGGGCGGGAGGTGGGCGGCCGCAGGGGACACGCTGCTACCGCCCACTCGGGGGCAACACAAGTGGCGCCTACTGGCGAGTCAGCCCAGGCCAGCGCTGCTCACGCCCCCGAGCTGTCATCATTATAGCGGCCGGTGAGGCCCGCCCACACTCCCACCCACCCGCAGCCCGCCCAGGTTGCGGGCGGCACGGTGCGGGCGGAGGGGCGCGTAGGCGGGCCGGCGACGGGTGGTGCGGTGAGGCCGCAAGGAGACGAGGTGAGGCTGCCTTTAATATTCTCCCCACCACAGACGACTGGTGACGGCAGGGCTGGTAAACAATTGCATATGTAACTAGAATGGCCATTCTAACACCAACAAGGTCCTGCCTGAGTCAACGGGCAGCAAAGTAAAGGTGGCTGCGTGATGTGGCGCGCGGCCCACACCGTGCCGGCCGGAGGAGGAGGCAGACGCGGAGGCCGAGCCGCTCGCTCGCCCGCCCGCCACCGCCGCCGCCCGGCACTATCATCGTGTACTTCAAGTGGCAAATCAAGAATTGGCGGGTGTGGAAACATATGGCCGAGGCCCGGGTCACCTTGGCCGAGGCCAAGGTCACCGTGGCCGAGGCCCGGGTCACCTTGGCCAAAGCCCGGGTCACCTTGGCCGAGGCCCAGGTCACCTTAGCAGAGGCCCGGGTCACCATGGCCGAGGCCCAGGTCACCATGGCCGAGGCCCGGGTCACCTTGGCCGAGGCCCGGGTCACCTTGGCCGAGGCCCGGGTCACCTTGGCCGTGGCTCAGGTCACCATCCCCAGCGGTATTTGCTCAAAAATTCATCTGTAACATTTACAAAATAGTTGTGCCAGAGATGGTGCCCCAAGACGTCTTTATAATAAAAATTTAGATGTGAAACCACTACTTCTCTTTGGATGACTTTAATTATTATTATTATTATTATAATCTTCAGAGACTACTACTCTACGGTAAGAGTCGGATAAAAGACATTATTGCATCATTTGTTGTCGAGGTATTCGGATTACACCCCCAAAGTCGTTAACAAGTTGCAGTTTAGACTCAATACAAACACAGACACAGAGAACATGGAATGATTGAGTGATAGCTTGCGAGACAACGTGGCGCTAGAGAGCTTCCCTCCAGGACGCACGCACGCACGGACACGCCCCCGCCACGGACACCCTCCCACTCCCAGCGCCGCCCACCGCCCGCGGCCGGGCCGACCGACGGGAGGTGCGGAGCCGAGGGGGGTGGCGAGGGCGGCGCTGGTGGGCGGCGGGCGGCGTGAACCAAGCACCAAGACGGGCGTAGCGGGCAGCATTGGTGACGCCTGCGGATAACGCGGCGTGCAAGGCCCGTCAGCCGGAGTGGGAGTGTGGCGTTAAACCTAGTAGGCTACAACACACAAAGAGGAGAAAAGGTTTACATTACATATACAATAAATCCAAGTGTTGGGAGACATGCGGAGTGCGGCTGTTGGGGGGGCCCGTGGTGCGGGCGTGAGCTCGCGTGGGCGGCCCAAGGCGCGGGTGGTTTGTGCTATCGACGGGTCCCCGCCCAGGCGCGCGCCCTCGTCCCCACCACCGCCCGGGAGCCAATTTGGTTGGGTACACAATCTCGAGGCGAGCAGGGAACTCCGCACACTCCCTTCTAAGAGGAATAATAATATGAACAATATTCAAACTAGACTTGAATAATATACAAGAAGATGACAAATAGATACAATATTATAAATTACGGTACTAGATACGCGGTAAAATGCAAACTGAATGCATCGTAATCGACAAACACATTGACAGACTGGGTTTTAACGGTGCGTGGCAGCGAGAGAGGCCGGGAGGGTACCGGGTCACGGTGTCTCCGACCCACGACCCGCTGCACCGCCCGCGTTACTAGGGCAGTGTCCGCCCACCCCGCCCGCCGCCGCCCACGCGGGGGTGGCCACACTTGCCAGCCACGTGGGCGGGGCGCCCATGAGGGCGGGCGGCACCGGGGAGTTTGCATCCGTAAATTCCTTCACTCTGTGGCGCGGTCCGGTGGTGGACATCGGCCCGCCTGGCCAAACACACCGCCTGAGCAGGTAACTAACTATCAACCGTCCAACACTTACACCTGCGCCCAACTTCTCCTTAGAAACAAACATTACTCTGAGATCCACCTGTTAATGCACCTTTGGTTACACTGAGTATAGGATTTCTCATGCAATACACGTGTTTACCATCTTAATAAAATAAATCATGAAAACAAAGTCTGTGGGTAATGGCTCCCGCAAAAATGTAATTAAGAGGGAGGCAGCGTGGCCGACGGGTGTAGTGGGCACGGTCACATCAAAGCCCAAGGGCTTCCCCCTCTCACGCCCACCTCTACAGACAACACACTTCGTGACAAGCCGCCAACACCGCCACAACCTAAGACTTCCAAAATACATACACACCTTACCGGCATTATCCCTGCAGTTGTGAGCAAAGGCTTCGTTACAACCGTCCGCGTGTGACCCAACGCCCATGCACTTTGAGTGAAGCGACCAGTTTTACTGCCGAGGGGGTTGGGTTCTTTTTTGTTTAAGTAGATCTGCGAGTGAGTGGGTGGTGGCAAGGGTGGTGGCTTGCGTAGCCATCATCAGCGTGAGGGGGTGCGCCGCTCTGAGGGGAGGATAGTGGCCCCTACCCACCACCACCTATCCCGTATGGCACCGCCGCCTAGCCTCGAACGAGTCACCTTTGGGGCAGTCGACTAGAACGCAAATATTTGTGACGGAAAGAGGAATGTATCTGTTCACCTGCGCTTCATTAACATCAAATCTATTCAACAAGAAGTACCATTATCAATATTAATCTATTTCGTTGATTCACTCATAGAGGGGTACTATGAACGGGGGGGTGATAGCAATCTTTCATATATATTCTCAGCATAAAAATACCATCACAAACTACTTTTCAACAGTCCTAACAACAAGTGACCTCAATAGGCAACAGTCCCCCACAGTACAAACCATCAATCTACTTGTCCAGCCTAAAGACTAGCTTTCACACCATCATCCCAAAACCTTGGCAAGCTTGAACCAAGAAACCCAAAAACAATGGCACCTACCTACCTACCTACCTGTCAACATCAGACCTGAGCCTTCCAAACCCTAAGAGATATTTTGCTGTTTATTATTATTATTATTATTATTATATTATATTTTTGTATTTCTTGCTTCCCTGATGTTGAAACTGAGTACATAACTTGTATTTGTTAAGCCTTCCCAAGAGGGCTTTCAACCACTTACTAATTATTAGCCCCACAGACATAATTATTATTATTATAGACAAGTGCCGACAACTAGCCTTTGGTACTGTATATAAAAAACTGATAAAACTTGTTAAAACCCTCTATGAACAGAGGAACCACCGTGTCTGTTCTTAACGGGTGCTTCGGCGGGTATATAAAGAGGAGTTCCGAAGAGTACAATCTTGGTAGAAAAATATCACCCGTACATACACATCTTAACACTGAGTGAAATGTAGGGTTGAATAATCTGATGTGCTTCAGAAAAGTCACCCTTAAAATAGGGTGCGCGAAGGGTGAGATTCAAAATCAGACTGCAAAATTCGGAACTCGAATCACAACACTGCCATCTACATATGCTTAACTTATATCGATTGATGCAGGAATAATAATAATAATATTAATAATAATAATCAATTATCATTATCATTATTATTATTGACTTATATCGATTGATGCAGGAATGTTAGTAGGGTTCTTTATCTAAATTTCTGTACAAAAATAGACACATTTTCTCAAGATAATTAGGTTTGCATGGAAGTTTCCCTTATCCTTACCTTGACAGCAGATTAGTACAGAAGGGTCGATCGTTAAGTAGTCTTATTGTGACACCTGCTCGAGGACCACCAGTACTTGTGTGCTTAACTTGCGCGTTTTTATCCTCAAAAACCCAAAACAGAAGAGTCCCAAGAAGCAAACCAAGAGGGCCAACTGAACTCGACGGTTTGGGGGTAATCCCAAAGTGCACACCATGAAGCCCTCGCCGACGCCACTCTTAAGAGCTGGTCCTGCCCACCCGAGGAGGGGTTGGCAGTCGGCAGCGGGTGGTGGTGGTGGTGGGTGGGGCGCGCGACGGCGAGGACACGGGTGGCAGCAGCAGCAGAGGACGGGGGGATCCTGCCACCAAACCCCCCGGCCGCACGCCCCTGACACCTTGGGTCTAACCCCACTTATTAACGTGAGGGGACGGGTGGAGTCCACGGGGCGGGGCGGCCGGGTGGGCAGGACTGCCTCCTCTTGCTATCCACACACACACACACACAGGTGAACAACAGAGGGACCCCTGCGTAAGCTTCGCCGTGCAACGTGTTAGTGGGGAACTAAAAGGGGCCAAATAAAGTGTTAACTAAATAAAAAGGCAAACTCAAATAAACAAACTAAATTTATTTCCCAGCCATTCAGAACTAAAATTGTGATTTGACATTTGGTGTATACAGAAATAAAGAAAAATAATGTGACAATCATAAAAGGCAAGAAATAAATATTTCTCAAATATAAATTCCTAGAACATAAAGTACACCTACGAAAATCAACCTACGGTACATATTTGACTTCAAATAAAGACTAGAAAACTTGCTTCCTTATCTTCAAGCAAGAACACAACCTAAAAGAAAAAAATTTTTAAATTCTATTTGCTGCTCATTATTGACAAGGGAAATAACACAAAATACTAAACTACTTTCCTGGACAAGGTAAAGAAACAATACTAAACTATCTTCCACAGACTGGCAAAATAATTCCGTTACACTCCTTTTTTTTCAAGTGTACATTAGTAAAGACAATAAAAATACACTTAGCTTTAAATATGAGATAAATATCAATAAATAAGAGCGCCTGTCCGGTGTGTGTAGGCAGGGGCGGCACTGGTGATGGGCGCCGTACATCCACACCTCCCTGGGTCACGTGCCTGCCTACACCCACTTCGGGCAGCGCAAACCCATTCACACAAGGTTTTGAGGACTCGACAACTTACAGTATTAATGATATCAGCGGTGAGTGGCACTCGTGAGAGTCCACTACTGGCCTTAGTGCGACTAGCACCTTGTGATACATCCTCACTTAGCCGACTAGTTCTGCTTTGGGATAATCAGATCATATGACTCTTGATAAACTGTTTGTAGTAAGTACGTTCTAATATACATATATTTGGATGGCGGGGGGCGGGTGCAGGACGACGTCCCCGCGAGGGCGCCTCACATGTAGTGCGGCGGGGGGGTGGTGGTGTTGGGGTGCCCCAGTCCGGGTAGCAGGGGGCCAGGGCGGTGGTGGTGGCTATGTCGCCTGGACCGCCAGTGGCCCCTGCCGCGGCCACTAGATATTCTTATCGCTGCTACAGCTCTGCTGCCAGTGACGAAGTGGGACGCCCCAGGGTCCTCTGGACCTGACTAGCACATGACCCCCATGGTGTGGGCCACGCCGTCGTGGGGTGGCCGTGTTGACCACACCCGCCACCGGGAGGAGACGAGTGACGTGGTGGGCGGTGGCCGGTACCCCCTGGAGAGGGCACCAGGCGCGTCGCCCCAGGGCTGCTGGACGGCAGCGTCCACAGCCCAGACGTCGGGTAAGCGGCCCACCTTAACTCTTGTGCTTGTTGGTCTTGAACGAGACTTGGAGGACACGGTTGCCAAGCGTGTAGCCGTTCAGAGACTGGATGGCGACCACGGCCTCGTCGTAGTTGGTCATGGTGACGAAGCCAAAGCCCTTACATTTGTTGGTCTGGAGGTCGCGGATGACCTTGACGTTCTGCACGGCACCGAAGGGTCCAAATAGCTGCCACAGGATGTTCTCCTCAGTCTCGGGCGCTAGGTTATAAACGAATATGCACCAACCGGAACCGTTGAGGGCACTGCCGGGGAGGAGGGAGTTCCCCAACAGGTTATCACCCGATCCGGGGGAATACCTGCGGAGAACACCATCCCCAGTTAGCAATCACACCACAACTGATGGCACTCACCCACCATCCCCATTCACACTACCACTCCAAAAAAATACTTTTTTTTTTTACACTCAAACAGCCTGGTTAAAATATAATAAATAAATAAATAAGTATATATATGTATGCACATATATATGTAAAGAAAACCTGGGTGAGTCTTTTGAAAAAATATTGCAAGATGAAGTTTTATTTAAGGTATATTCTCAAATTTGAAGAGGCTGTAATTATGATGAAATGACGAAAGTCGTGGTACAGTCATCCCTTCACCCATGCCGGTGCATGGCGCGCCTGGAGCCTGCTGCTTCCTCTCATCATGTGCAGTCAGGCAGGAATCTTGGTAAGCCCCCAGGAGGAGTAATGGGTGATGCCGAGCTGTATGTAGGGACAAACAGTGGGGGCTCCAGATGCACCGATGCACATGTCATGCTCGTCTGGCCGCTAGTGTGGCCACTAGTCGCAGGTATAACGTCCCCCCAGAGCCACCAATGGGAGCTGCCAGCAGGGATGCTTGCTGCAAGCCACGCACCGCTACAAAGCTGCCACCAACCACAACAATCCTTCCTCTAGCCAGCCCCCACCATAAGGAATTATCCCATTGGCTCGTGCACTACTTCACAGCTACCTCCTAGAAAAAAAAAAAAGCTCCAAGAATTTATAAGCAATGGTCTTCTAGCCAGCAGGCTAGGCTTCTATACTGGATGAAGTTTATCGACATGTGAGTGAATGAAAAAAAAAAAAAATAAATAAAAATCACTTGACCATCTCTAAAACTAAAACATTTAACCAGCATGAGATCTGGCAGTACTATCAAATATAAAATAACGAGCCAATTCTTTTTTTTTTTTCTTCTTAACAGAAAGCCAGATGTGAAATCAAATCTTACATAAAAATACAGTGAACTAAATATTAAGGTTATCCAGATAACAGTACATCAAGATTTCTGTTAATGTATTTTTTTTTTTTTTTTACTTTACACACATGCCTTTCACGATCAAACTATAGAAAATCCTATTCTAAATATTCAAATGAAAACAAAAGATACAGCTAACCTTAAGTTATCTGGCTAGTCGTTAAAATCCTATAAACACCAACGACCCGTCAACCACCGAGACGCTCCATACAATGGGCGGATACACACGTCCACTGCTGTGTCCCCTGACCTCACCTACCTACACCCCCAACACCCACCTTTAATATGTGCCCTGTCCTGCCACTTAGGAGACGACCTAAAGTCACTTCCAAGCAAGAAGACCCGTTACAACTTGGATCCTATGGATGAGTGTGTGTCCTGCAACTTGCACGTCTAACGCCGTGATCTACCCAAAGCTACAACCTGACCCCCTCCTTCACCATCTCTCCTACAGGTAGGAGACTATATAATGTCTAGAAAACCTCCTCACTCTTCACAATTTTCACCAAATGTTCTTCAGCTTTACAGTTGTGGATGAGAGCGCCAGATCCCAGCGCCAACTCACTCTTCCATGGTCACCTTGCTAAAACTACTGACACACCCCTAGCACTTCCTCCTCCCCGACTTCTGTTCTCTCTCCCCTCCTCCACTGGTCTTGATCGCTCGCTCCTCTTGCATCGACTCCTCAGCCAACGTCAGCAGGCCAGGATTCTTGGTCCTACCTCGTACCTCCTACAACACATCTACCTTGGACTACGTTAACATCTCAAGCTGTTAGTAAAGATCTCTAGGAAGACCATTACCTGTTAGTGCTACTTAAACATTAATTACAGTACCACACACACCAGTGAAAAGCCATACTCAGATGGTAGTCAAGCCACGAGGTTTAAGAGCCAGTAATAAACTGGGGTAAAGTGTTGTCCCTCCTTCACATGGCCCAGTCATCTATATAGTGCTTCTGACCTAGTGCTGCTCCCACAACCTACCTGTTGCTATCAGTCGCAGGCCTATGCTTCCTCTCCTACACCCTCATCTTCCCACTCCTCCCCCTCTACCATATAAGGTGACGTTGACATCATAACTGGCCATTTACAGTGACGTTATCTTGGGTTAGTGATGGCTAAATGATAGGTTAGTGGCCTGGTGCCTCTCTGGTCACTAGTACTTTGAACCCTACAAGTGGTGTGGCCACTGTTCAGAACACCTGTGGCCGCTAGTGAGTGAGTTAGTGGGCGGGTTAGTTGCAAGCAGTGGCGTGTTGTGTACGGGGTGTGGTTGGCTGGTGGGCCTCACTATAGATCCTCCCCTTCCCTCCCGTCTCCCAACTCCCCATTACTAGGTTAGTGCCCGTGCCTTGGGTCTGGATCGTCATCCCCGGTCGCCATTTGAGGATCGCGACCCCTGCGTGCAGCTCCCGCAGGCGTCCTGGAAGTGGGAACCCTGCAGTCACAACCACCATCAGACTAAAGTCAAATAAAATCATGCATTGATACAAACTCAACTAGAAATAACAAAACATGCAACACAAGTTTTAACAAAGTTAATAAAACCGGTTAACTCGTTAGTGTGGTTACCAAGAAAACCACCAACGGGGACTCATTAAAACCAAAATCTAAATAATTAGTAGCTACCGCTGCTCAATGATTTTCCTTGGTTTTGTTGCCACTTGCTCGGACTTGAGGTTTAAGTCAAGCCGCGTGTGGATGACGGCATTCGTGGGTTGGGAGGGAGGAGGGAGGGAAGGGAAGGGAGAGAGAGAGTGGGAGGGGTGGCGAAGGGAGAGGGAGGGAAGGAAGGGAGGGAGGGGTTTGACTGACTGGACTGTGGTGGGTGGGTTTACAAGTGATCCTTAGACTGCTGCAGCAACAGCGCATATTTATATGACTCAACTGAATAAACTGAAGGAACTCATGAATACTTTGGGCAGGTCGGGCACAAGAGATCACATCAGGTGGTGGGGTGGCGTTGGGGGAGAGGAGGGGGAAGGTGACGGACGGGAGGGCGGGAGGAGTTGGTGGTGGTGAGGAGGAGGAGGGGATGGGGAGCTGATGTAGGGCCGCAGCCAAGCGATGTGGTCCGCCGCTCTGCGCCTCATGACAGTGATGTTAGTTGTGTTAGTTTGACAGTGGTAGTTGCTCTAAAGTACGGTACAGTCCCAAGCTCATGTCCCAAGCAGACTGTGAGGGTCTCCACGCTGGGCTGTCCTCCGCCCTGCCTCGCCCCGCCCCATCCCACGCCCACGCCCGGGGTTGTCGGGGGCGCGGGCGTGGGCGTGGGGCTGGGGGCGGGTGGGAGGTTGCGAGGGCAACACACGCGTATCAACCAAGTCACGACAGTCGAGTCAGGTGACCTGTCATGGCACTTACACTAACTTGGTTTTCATATCTTGGGCAAGATTTGAGGGCTCCTCCGGCAGTGAATCTATCGTTTTCACTTGAGGGAACACCAAGGAATGTCTGAAAGAGACGAGCAGTCGTTTGATGGTGTGGTCAGAGTAGGCGGCGGGCGGCGGGTGGTGGGCGGCAGCGGTAGGTGTGGTGAGGGAGGGAGGGAGAGAGAGAGAGAGAGAGAGTGAGAAAGAGAGAGAGAGATAGAGGACTACTACCACCCACGCCAAGACGCAGGTGTTCTGGCAAGTGGCTGCTTGCGCCTCTTGCTGGGAGGGGAGGGGTTTTAAGTGAAGTGCCGCAGGTACTGAGGCCCGGCTGCCGCCACACCCGCCGCAGGCACCTGCGGGCGCCGCCGCCGCCGCCGCCGCCGCGGCGCAAGTGGCAACAGTTTATCCAATCTGCTCTTCACACATCCAGGGTTGCGTTACTCAAAAAGCTAAATAAATAATAGAACTGAAAGCACGGCCACAAAATGAACAACTCAAAACAGAACATAAGAAAACAAATAATAAAAAAAAAAACAAGATTTGACATTAAAAATATGGAATTTTCTCTTGACAAATATCACTAAAGACTGTACCACAACAAAATAAATTAATAAATTAATGTATGGCAAACAAAATGTAACGAGAACAAAGGAAAGAGTAACAACCACTGCTGAGTTTAAACAATGACACAGACGTGAGCAGTATGGAGAGTGGATACATGTCAAATGTGATGTTCCAGGCACACATATTACTGTGTACCCTACAACCTCCCTCTACATGTAACACACTCACCAAGTCAACAGTTACACATTGCTTGTGGGGCAGATCTAAGTGTGTGTGAGTGTGTATGAGTGCGTGTGTGTATGTGGGAGGGAGTGTGTGGGTGTGTGTAAAAGGTTTACACTGTGTGAGAGTTGAGAGGAACAGGGAGAGTGAGAAAGAGTAGAACTAGAGTGAGAGAGAGCGTGTGTGTGTGTGTGTGTGTGTGTGTGTGTGTGTGTGTGTGAGAGAGAGAGAGAGAGAGAGAGAGGTTGGTTGATTGTCATCAGCATGTGTAGGCAAGATGAGAGATAGACAGATAGACAGATATATATAATATACACGTCTGGGCAGGATGGTGGTGGTGATGGTGACTTATGTGAGGATAATGGAACAAGAGCTTCTCCAAGGCTTTGGTACCTGGCAAAAAGTACCGTAAATGCCCTTTTGCAAATGCGCACTTCTATCACATATATCACAATACATTGTGTTCTTTTGTTTTTTAAAGTTATCAGGGTCTTATATCTCTCTTTTTTTTTTTTTTTAAGAATCAGGAGACACATTTTAAAAGTATCAAGATGGCGAACGCCCTCCTTCTTGACCTGAAATACAAGAAAATCTATGTAATGTAAATGCGCATGAGCATAAGAACATCGTTAAAATATCTCCTGGACACATGGTATGGTGATAACATGGAGAGGGGAGGAGGGAGGGATGGGGGGAAGAGATGAGTGTCTGCAAGAACTCGAGGGTGGAGGGTCAATAATGGGACAACGAGTGGGAGGGGGTTAATCATGGGTCAACGGGGGGGGGGGGGTCAATAACTGAAGAGAAATGGGTTTAAGACGTGCAGACAAGAACCCATTCATATGAAGACTCAAAACAGGGGGACAGAAACCACAGACAGCGAGAGGAAGCTGAATGTAAAAAAAGAAAAAAAGAAAAAGAAAACATTATGACATTTTTATAATCAAGTGAAGTAAGTTCAGGGGAGGGGGGGGGGGGGAAGCGAGGGGAGGGAAAGGAGGGGGGAGGGAATAGAAGCTGGGGGGAGGGGGGTAGTAGTCTCAGGAGTTGCAGTGATGCTAAGCACCAGTGGTGATACAGACACAAGACACAAAGATAGTGAGGACACATATGGGAAGCTTGGATCATCAAAATCTTCAGAGGGAATTATGTAAGAGAAAAATGATACAGGTGCCACAAACTCTCTCATCAGTATATATATATATATATATATATATATATATATATATATATATATATATATATATATATATATATATATATACACTACTTACGTGATCTTTGTCAAGATGTAGCTGACATGAACAAAACTAAGAAAGGAGGGAGTGTGGGTGTGTTAGTGTGTGTGTGTGTGTGCACGAGAGAGAGAGAGAGAGAGAGAGAGAGAGAGAGAGAGAGAGAGAGAGAGAGAGAGAGGCAGCTTATTTGAAAAAATAAAATACTTGAACATCAAGGTAGCGATGAATGTGTCCCCCCCACGCCATGGACCAGCTTCAACATGTGTGACGCCTATACTGGGAATACTCTAGAGGAAATGCTGGAAACCAATTAATTTTTCGATACACTAACGTTAACGTAAAGGGCAAACCTTTTTTCCTTTTCTTGTATACTTGCTCAATGCACTCGTGTCTCGCACTTGTCACCCATCAGCCGTTCCATTATACCGTACATCAATATGGTGTGCAGAACGCCCACCACCGAGCAGTGCTTTACGCCTTGCACATCACACACACACACACACACCTGAAACTATCCCTCGACGACAGAGTAGGGAAAATACACGTGGATGGGCAACACCGTCTCACTAACGTTACGTACACTTACTCCCGACGAGACGGGAGACCCTTGCATACAACTCCAACGCAGCAGTACACAGGAGGGGACGCCCGCAACACTGGGGGGTCCATGCGTGGCAAGGCTCGGCTCCCCGCTGCCGGCTCCCGTCTTCAACCACCGTTCTCTCAGCCCCAGACCCATCAAGTCGGATACTAATCAAACATTATCCACCACAAACTGCAAGCTAGTTTCCAAATGTACATTACGATCGAACACACTAGGTTACAGGTGGATTCGCTCGCCGCTCCCCCCCCCCCCAAAAAAAATACATCTACCATGGGGGCAGAGTACGGATAAAATGAGATAGAGAAATTTAGAAGAATCGGAAAGAGAACCGAACATTCTCTCTGGAAAGCGGGCGACACTGAAACGCGCCACCCAGACGCTCGGTCTGTCTCATATTCAGAGCCAAGGTGGGCACAGATTAAATTAGCAGTCTCACCTGTCAGATCAACATCCAATTGAACTGAGCGAAGTTAGCGATCGGAAGCCAAAGTTCGGGGGGCTGACACACACAAACAAACATACGTATGCAAATGCAATTCGCCCCCCACCACCACCACCGACCGATCTCTGAACTTCCACCCACGACCAAAGATGATCCAGTCATCTTGCAAGGAAATGAACACACATAATTATCGGAAACTTTACCCCTTTAGCTCAACGTTACGACACTTGAGCACGACGGTTAAGACCCGACCCCCCCACCCCCTGGGTATGGTGTGCGTGACCTCTGACCCCGAACCTTTAAAGGAACACGTTCAAGACGTGGCCAGTACACCCATAGGTCGCACCATCGGACACCGGAGAGGCGGAAGGGGGGATTAAGCTGGGGAGATGACGATAAGATTAATCATTTCATGGATCAAGGATACGTTGTTATCGACTCATCCAAATGTGACCAAAAACCTACGATGGGCGAGGTGGCTTTTCTTTGGCCCAATCCACCAAGTCTCTTCATTTAGGGATGTCAAAGCTGAAGATTAATACAACATTGACGCCTTACGATGTAGTTACGTCAAGTCGGAAGGTGTAACGTGGTGTGTGTGTGTGTGTGTTACGTCAGGTCGGAAGGTTTGACATGGGTGTGTGTGTGTTGTGGCGTACCTGCCATTTAACGTTGGTAAGACCAAAGGATGATGCACTTGCCACCTTCCTTCAAGACCCAGGAATTCCCAAGTAATGAAATTACTTCGCCAAGCTCTGGTGCCACGAAGCACTTCATTGGAACGTACCCACACACAAACACGTTACCACACACACGTACCCACAAACGTAAACGTACCCCCACACACACGTACCCACACACACACGTTACCACACACACAAACACACACGTACCCACACACACACACACGTACCCACACACACACACACACACACGTACCCACACACACACGTACCCACACACGTATACATACACACACACACATATATACACACCCACGTAAGGAAACGCAATTAACCTCGAGTACTCAAAGGGTTACGTCACCGTGCTGATGGGAAAGGGGGGCGTTAAGTTCACCTTTAAATCCGAGGTGAGAACCGTATGGAAGCAATGTTACACATCATGATCGACCACGTTAAGCGAGCAGAGCAGAGCGACTGGTGGCAGGAGAGGCCCCAGGTGACATAACTTGAAGAGATCTATACATCTACACGTGAGGGGGAAGGGTGGGGGGGTGTTCAATAGACACGGGTGTTCTGATGCACGGTCTCCCTCACGCTGGACGAACGAGTGCATGGCAGACACACCGGGTGGCGTTTCACCTCTCGGCTCCCATCCCCCTCTGATTCTATAAGGGGTAAATGGCACGTATCCGGTCACACTTCGTGTTTCATGGTTACAGCATGATACAGGAGCCTTCCCTGGCGGGTGGGGGGGGTCATAAAAATAACTATGGGCTGAGGGGGAAGGGAAGAGGGGGGGGGGGCTAATGAAACGAGCATCAAGGGGGGGTGGGTGTGGGGGAGGGGGAAAGATCAAATGGGAGGCTGCCTGGATAAAGGAGATGGAACATGTTAAGATGTCGGCAAAAGAAGAGATAGGGAGAGAAAGAGGAGACGATAACAACAGGTTGTGTGTGTGTGTGTGTGTGTGTGTGTGTGGAGAGATGTGCGAAGAGAGAACCAAAAGAATCGAGTTTGAGTTTAGTAAGTGACAATAAAACCAGCGACGAGAATCACAGCACAAAAACAGTATCGCCAGTTACCACAAAACATAACTAGAGGTTGAGAGAGAGAGAGAGAGAGAGAGAGAGAGAGAGAGAGAGAGAGAGAGAGAGAGAGAGAGAGAGAGAGAGAGAGAGTAATGGGAGAATGGTATCTTGCAAAACTGTTGTGGTCAATATCATCTGAGCGAGAGGTAACAATGAGTGTGAGCGGTGTCTTAGGAGAGAGAATATGCCAAGAGATCATATCAATATAAGGAAACATTTGTGGGTACCACTTCATACATCAGATAACTGAGGTAGTGTGTGAATGAATGCTAAGTCACAGAAAATATACAGGGACAATAAGCTGGATGGCTTATGGATAAAAAATACATCACATGCTACAATACTAAGATCATGAAGTGACAAGTTAAACCTGCAAAAAACTATTATATGCTACATTATGCAACTACGGTGGTGGGAGGGGGGGAGGGGAGGGAGGGGGGGAAAGAAATAGGGGAAGAGGGGGTGGGTGGGGGGCAGGGGGGGAGGGGAAGAAGGTGAGTGTGATGTGGTGGGCTGGGGTCATGAAGTGTTCCGGTGTGTGTGTGTGTGATGGAAGAGCATGGAAGTTCATCGCTGGCATGGCGTGCTGGATTTCAGGAGGCAATTGTGTCCCCGTGTGTGAAATGATGGGATAATCTATGTCTTGGCACACACACACACACACAACACAACACACACACACACACACACACCATCGTGCCTCCTCCTGATTCCTCCCCTGTAATGTGGCTGGTGTTCAGGTGGCGTCTTGAACGTTCACCACCTTCCCCTTGTTCACCTAATCATGACCTTGGACAATATGGCCTTCAAGTGAACGGCTGGTGGATGCATCCTCTTATGCCATCTGCACCAACTGATAATTTTTTTTTCTTTTGGGGGGGTTTGGGGTTTGTGCTGGCCTTACTTTACTGTACTTAACATCCAACTTCTCCCGGACTGATAAGTGATAAACTGGGGGGGATGATGCTGCTGCACCACCACGGTTTTATCGGTGGTGTTCAAGTATGACGAACAAAGTCAGCTGGGCCGGCTCCACCCGTGTGCTTGTAACAAGGTGGCCTCCTGTTTATATGTTCGGTTTATAGTGTTACCAAGGCACCCGGGGGGGGGGGGGGGGGGGGGGGAAATATGTTTAATTAGCCCTCCCATAATGCGATGGTCATTTGGGGATGAAATTAACACGGTCGCTAATTAGGTAACGCCGCTCGCAACCATTTGCAAGTGGGACCTATTGGAGCAGTCTTATGAAACGCCCAGCGTTTTGGGGGAGGCCCGGCTGGTGGGAACTGAGAGAGGATGCCCGAGTGTTGACAGTTATGGCATGTGCGCTGATGGCAACGTGTTGTGTCATAACAGAGAGAGTGGAAACAATGACAAACTGAAATGGGGGAAAAAAGGGGGGGAACAAATAAAGTTACTGGGCAAGACTGAAGGTATATAAGAGTTCCAGGGTGAGAGTAACGAGTGGTATATATATATATATATATATATATATATATATATATATATATATATATATATATATATATATATATATATGAGGGAAGAGTTACAGGAAATATATAAACAAACATAAATCTAAGACTCTTGTGCTGAAGAATACTTGACAAATCCTGTTGAGTAAAACAAAACTTTAATATTGGAGACAAAGAAGATGAATAAATGAATGTAAATGAAACAGACGAGAGAGAGAGAGAGAGAGAGAGAGAGAGAGAGAGAGAGAGAGAGAGACTTATGAAACATGACACGAAGGGTTGTGGAAAATGTTTATATCTTACAAGAAAACGGGAGTAGGAACAGTTTCATCCACTTTACTGCCTGTCAGGGAAAGACAAGATCCTGACAGAATATATATATATATATATATATATATATATATATATATATATATATATATATATATATATATATATATGACAAGGTTTACGAGAGGGAAATGATGGATAAGCTCGAGGGGTATATAA
Source organism: Panulirus ornatus (assembly GCF_036320965.1). NCBI lineage: Eukaryota > Metazoa > Arthropoda > Malacostraca > Decapoda > Palinuridae > Panulirus > Panulirus ornatus. Next base: position 58,030,048 of record NC_092233.1, read on the forward strand.
ATATCAAGTAGGAGGCGAGTCAAAACTACAGAGCTGGTGGCAAAAGCCGACACATGCAAAATATGTTGGAAGGGTATGGGATGGGGGGGAGAGGGGGGGAGGGACTGGGTCCAGAATACTGATGCAATTATCGTGCGTGGCGAGGTAGGGGTCAGTACATGGCAGGACAGGAGAGTGAGAGAGAGAGAGAATGGGGGGGCGGCGGGCGAGGCGGGGCGAAGTGGGGAGCTGCTGTTGTACATGACGTGCGGTGGTCACGTCACACACAATGATGATTACGACTGGGAAGGAGAGGGGAGGAGGAGGATACCTGATGGCATGGACGTGTGGCAGGGTAATGGCGTAGATATAAGAGGAGATACTAGCGAGAACGTGTTGGGAGAGATACTGGCGAGATCTTGTTGTTACAAAGTCAACCAACGCCATTTCAGAGAGGAGAGAGTGCGAGACAGGGTCAGGCCCAAGTGTCTCGTCATACAGAGAACAAGGAAACTTCAAACCATTTACCATGTCGAAAAGGATGAGGGTGGAGGGGCCGAGTGTTTCACTGTGTACTGAAAGAAATAATTGCCACATGCAAGAGGACACCAAGATTACAGTGATATTCACTGCCTATGTGTGCAGTGAAAGGTACCTCGAGGACAATGTAATAATGTAATGAGTTACTGCGTGTGTCTAGTGTGGAGGTTATCAGGAATGGGAAGATAAGGTCGAAATGCCTCGTAAATGCACTCCGGGAGATGAAGAGGAACTCGGCAAGGTATCTTCAATATACCTTAACAGAATTCGAAGGTATTTTTTTTTTTTACAAACTTCAAGATAACTTTACAGACTTTTTGCCTTTAAGAGAATTCAAGATATCTTAATAAACTTTCAAAAGTTATTTTTACGGAGTTCACTGTACTTTTATATACGTTAAAAGTACCTTAGGAGATTTCACGATACCTTTACAGACCTCATTTTTATCATAACAGACTGACCCTCGAATTCATCATTGGGTACATGTTTGGGTGCTCCTCCTCCCAAACAGATCGAACGCAAAATTAAAGTCGTCATGAAAAGGTTCATTAACCTTATTCTGCTACCATTAACCACTTGAGGTATCGCCAAATGTTAAGTGAGGTGTATAACCTCTTCCATGATCCATGGTGCTACTACACATTACTCCCGACGCTTCACTAGACTGATCCGCGCTCTCTGATGTTATCTCAAAACCTGTTTTATCACAAGACGTCCCACAGAACACAGCAGCTGGTACTGAAACAAGTGCACACGTCAAGTTATTTACCATCTAAATGCGGCCCAAACAATCGAGTCGAATCGCAACGCACAAGATTTCGCAAAATCCTTTACTAATACCAAGGAACACCAGCCTTATTTGTCATACACACGAGAACGACCAACGTACACATCTTATACCAATGTACACCTGCGGTATTGCCACACTAGAGGAGGTGTGAGAGGTCGACCATCCAGGGCAGCACTGCACAGTTCACTACTCCCTTAAGCTCAATCTTATCTCCTCCGTCAGCGGGGATCTCGAGGTCTGATATCACCCAGCAAACCTTCCTTTATAGAGAAGGACCGAGTTCCTTACTGCACAGGGGTCAGGGGCACGAAGTAAAAGGTCCCAAGGAACGAGAGGAAGGTCACGAGGGACGTGGGCAAGGACACACTAAGGACGAGGGGATGGTCATGATTGAAGGAGGCAAGGTCACAAAAGGACTGAGGGGAAGATCACGAGGGTCACAGTCAAGGTCAAGAGGGACGTGGGTAAGGTGTGGTGTCACGAGGAGGAGGTCAAGAGATACTCGGAAGGCAAGTGGGACTTGGGACTCCCTTCTTTACAGAGGAGGAAAAGTTAACAGTCGTCTGTGGTAAAGAGGGAGAGAGAGAGAGAGAGCAAACACCTCCTAGCCAACAACAGTCGTGGGGGTCAGGCAGTTACAATACATATCCGTGAGAGGCGATCATGTATCAGCAATAATCCTCCGCGTGGGGGGGTTAGAGGGAAGGATATCAACCATTCTCTCGAGCCACGACGACAAGACCCAGCGGGAGGGAGGGAGGCGGCTACACTCAACTGGTGGTGAAGAAAAAGATCACAACTTTTAACTTCTGACGACCACCAGTCCCCCAGGGGCCACGCAGGAGTGAAGGGAGGAGGAGTAATCAGCTGGAACATATAATGAAACTGAATGGGAAGGGGTTGGGTGGGGAGGGAGAGAAGCTGGCTGTGAGAGTGGTGTGGCGGAACACTATACCGGGTCGGCGGTAGAATACCGGGGCGTTCGCGTCCGCAGATCACTGAAGAAAATGGCTGGCACGGGGGGGAAATGACTTGGTGATAACAGCTTCCGGGGGAAGTTACGGCCACACGCCGACGCGGTAGCCAGAGCCATCTGGCCCTGGGGAGAACCAACGGTAGTCAGAGCCATCTGTTCGGTAGCCAAAGGAACCAACAGTAGCTAGAGGAGATACAGGTGCACAACAAAGCAATCCCTTTTGGGGGAGTTAAACATCAATCACTTGTTAAGTGCTGCAATGAACAACCCATTTCGAGATCGGGAGATACAAAATCATCAACCACGGTTGGAGAAGGACCCATTAAATCACCCCTGAGGACGCCAGAAACCATCCTAAGGTTGAAGAAAAGCCAACAACGCCCTTCGGACGAAGGCACATAACAACCGTCCCTCGTCGTCAGCAGGAAGGGGTGAGAAACCATCATCAAAAAGAGAGGGAAAAACATTAAACCAACTTTCATACAGACGGACACAAGACCTAAGACCTTCATCAAAGGGGAGATCAACAGCTGGAAGAGGCTGACACCTTTACACTATGAGGTTAGGGAAGTCAACCATCGAAAGTCAAAAACTTCTCAGGAGTAAAAAGAAAAAAAAAAGATGTGGCCTCACCCACCATATATGTATGAGGTCGAAGGAACCAAGGACTACCTAGAGTGCGGTTAAGTCTCCCATCACATGTTTAAGGCAGCCAGAGCTGGCTATTAAGGGTAATACAAAAGGATAATATTCATCTTCGGGGCAATAGGGGATTACCCACAGACTGTAATGAGAAGGTATTATCCTGGGGTTAATAAGAAGCGTATATCATCTCTCGGGGAAGGGCTGGCTCTACTGTACAGAGGGAGGGCTCCTTTCCGTGGGCATATAAGGAGAGACCTTCATCATCTTTCCGGGTCTTCAAGGAAAGGCTACAGAGTTGCACGAGGACAAGATAAGAAAAGATATCACCAAAGAGCATCGAGACGATCATCGCTGCAGACCAAGGATCACCTTTAAGAAATAAAAAGGGACGGTGGGGTCGTGCTTGGGGAGCGAGAATGGGTTGCATCATATCTGGAGATAGGGGAAGGGGCTGGATCATATTTGGAAGCACAAGTTTTATGACTTTGGGGAAAACTTTTGATCACTTTTGTCGTTGGCTCGAGGAGAGGCGCACCACCGCTGGTGAACAGGGCTGGGCCATCAACATGACTTAGACCACACAGCAGCAGCGTCCCCTAATGCTTTCCCCCAAAGAGAATGAATCAAATGACCTCTGGGAAGATGACCAACACCCATCAGAGTCTCGGTAAATCAAGAGGCCTGATAGTCTGTGAAAAAGTGAGGTCCTCCTACGGTACTTCAGCGTACTCCTCAAGTGATTAATCCACAACAGTCAAAGGTTAGTTCCAATACGATCATACGAGGTTCGGTGGAGGGGTAAATTAACCCTCTGATGAGGGGGTCATCTGCTGGTGGACAGTAACTATTATCCTTAACTCCTTCTCTTAAGGATATAGAGACTGGATAGCTGAGGACATTTTAAACTTAAAACTGTTCTTCGGGAAATCAAATTCCCACGATCCAAGGGGAACGTCAGGGACACCCAGACCTAGATGGACGCGACAGAGGCGCTGTTTTTAGAGGAAACAACCGACGAACTCGATAACTTCTCTCTGCTGATCAATCAAAGTAAGAGCGATTATGACAGGACTGGACAAACATACGTTACCGACAGACACAAAAGCTGTCATCCATCAAGGAATGCGAGCTATCGCACAGTATCGTCTTCATCTTCCACGTCTAACACACACTAACTAATCTTTTCTCGTTTCCTACATACTATCTTTTAACCAGTCTGCCACACTATCTTATCTGACCCAATCTGCCTACAGTAAGTCACCTCACCCAGTCTGGTACACACTATCATATATTTGCCGAGATCACAGAGTGAAAAATTCAGCAAGGAAGTCTAGAAATTGAAAAAGACTTTGGACGCCCCTACGTTAAGTCTGAGGTACATATAAAATGCTTATATGTATAGGAGTGCACTGTGGTTGCATCTTTTCAGAGCAGAGAGACAAAAGGTTACTATACTAGTGAGCAATACACAGGATGACACACCAGGTCGACTGTGTCAAGTTTAGGAAATAGATAAAACTGGTCAACCGTCTCTCCTCCAACTTGCAGCGTGACCTTGTCTGAAACGAGCAATCGTGAAAAGCCTGACCGTCTTCGTTATGCCAAACGTGTGTTGAGAAAGCAAAGTCTACAGGGGTCATATGCATGATCGTGTCACCTTCTCTTTTCTCTTCTGATCATGAGAATAAACAGAGACGGACGAGGCAAGTAATGCCAAAGTCAACTTTGGATATTTAGATAAAAAACAGTGAAGTTTGCGATTTAAGGAAGGGCAGGGACGTGTGTGTGTGTGTGTGTATACATTATATATTTCGCTTCAAATCTCCCTTTCTCTTTGTTACTTGGATTCTTCCTCTGAATTTAAAACGAAACTCAAACAAGTTATCTGTAATCGAAGAGAAGAATGCAGACGATACAGCCAAGGTCCAGAGATTTAATACTTTACGCCAATGAGGACAATCGAATGACCCTTCAGCGAGAGGGTGTCACCGCAAACCTCATCATAAACAAAACGAAATATACATCAAATGACAGCTTCACATTCTGTGGTAAAAGAAGTATACACACACATTCATATTACTACTTTGAGTTGGCCGTGTCCCCTGGTGAATGTGGGGCGGAGGTTACAGATGACGAAGATTAGCAGCTGCTGGTATGACAGGGGCGACACGTGGAGTGGATGTTTTCTTTTTCTGTTGAGCTTATTTTCACAAGGTACTATTCTTGTACACAAGCCGGGCGCAGGTGGCTGATAACACGAACACATCAAGGAAATGTTACACCTTTCGCGGCTGGCGATACGTGCGAAGGAGACTGGCTAGTAAGTGTGAGGAATATATACAGAAGGATTCATTCATTCATCGTCCACCATTCATTTAGTTCTCTGGGTTCTCTCGTTTCACACGCAGCCACAGCGTTGGAGGTGGATATCAGGAATATATATATATATATATATATATATATATATATATATATATATATATATATATATATATATATATATAAACAAACAGTCCACTTCCCTGTACAATATGAACAGGTATGAGGACAGAGAGCGCGTGCCCCCCCATCCACCCCTTGGAGGTGTTTTTCGTTGCTAACAACCTGGCCCTTTACGTTATCATATTACTACCGTCCTCCACCGCCCTAGTGTTACATAAAGAGGTAATTAGGTGCAGTTCTTAAGCAATTTCTTCCATAAGCGCGAGGTCAAAGGGGACGCCACCCTAGCACTACTCCCCTTACATAATGCCGGTAATGTCACACGTCCATTATCTCCATAATGAAGGTGGCTGTCCACCACTTACCCGACCAGATCATACATACGTCATCCCTCTCCCGACCAGATCATACATACGTCATCACTCTCCCGACCAGATCATACATACGTCATCACTCTCCCGACCAGATCATACATACGTCATCACTCTCCCGACCAGATCATACATACGTCAGGTCATCCAACAGTTTTACGTAAACTCCCGCGGTGTCACGCATGCGCATGAACTTCAGGTGGACGATCATATTCAACCGAGATCACTATTCTGTTGGCCGCAGCTTCCTGAGGGGAAACACCTGACGTCATCAGTTGTGACCGTTGGGACACGAAGGTCAGGTCGAAGGTCAGGCCACCATACCGTCGTCTGCCACTTAGTGAAGACAGAGGAGCGAAGGCACTAATGCCCTGGTAGTTTGGTTCGGGGCCCCATGTTCAGAGAACACCAGCAGATGACTAAACCTCCAAGGCTCTATACAGATACTGAGACATCTACCCACGTTGGCAAAGGTTGAGGGAGGTCTGTCCTTTGTATAAAGTACAGATGAGTTACATATTAACCACACTGGCATACATGCTTTGGAGAGCCCAAGCTGGGCACAGCGCATTGTGAACTGTCTGCAGAATGTTTCGAAGAACAAGTCTGGCACATCAGTATGTATGCAAATCTACATTAATTTCCATAATCCAACTCATCTTGTGGCACTATTGTGCGAATCTTGAACCTAGTTTGTACGAGGCTCACGCGCACCGACGGGCTGGTTATTAGCATAGTTAACACACAACGGCGAGAGAGAGAGAGAGAACACACACACACACATGAAACCATATGCCCTTTATAAAAGCTACGGCACTGGCTAGGTCTGAGGGTACAAGAGATCCTTTTTATATACTTGAGTTCTATGAGGAGTGCATTGTGACCCCCTGCCCTGCACAGCAAGTCTCATATTATCTTCCCATTATAAGTGTATCATCAGTGGCAACACAGTAGTGAGCAACAGTGCAGTAAAAGTGGTGTCAACATGAGGATATCCAACACCGTACATGTGATGGGTGTTCAGAGATGGAAGCAATGGTCAGGGTAGTCTGTCATGGGCATTTGTGGAGGTAATGGTTACTACTGCATGGTGCTGATGGTGAGGAGAAAGAAGGAGAGAAAGAGGGGGGGATGAAAGTATAATGATGGGAGGTGATGGTGGTGATTGTGAAGGCCAGCACCTTCCTGAACAGAAATGTCCTACAATGTGTGACTTAAGAGAGAGTGTAGATGGTGTGGGGACAACACTAGTGTGTAGCAGTGGTATAATGAGGGAGTGGATCACTTAAAGTCTAGTAAGGGGGAGGGAGTAGACAATCAGAGAGGGAGGGAGGGAGCATAAATAGAGCAATGTGGAAAGCTTGTGATAATCTGGTGGGGGGAGTGGTGGTGGGTGGTGGGTCTGGGGTGTGGGCATGAGTGATGAAGAGCGTCTCCGGCCACACAGTCGCACCTGGTGAGCGGAGAGAGGGGAATGTAGCGGAAGCGGCCAGCCGGGTGGTGGATGGGCCCGCCGTAGCGACGGGTCAGGGGTGATAGGTATGCTGCCAGCGGAGGCACTGCCTTGTTGTTATTCGAGGGGTTGTTGGCGAACTTGACGGTGATGGGCTCTGCTGCGCCCTCTGGGATGGTGCCGTTCAGCTTCTGGATGGCTCGCTCCGCCTCGATCCGCTGGTCGAACCGGATGAAACCCACCCCCTTCGACAACCCTGGCGGCAGGCAGAAATATATCTCAGCATCCCTAAAACACAGGCTAACGGGGCTCAATAACACATCTAAACATCAAATAAATAACTGTAAATAAAAAGTATGTGATTACTATTACTTGCATCTTGTCATAAATGAAGTATAAAGCATTTGTGTGAGGAGTACGAGGGGGGCAGTCGTGTGTGTGTGTGTGAGAGAGAGAGAGAGAGAGAGAGAGAGAGAGAGAGAGAGAGAGAGAGAGAGAGAGAGAGAGAGAGAGAGAGAGAGAAATACACGTCGGTTGCTGCTAACCTGTGATGTTGTCGCAGAGGATGCGGGAGGTGATGATGGAGCCGTAGGCACGGAACATGCCCTCCAGGTCCTGCTGCGTCATGGACTTGGGCAGGCCCGACACGTACAGGTTGGCCCCCTTGATGGCCTCGCTGCTCGGCCGCGCGTACGACACCTGTCGCAACACACCCAACAGACCCAGCATCATCAGTCAGACACAACACTTCTACCACCAAACGCTTTTAACTTTTGTCTTCACCGTACTCCACACTCAACACCAGCAAACACCACACGTCACAAAGGGAAGAAACACATTTAAGTACACAACACAACACGTTATGACCAACACAACCCACCCTATCATCCCCTCACTATGGATGGAACACATGACATACACAAGGTCTACACTGAATGGTACAACATGACTGATATCATTGGGGGATGACCACGTGGGAGTGATCGTCATGCCACACATGGAGGGGGTCCAGGAGGATAATCTGACCTTAATAGTTTTGTTTTGGAGTCGGAGACCATTGAGCTGATTGATGGCCCGCTCTGCGTCATCCTGCCGCACGTAGTTCACGAAACCGTAGCCCAGACTCTGACCTGAAACAAAAATAACAACACACCCTCAGTGGCCCACTAACTACATAATCAGGGTTAATGGGAGGGCAAGGGAGACAAGTGACAATAATGTGACAATTATTCTAATGGCTTCAGAAGGAGCCAACTTCCCTCAAAACACTAAACTCCTCCCAGCACTTAACAAGGTACAGCTTCATTATAATTCACTAACAACGGTCCGCGACCTGGGACCAGACGCTGCCGCTCACGGCATTTCAGGGTCTCCTCACATCAGCCAAACATGTGTTCAGTTATCCTGAGAGTTGATGCCAAACTACATCACAATGCCTTGATCACGACACACGTGCTGAGGACCTCACTTGAGCATTGCATCCATCCATCCACCCCTCTATTCATCGGTCTACCTACGACACTTGGTCACATACATCTATTTGGAACTGGTTTCCCATCCGTGGACGGAGCAAGCACATACATATACACACATCCTCCGGGCGCGGATCCTGCACAGGTATGGTCCGTTGCCCCAGTGCTACGAGGGCAGGCAAGAACCCCAGTGCCTCCTGCTAGATAAGCTGCCCTTGAACCCACGTACAGAATCATCTGGCTTACTACCACCACACCGCTACCCGTCTGCGGGTGACTCGTTCCCCACTTCACCACACCGTCTCCAAGCTACCCTTCCTCCCTCCTCACACTAGCCTAGGGTGCCACCCTCCCTCACCCACTTCCTGACGGTGCTGGGAGTCACGGGTGACGCCCTCAACCATGCCCCCGGTGCACACATGCGCCCCCGTCTCCTCCCGCCCAACATACCCGCTAAGTGCCTTAATCAGGCGCAAGGGTTAGGGTTCTACAACTGTGTCAAAGCGAACATGTGTCTATAGTGGGGAAAAAAATGATGTCAAGTGCCTATGGTGTCAAGTACACCACGCGTCTACGGCGTCAAAATTACGTGTCTGTGGCATCAAGGTCACGCCCCTATGGTGTCTACGGAGTGCCAAACAACCAAGCGTGAACAGTTTCAAAATCGTGTTGTATACAGTTAGGGAAGTGTCAAGTATGTGGACCTCTAACCCTGCCACAAGAGTTCTTAACTGTCAAGAAGCGATGACGCCTCCATCCTGCGGCTGACCACGGCATTAACCAGGGCACTATGGTGGGATAACCCAAACACCAAGAATACTCTACGGCACACATGTGCAACATTTCACTTCCCTCCCCCCTACGCGGTGTACACCCGTGTCCCTCCCGTTCACCCTTCTCCTCACCAAGCGGTATACTCACACGCCAAGCTTCGCTTCCCTCCACCACACAGGCCGAGCAAGAGTGGGTACACCACTCCTGGCGAGGGGGCCGGCCGGAGGAGACTAACTGGCCTTATACTACCATCAACACTTGGGAGTATTACGGCGTCAACACCAAGCGAGAACAATCTTTCAGACCATTTCCAGGCCAGACAAATCATTTTATACCTAGAGGTGTCATTTCTATAAATCTTGACATAATTTCCAAATCCACATATATCAATTTCTAACCCACGCAAAATAATAATACTTAATTTCCCAACAGGACGTGAGCGAAGGCTGCCTGCTCAAACTCTCGGTCTGACCTCTGTAAGGTCATCAAGAAGACAGAGAGAGAGAGAGAGAGAGAGAGAGAGAGAGAGAGAGAGAGAGAGAGAGAGAGAGAGAGAGAGAGAGAGAGGAGACACCGCCACCTTTTACCAGTTGCATACCAACTGGCCCAGGGTAGTACCATCCATCCACGACCCACCCCCACCCAACACACACACACACACACACACACACACACACACACACACTGAGGAGAAGGATCGATATACAAAGTGTGCATCAACACCAATGATGTGCTTCAGGGAAGGGTCGGCCCCGAAGCACTGTTCACATAACAATTGTCAACAATAATAAGCCAGCATTACTAAAACTAAACAGTCCATTACGTAACACACGTTACGAAGAACGTTACCACGCTCCTGGGGTTAACTGTGGCTCCGTTATACAGACGGAGGAGTCTGTCTGTCGGTCCCTTGTAGTCAGAAGCTTGTGTTTGAAGCCAGGGATCAGTAGCAAAAAGCACCCGCTACTCTCTGCTCAGACTACCCTGCTATCTTGTACAGATCCTGCTGGTCTTGGAGCACCAATCTACCCAACCCCTGACCACTGATGCTTCCCCAGGCGTCGAGACACACTATAAACACCACCAATATCTTCACCATCGTAAGGCATGAGTGACGGTACTCGCGCATTCGCCACAAACAAAAAATTTAGACGCTCCGAGTGGCAGTATTTTCAGAGTGAACACAATAACATTCCATTTCGTGAAAACTCGATCTAGTTGAGAGAATATATAATACCTGCTGCTTGTCTCTCCTGTATGACAGTATACCCCAAGACCATCCTAACTAGGGCGGTGGTGTCGCGTTCCACACCAACACTAACTCCACCAGACGTGTAGGATGGGTCACCAGTCTTTAAGGTGGGAAACAAAGAAATAACTAAACCGTTCATATAAAAGTCTTAAACGCTATTTCCCAGTCGGAAATGTACAACTACAGAAAGATCACAAAGACGTTTTATTCTAGAAAAAAACAATTAAAATAAAACTGATTTTTACGCCAAGATAAGGAGGAGGTTGTCTTAAATCAGAGCACGATTCTCCTGACGTTTCTGATGTCAATATCAACATGCAGTGCAAGACGCGACCTCCTGCTGTTGTGCGAGGTCGACGAGCGACCTCTTCGCCGCAACGTTCGCTACGTTCTCAAGCCCTTCCCCTCCACACACATTCTTGTGTGACCTTAACCATCCATCTTACACTGAGACAAGGAGAACAACAAGAAGAAAGTCTTCATGAAGTCGTTGGATGGAGAGGTTCCACAGCTGGTGTCTGTGGTTGGGTTAGGTCGTCAGACCTTTCACTTTAAGACAGCTGTTGGGAGATTTGAACACCTCCGCCAATGCCGCTACTCTCGCGCGTTCGTCTAAATCGCGCGTTCGTCTAAATCTAACCCCGCACCCGTCATTCAAAACCGCACTCAAATGGGTTTAGAAAAAATATGAAAGTAGTAACGTAATTGTGTCTTATAATAACGTTATCTTTTAAAAACAGCACACGGGAAATAGTGCCTGGTCATTCAACTGTTGACAGACATATGATCATTCTCGTCACGTTCGAGTATAGAACCTTTCGTAATCTAAAGACATGTCATCAACAGGTCAAAGATCGTGACCTTATCGATGACCTTAACACATGACCTTAGCCGTCGATCGTCTACCCAGCCTATGCTTGTGGTCTGAGGACACATGGTCATGGTGACCCGACCCTGGCTCTTTTGGTGACCCCCCCAAACATGGTTCTGGTGTAAATATTTCTTTTCACTTGACCTTACCCCCCTACCGGACGAGGTCATGCGCCTTTACATGTCAGATGTATATATATATATATATATATATATATATATATATATATATATATATATATATGCAGGAACCGTAATGAGCGAATCTCGGGGAAGCTAAACCCGACTTAAAGGGCCAAGTGCTGTTAAGGCTTACGTACGAGTGTACCCGGAGGGGCTAAGCACCTTTAAAGACTACGTGCACAAACGACTCTGACCTTAATTCTCAAAGGAGATTATAATAGCTTCTCTCCTCCCACACAGAATAATTATCACATAATCCTTATCATGCGATGGATGCGAGGACACTACAAATGGAATAATGATAAAAACAAATAAACAACTTGCAATCAGTTATTAGCTTGTACCTATCAAGAGCCAATTTACCCACTTATAATCGAATTTTCCACACAAATGCTTTCATAAAATCTTTGAATTAACTAAATAATCAGAGCTGAATGTGTATCACACGTTAATGTAGAGTATTTCCAACAATATTCCTGGTTCAGTTACTACTGAGGTAACGTTGTGTTTACACAGACTAAGCTGTTGGAAAAATATCACATTACGAGGCAGAGCAGGCGATACTGAGCGTGGCTCATAACCTTCCAGTGAACACCAGAGCCCTCCATCCCACACCAGGACAAGTGGCCACTGAACGTACCTCACCTTCACCTTCAACTACCTACTAACACCAGTGGTGGACGTCCCTCACCTACAACTACCTACAAACACCAGCGGTGAACCTACCTCAACTACAACTACCTACTAAAACCAGCGGTCAACTTACCTACAACTACCACCAGCGGTGAACTTCCTTCACTAACAACTACCTACTAACACCAGTGGTGAGCTTACCTCACCCTCACCTACAACTACCTAACAACACGAGCGCTGGGAGGCTGGCATCACACATGAAGCATGAGGCACGAGGACAACACCAGCAGGAGACACAAGTAATATCACCAACATCACCTGCACCATGAGGCAGGGGTAACATCACCTGCACCATGAGGAAGGGGTAACATCACCTGCACCATGAGGAAGGGGTGACATCACCTGCACCATGAGGAAGGGGTAACATCACCTGCACCATGAGGCTGGGGTAACATCACCTGCACCATGAGGAAGGGGTAACATCACCTGCACCATGAGGAAGGGGTAACATCACCTGCACCATGAGGCTGGGGTAACATCACCTGCACCATGAGGCTGGAGTAACATCACCTGCAGCATGAGGAAGGGGTAACATTAGCTGCACCATGAGGCTGGGGTAACGTTCACCTGCGCCATGAGGAAGGGGTAACATCACCTGCAGCATGACGAAGGGGTAACATCACCTACACCATGAGGCTGGGGTAACATCACCTGCACCATGAAGGGATAACATCACCTGCAGCATGACGAAGGGGTAACATCACCTACACCATGAGGCTGGGGCAACATCACTTGCACCATGAGGCTGAGGTAATATCACCTGAACCATGAGGCAGAGGTAACATCACCTGCACCATGAGGAAGGGGTAACATCACCTGCTGCATGAGGCTGGGGTAACATCACCTGCACCATGAGCTGGGGTAACATCACCTGCACCATGAACCAGGGGTAACATCACCTGCAGCATGAGGCTGGGGTAACATCACCTGCTGCATGAGGCTGGGATAACATCACCTGCTGCATGAGGCTGGGGTAACATCACCTGCACCATGAGGAAGGGGTAACATCACCTGCACCATGAAGCTGGGGTAACATCACCTGCACCATGAGGAAGGGGTAACATCACCTGCACCATGAGGCTGGGGTAACATCACCTGCACCATGAGGCTGGGGTAACATCACCTGCACCATGAGGCTGGGGTAACATCACCTGCACCATGAAGGGATAACATCACCTGCACCATGAGGAAGGGGTAACATCACCTGCACCATGAGGCTGGGGTAACATCACCTGCAGCATGAAGGGATAACATCACGTGCACCATGAGGAAGGGGTAACATCATCTGCACCATAAGGCTGGGGTAACATCACCTGCTGCATGAGGCAGGGGCAACATCACCTGCTGCATGAGGCTGGGGTAACATCACCTGCAGCATGAGGCTGGGGTAACATCACCTGCACCATGAGGCTGGGGTAACATCACCTGTTGCATGAGGCTAGGGTAACATCATCTGCAGCATGAGGCTGGGGTAACATCACCTGCACCATGAAGCAGGGGTAACATCACCTGCACCATGAGGCTGGGGTAACATCACCTGCACCATGAGGCTGGGGTAACATCACCTGCACCATGAGGAAGGGGTAACATCACCTGCACAATGAGGCTGGGGTAATATCACCTGCACCATGAGGCTGGGGTAACATCACCTGCTGCACGAGGCAGGGGTAACATCACCTGCACCATGAGGCTGGGGTAACATCACCTTCAGCATGAGGCTGGGGTAACATCACCTGCAGCATGAGGCTGGGGTAACATCACTTGCAACATGAGGCAGAGGTAACATCACCTGCACCATGAGGAAGGGGTAACATCACCTGCATCATGAGGCAGGGGTAACATCAACTGCATAATGAGGAAGGGGTAACATCAACTGCATCATGAGAAACGGGTAACATCAACTGCAGTATGAGGCTTGGGGTAACATCACCTGTAGCATGAGGAAGGGGTAGCAGCATAACCTGCAGCATGAGGCAGGGGTAACATCCCTACAGCATGAGGCAGGGGTAACATCAGCAAGATGAGGCAGGGGGTAACATCCCTTACAGCATGAGGCAGGGGTAACATCAGCAAGATGAGGCAAGGGGGTAACATCGGCGAGATGAGGCAGGGGGTAACATCCCTACAGCATGAGGCAGGGGTAACATCAGCAAGATGAGGCAGGGGTCAGGAGCCAGTCGCTGGAACAGCAGCGCTGCCTGCCTACCTACCCCTCCGTGCTGGGGTCTTCCGCTGAACACGTTTATGAGGCCATTAGTCTTGTGTGGCGGAGGGTTCGAGCCCCGATCACTGCCTTCCTCCGACCACCACCACTCCACTATGCCTCCCCCAATACCAACCAACACCACTGCAGGCGCCTCCCGCCCACCATCCACCTTCCTCCATCTATAACCCACGACCATTCCACCTGCTTTCCCTCGACCTACCTACCACCACTCCACCTGCCTCCCTTCACCAGCACTCCACCTGACTCCCTCCACCCATCACCACTCCACCAGGGCCTCCTTACCATCGCAACAACATGTTAGCCTCATACACTAAAGGCTACACACAACTCTGGGAGTGAGGCACAGGTTCCTGCCCTTATTACACCCCCTCTCCCCGTCTCTTGCTCGCCCCCACCTACCAATGCCTCCCCCACAGTCCTCTCCTTCCCTTCTCCTGACAACGTTATCATACTCCCTCCACCACCACCGTTGTCACACCCTCCACATACCGTTGGTGAACTCCCCGACCTCAGGCCATTAAAGGCTCCTGCCTCGCCCATTAACCTCCCCTCCCCCTACCGACTATTATGGCTCCCCCATATAACACCATCACTCTCTCCCATCACTACACTCCCCCACCCCCCTCCCGTTGTCCGGCCGTTATTAAATCTCCCCCACACCCCGGCCTACCGTTATTACACAGCCTCCCTACCTACCCAGCTACCGTTATCAAGCGTCTCCCTCCTCTCTCGTTGTGGGCTTACACCCCGTATACACTCCCCAGGCATACAGCAGGCCTGGGGTGTAGCATACAACTATTACCTCACACACACTCAAGTTCCACCCGGTCTATAATGACAATAAATACTGTACGCCACAGATGGACAAGATCACCGATCAAAAGACTTCGCCAGGGAGACGAGCCACGTTTTAAAAGGCCCAGGCGGACGTGAGACAGCGAAGCTGCAGAAAAGTTGAGCTGATCAACCAAGCTGGAGACACACCAGTACCAAGGAGGCTAAGCTTAAACGGGAGCTTGCACTCCTCCCAAGACGTAGTCAGTCAAGGGGCGGCGAAGTCCGTGGTTTTTGGGGAGGGAACCTTATAGCAATCATACTCCCGAGTCTCTCCCCCGCCCCACGTTGGGGATATGATCGTCTCTCCCACGCCAGGTGCCGTTGAAGACCTTCACCCCAAAATTACGGCGAGTTCCGTACGCAGGGCTGTCCGTAAACGATGCGTAATAACTGCATCAGCAGTATCTGCTCCAGTAAATTGCCGGCACTGCTTCCCATCAGCTTCCCTGGATTGCCGCAGCTGCAGGGCTGCGGCATGGCGGGTGCCGGCAGGCCTTCGGGATCCCACACAGCCGCAGGCTGGTCATGAGGGGGTGGGGAGCCGCTGCCCTCACGCTAAATTCATCACACTCGCATGATTCTTCCATAAGGTCTGGCAATCATCATAATCCAATTGGGATATACGAGGCGCGCCGCCCGCCCGCCCGCGCCCCCCACTGGCTAACATAGCCAGGGGGTGGCGGCGGCGGCGGCGGCGCAAGGCCTCCGCCCCACACCCATCACGCACGACTTCGCCTCCTCCAGTTTTATCAATGTTTTCTACCCACGGCTGTACCACCACCACCACCACTACCGCCAGCAGCGGTGGTGGTGGTGGTGGCAAGACTAGGGAGGGGTTGTGAGGGAGATGGGGGGGCCGGGCGACGGGGGGGGGGGGGAGGAGAAGGGGAGGAGGGAGTCGCGTCTGGTCCACCAACGCCACTCAATAATCCGCAAAAGTAAACATTTAGTTAGTGGTCTGGCGACCCCACAGTCTCCCGCTCTGCCCCCGGCTCCTCCTGCCTCTCTCTCGACTCCACCACCACCACCTCACCACCATCTACACTCACCAATGCGCAGCAGCAACAGCATAACCGGCACCTATATCACAGACCCACAACCCCACAAATATACCTACCACGGTATAACAAGACCCACAATCACGCCTACTTGCTTACCTCAGTATAACAGACCCACAACCCTGCTTACTACAACGGTACAACCTACAACCCTGCATACCAACAACGAAGCAACACACCCACAACCCTGCCTACTACAAGGGTAAAACATACCCACAAACCTGCCTACCTACAGCGGTGCAAGACCCACAACCCTGTCTACCTACAAAGGTACAACATCTACACGACCCTGACAACCAACAGCGGTACAATATCCCCATAACCCAGCCTTCCTACAACAGCACAACAGGCCTACAATAAACCCCACCAACAAATGTACAGTTCCCAACAGGACTATGGATATACAACCCACAACAGTCTGATTAACACATCCTTGTGCCTCCTACTCTACAACGGGTCACATCTGTCAATCCTGACAAGATGCTAGCACAGGTGACATGAGCAAAGTGGGGAGAGGGTGGGGGGCTGTCAAACCTGAGACGATAGCACAGGTGTGTTAGGGGCAAGAGGAGACCCACCTGTCAAACCTGAGACGCTAGCACAGGTGTGGTGGGCAAGAGGAGACCCACCTGTCAAACCTGAGACGATGCACAGGTGTGGCGGGACAAGAGGAGACCCACCTGTCAAACCCGAGACGTTAGCACAGGTGTGGTGGGGCAAGGTGGTGCTCCCACCTGTCAAATCTGACTAGATGCCAGGGCAAGTGTGGCGGGCATGAAGCAAGACGAAGGCCAAAAGAAAAAAAAAAGACATTGGCAGTAACACAGGTGGTGGGGCAAGAGTCAAAAGCAGGGAGGAGGCCAAACGCAGGCAGGCATGGGTTCGAGACCCCAGCGAACCGCTCCCTCCTGGGTTCGAGACCCCAGCGAGCCGCTCCCTCCTGCACACAGGCGAGGCAGCAGGAAGCTGGCTGGACGTCCGCCGCCGCCGCCACTCCTCCACCACACATACCCACCACCACCACCACCACCACCTCCTCACCAGAAATAGCCACACATAAACAAGCACACGCTGGGGGCCGCTTCCCCCCTTCTGTTTGTAACTCGCATTTCCCGACATCTTCCTCAAATCTGGCAATGCTTCCCAGACCCACCTGTCATAATAAACCTCAAATATTTCCGGTATATAATAAAATGCTGGCAGCCACACACACACACGCAAGACACACACACACACACGTCACAGTATCAGGTAATAGCAAGCCCGACCTTACGAAGCATATCGTCGTACTAGCTGGCCTGAAGTTACGAAAAGAGAAAAAAAATATAAGCACCAACTCAAACCGACATTCTCGCCCTAGTGACTACCCCGACACCAGTTCCCTCACCCTAGTGACAACACCCCATACCAATTCCCTCACCCAAGTCCCCACTACGCACTTCCCAAACCCAAGTGACACCACTACCACCAGGTCCCTCGCCCTAGGTGACGCCACAACCACCAGTTCACTCACCCTAATGACACCATCATCACTAGTTTTGCTAGTAAGGAATGGCCTCAACGTTCATACATCAATGAGATCTTCTTGAAATTCCGTGGTCGAGGAACTGCTCAACCTCTCATCTATCGGCAAGTACCATTCCCATCACCACTCCCCCCTCAACTATATATTCCCCCACAATCACGAGAGATGTATAGTGTTCTGGAATTCCTCTTTGGGGGGGAAGGGGGGAACGAATAAATACCCCTAGGGTCGACCTTTACCTTGGGGGAGAGGGGGTGGGTGAAGGCGACGCATACCAAGTTCTCGTTAATTTACGACGTCAAAAGATATGTTGACCAACTGACATACCCACGTTTAGAATAACCCACAAACCGTCGTGTTATCAAATGCACGTACAAGTTTCATGCTCGTCTGTACCGTGAACGGCATCACTGGGAGGCGATCGCTCACCAGCAACCCCAGGCCCACACACAACACTCACTGCTCACGCGTTCCTTCCTTCAATCAGGCTGATGCACCAGCGGCGACACACCAGGAATAATGAAGCCTGGATTATCTGTACCGAGGGAGCTGTGGGGCAGGAGGTTCCCTTCCCCCCACTCCAGTATACGTGTGTGTGTGTGTGTGTGTGTGTGTGTGTGTGTGTGTGTGTGTGTGTGTGTGGCCTCACACGACATGCCTGGTCGCATGTGTCATCACCAACACCATTATGGTCTGACTGACCCCTCTCCTCTGAGCACGACGCAGCCACCCATGGGTAAGATTGCTTGGCCTTTTCGACCTGACCCTGGGGGTCACACACTGCATCACATCCAAGGGTGGCGAGGCCGTGCTCAAAGGCCGTCCAAGTCGTGCTTGACGAGCAACAAGAACTACGCCGCAGGGCGGTGTCCACATTTCTCCAGAAATGTCCAAGTCTACAGAGAGGTGTGCGTGTGTGTGTGTGCGACCCTGACGAGGGGGAGGTGTGAGACCTTCAACACAGACGTCAGTCATCTTCCTTCTTGACCTCGAACACGTCATGCATGGACTAGCCATACACAGCTACCGAAAAACCTGACCATTAGAAAACTTATAATAAAAAAAAGAAGAACTTTGGGCCGTGAAAGAGACGAGGTTCAAATATTTCTTTACGAAAGGCGATGTACTAGCGAGTCTAGCGCTGTATGTTGGGGGGAATCCATGGGTAATTCATGAGTGCCCACATGATCAACTTCCACCGACATCAAACTACCCCATCAGCAGTTAAAAGGACATTGAAACGATCATGATCAAAATGATGATGATAACAATGGGGCGAGTAAAATTCCCGTCATTCCACGGACGGTCATTAAGGGCAGACGCGGGAGGGGAGGTGGAGGAGAGGAGGCGGTGGTGGACCACCTTCCACCTCAAGAGATTTACATTATTAGTGAAGTGAAACGTATGGGGCCAGCCGGCCGGCCTGCCTGGTCTTTCCTATGCACTGCCACACGTTCCTGGCTACACCCACCCACGAGGGGAGAGAACGGTTCTCCACACTATGTCAGTCATGCAATCGACGTCAACTGCTTCCCAGACCGAGAGGAACGAAGTCAGTCATTCTGGGAGAGACTCCGGAATATCACTGCCATCCCTCACACACTCCGGAGACACTCAAGTGCTCGCACGTACTGGGTTAAGGTGAGGGAGGAAGAGAAGGTCAACGGTGAATAAAGCAACTGTATGGCAGGAGAGTAATTCAAGAGTCATGATGTCAGCCTGCGGGGAGAGGGGTGAATAAGGCAAGGTATTGGGAACACCCAACCCAACCACGTACCCATGAATAAAATATGTCCACACCTCACTGAATGCATCTTGTTGGCCGCCGTGACTAATATAACCATAAAAAAAAGGGAAGGAATAACACATGAAAGTGAAATGTATGCCCGAGCCATTACTATACCAGGTAACCATCATCGGCACAAGGTCATCATAACAGATGATGATGTGCAGGTGGATGCCCTGCGATGCCACAGGCCAGGTTTGTTTACAGTCGTGACAGTACACCCTCACCCACCACACTGGTTACCACCCCTCAACCCATTAGTGGCTATTTGTATGGCTCGAGATTATTCTTCATTTCTATTGTCCTTGAGATTCATCTAGGTACAATGATCATACAAGAGAAGCATGTTCTAGTTTTGGCCTAATATAGGATAAACAGGCACCTTGCTTAACTCTTAAATACTTGAAGACTATGGTCTCCTTTACTGTTCTGCTAATGTGGGACTCTGGCCACAGGTTTAGGGACGATGTCATCTTTTAAAAGTTCCTCTCACACACACAGATTCCTGCAGAGTAAATCGTGCTAGATAAGATGCAGAGGTCTTCTTTCGTCGTGCCATCCTCATTACTATAAATTTCCCTGGACTGAACTTTATCAACCATGTATTAGACCAACTTTGGACATTGTCCAGGTCCCGTTTTAAGTTCTTGCAATCCTCATGGCTTTTCTACCTTCCTTCCTGAACTTGGCATCATCAGTAAATATATTCAGACAAGAGTCTAATCCTTCTGATATTTCGTTCACACAAAATCGAGAAGAGCAATGGTCCCTGAGCATAACCCTGAGGCACGCCACTGGTGACCTCGACCCATTCCGAGAAAGCGACTCTGACATGCTTCGTTTTCTTCCGTCCATGAAGCTGACAATCTCTATCCATCGAAGTGGTTCTTTTCCTTATGCCTTGCTGTAGCTCCATCGTCTTAATGAACCTCCTATGCGGTGTTTTCAAACGCTTCCTGATAGTCCAAGATACAGACAAATCACCCACCCTTCTCTTCTGTCTAAATCGGAGCTTACTCTCACGTGGAAATCTAACGGGGTTCGCCACACGACACAGTATGTTCCCTGAATCCGATGTCTTTCATGCAGCATCTCCTCTGCAAGAAAAGGCATCCACTTGATTTCTGGTTATCTTTACAGTACCTTACACAACACACACGTCAGGGAGTCCACTGGCTTGGAGTCTAGCGTCTTCTCCCGGTCTGTTATCATAACTATACCGAGGTGTGACGTTTATCCTGGCAATTCGTCTTTCTCCGACCGGCAACATCTTGGCCTCCAAGTAGTCTCACGGGTGTATCTTGCACACATCAACACACACGACTTGATCCACTCTAATGGAATTCGTAAAGCTCTACAACCCTAAGGTTATTCAGCGCTCTTAGCCACAAAAAAAGTACAACTATTGATAATGATTCATATGTTTAGGCTTCCTTTAAAACAAAATCTATAATAAAACTAACTTTTCATACAATATAATATATATATATTTGTTTTCTGAAAAAAAAATATTTACATTGTTTCAAATTTCTCTAATATTTGTATTCCTTCCATCAGTATTAAACAATTCATATCAGACTTTGACACTCGTATAGTTTCGTCGTTCCGTCATAAGAGGTTCCTTGGCAATATTGCAATTTCAGGTCTTACATACTCGTGTGCAAGACGCAACATACAAACATCAATACTCATTCGACGAAGAAATGTCTGGAGGAGGAAGTCCACACATGCTTCAAACTCCCTTCTACCTTGCCATTTACATGTAGTATAATTACTCGTTCTAACTATATTCATGGCAATATAAAAGTCTCGTATATAGACTGATAGATACAACTGTTTAAGCTTTAGCTTTTGCAATTTAATTACCTCTGATACCAGCTTGTCCGGGTCACCAGCAGTAGTCTGAATTCATGCTTCGAGTGGATTTTTACAATCTACTCTTCAGCCATTTGAAGTATGAGATACAAAGGAGTAAATTGCGATACAACTGGGAGCGCAGTCAGGGGACTGAAGTATACTGTAGAGCTGTTCATAGGAGATTGATCAATTAATTTCAGTGCACCCTGAATACAATTCTGCACTGAGGACGAAAGATTTTTCAATGTAGTTTTGAAAAAAAAAAAAAAAATAGGTTCTCGTTCAGTAACTAAGGCGAGGCCAAACTCATCACAATCGGAAGCATCGGTAAATGTCCACAGCGTCCGTGTGAACCGTATCATTCTGAAGGAGTTTACATTCCCTGTTACGTGAGCAATGTTGATATTAGATGTTTTCCTCCAGATCGATCTTGGGGAAACTTCCAAAGTGGGGACCAGGCAACAAAACCAACCTCTGGAATTGAGTTCGGAGTCCAGACCGCCACTCTCATTCACGCCACTCTTCATTCATTCTTACACTGAAAAATGGTTTGGGAACTTCGGTGGTGTTGTGGTTACCGCTGCCGACCATAAATCCGCAGGTCAGAGTTCGATCCTCAGCGCGGGCAGACAGAGTACATAACACCCATCTCCCTTCATCCTTCCTCTGGCTGGAGTAAACCTAAAGGTGACCATGTCCAGGGACACAGCCCTCACGAACATCCCAACGAACCTACCAGGGATGGTGCTTTATTTCTTTCTCCCACATTATACGGTTTAGAAAACCTTGGATGTTGATCAAACACACATTTTCCTCGTAGTGTTAGATGATGTACGTTTAGCCCCAAGGAGATACGTATAGGAAATTTTACTTGGACAAGAGTCTTCAAGTGGGTTTAGGTCTTCATCAGACTTACGTCTTTTCTGGATATTTCAAATATTTCCCGAGACTTTTCCCACCTCCCTCCCCACCTCATCCTAACTCACTTGTTATCGCCTGTTTGTACCGTATGGGGAAGGAGTATTACACTAGTGAGGCCACTATTACAACAACATTCTCCAGTATAATAGTACAATCTTTTTTTTTCACCTGTATCATTTCTTAATTGGCCGCATCGTCTTTCCTATTAGTCCATCTGTCCGTCAACATTTCACCGTAAAACTACCATCTTTCTTGCTTAGTTCTGCCACCTCACACACAGACCCGTGCAGCCTAATATCCTGCTAGGCTGTGTTGATGCTGAAGCCTTCTTTGACAAGTGTCCCACAACGTGTCAGTACTTCACAATTACTCGGGTTGAATTCCCTCAGCCATGTACCAGACCAACATGATACATGGGTGTCTGGGTCCACTTGTAAGTTGAAGGAATCCTCCTCCTCACTGTTCACCTCCCTAACGACCTCTGCGCTGTCTGTAAACCATGTTCAAGTACGAGTCTGAACCTTGTGTGAGGCGCCCTCTTTTCGCTATACTGTTCGATTTCTTTTTTTCTTTATTTTTCATACAATTTCGTTATGGACCATTTAGGTCTCCTGTTAACACTCCTTCCCATGGATCTATTCGTACTGCACGGGGGAGAGAGGTTTACCATCGTGGGGGTCCCATCTCTTGAACATGAACTGCTATCATGACTTTTCACCTTATGTGTGATGTCCATGTTTACCGCAAACTCGTTCATCTGCCACTCTTACACTATAAATGTACTTCTTCACATCCTTTTCTTTTCAAAAGTTTCTCACTTCAATTCATGGTGTGTGTGTGTGTGTGTGTGTGTGTGTGTGTGTGTGTGTGTGTGTGTGTGTGGAAGCTTGGGGGCATCGGGGCCTGAACATTGCAAAGCTACAGGCGTGCACTGGACGAAGTAAACTGGATCGACCTAACACATGAGGAGTGCGACGTGCTGTGAATGGACTGGTCTTGGGCATATGAAATGGTCAAGTGAGCCATGCAGTAGGGGTAAGTGGGAGGGGCTGGGCTGTGGGTAGTAGGCTCCGGCACATCATACATACATGACAGTTGTCGTCTGGAGGCATGCAGAGGGGCAGGCCACTGTTCGCGTGCTCTTAAAGCCATCTCACTAAGGCAGGAGAGACGAGTGACTGTAACATCCTTTACACACATACACATACATAGAGAGAGAGAGAGAGAGAGAGAGAGAGAGAGAGAGAGAGAGAGAGAGAGAGAGAGAGAGAGAGAGAGAGAGAGTAGAATACAGAGAGAAACAGACAGAGATATGGATTAAGAGATACAGACAGATTACAGGATAATCACCGCTTCAAGAAGGTATTTACCTCTATAAACGGGGAGGATTTACACAAGAGGGCGTTGACGTTGGCAGCACCTACATACCTCTTGCCCTCCCACAGCTCCCTGGAAGTCGGCCACGTCCACCGGTGAGGAGTGCACAGGTCAAAAACCTCAAGACGTGTACCATGATTTTTTTCTCAAGTTTCTAACCTCCGAGATGAGGGTCGTGTGTCGTGTCACTTAAGAGGCTGCGTCTCCCGTGTCTCTCAGTCTGCAACCTGGCCAGTTTACACACACACACACACCTCACGAAGCAAGTTATCTTCCATCGTTTCCTTTCCCTCCTGCAATCATCGCCTCTCCCTGCTCTTCCCCATCTTCTACTTCCTCTCTTATTCCGTCTCCTGTTCCTCCACCTCGTCCCTCCACTTCCATCAATATGAGGTGTGTTCTGCAATTACTTCAGTGTAGCCTCTCACATAATCAGTATAGCTTCATATGCAATCAGTGTAGCCTCTCATATAATCAGTGTAGCCTCTCATATAATCAGTGTAGCCTCTCGCATAACTGTGAAGCAGTGACACAAATCTCCAGCCCTGGGCTTCTCCCTTCCACAGTCCTCCCTCGCTACCCCGATACTAGTGGGGAAAAAAAGATCTCAATATCGCGTTTCTATTTCTGCCTCCGTTTCCAAACCGTAAATAACCTAATCCTCCAGATTTGTATCCACAAAAGGCAATTAGTTAATTCAGTAACGGCAGCACACTTTTTCCATTCACACGTCCGACATCCTCCCGGTGTTTCAGAATTCAAATACCAGCATTAATACAGCTGGAAGAAGTGCACTGTGTGTAAAGAGGAAAAAAAAGGGCAAGCAACACTTTTATGAGCGTTGAAGCCCGTGTGCTTTACTTTAACATGCTGGGCACAGGCTGTGTGTGTGTGTGTGTGTGTGTGTGTGTGTGTGTGTGTGTGTGTGTGTGTGTGTGTGTTTTGGGGGGAGGATTATTGCCTGGGGCCACATGTGTGAGCCTGGTTCACCACACGAACACTGGAGTCGAGTAATGATGGCTAGATAGACAGATAGATGCGCAGACAGACAGAAACATACATGGATGTACGCTTTCCGACAGAGATAGATAGATAGATAAACAGAGAAGACTGAAACCCTGCCTTACAGATGGACAGTAGTAATATGGCAGCTGGGGGACCTTTAAATTTCTCCACGCTGAAGAACCACAATATCACATTGATTATTCCGTATCATTCCCATTTCTCGAGTGATATGGACGCGCGTGAACCTGCGTGATACCGAAGACAAAGCTATTCGACTCCGAGAAATCTCAAACCTAACATACGTTCTGAAATTTTCACCGTGACAAAATTCAAAGGCGAAAACTGTACTTTGTTCTGTATTAAAGCATACGCGACCTCTGCCATACGTGAGAGGTATGGTACCAAGAACATATGAGACAGTGTTGACGTTCTCTACTATACGAGAGCATGAAATAGAAATAGTATAAGACAATAAGTATATTCTGTGGTGTGTGAGTGTATTCATAAAGTTCATCGCAAACTGTCCTACAATGCTACTCAAGTTATGGTAAAGTATTGTGATGCAATACTCTTATTTACCACCAGTGGTAGACAGCCTTCTCGTCTACACTTCCGTGGCAAGAACACAAGCCCTTTCTTGCTCAGGAGGGAGGGAACACATGCCCTTCACTCCCTCGTCAGGGGTAACCCAGGGTAAGGTCCCACCTCGTCAGGGGGGGATGACCCTACGCCCGACACTCCCTCAAGAGAAATCTTTGGCTTCATCCTTCACTCGCCCTAGACTTCCAACGTCAGGGTGGGTACCCCAGGTTCTGCCGCCCCCGCGTCAGGGGGGGATCATCAAATGCCCCCCTCCTCCCAACCCCTCTCGTCAGGGGGTTACCCAAGCCCTACCATTCCCGCCCCCTCAGGGGATCCGAAGGTTACTCCAGCCTACATCACCCCCTCGTCAGGGGTGAAAACCCCCAACTCCCAGTACCTCCTCTTCACAAAGGCCCTCCAAGCCTCCCTCAAGCGCACTTCACTCTTTCGTCATGCGAGGAGCCCCAGGTCTTGTGGGGTCAAAAGGCTACATCATACTTGATAACCACACGTGCGCACGGGGAAGTACAAGTCTTGAGAGACTTGGTTTGTTTTCGAAATGTTCTTCTTTTTCCTCCCACCATCACTTGATGTAGGGAATATGCAGAAGGGTCAGGAGGAGCAAACACTACACCTAACACACCTGACACCAAAGTTACATATATCTTATGCCACCAACCCCGGCAAGCAGGGTACAGCCCTAACTCGGTCACACATTACTACCACACTACGTCTTGATCAGACAATAATGAGAAAAATGTATATGTTTTTATCACAAAAAAAGATAACAACAACTACAACATAAAGTAAGGCCTTCCCTGTACCTTGCAGGGGGTAGGACTAAAATTAGTTTTATTACGTAAACAATTATCAAGGGAGGAGACTTGACACTCACCTACCCTGCCAGTTGATGTGGCAGGGTGAGTGTGGTGTGTGGCAGGACATGAGTATGGTGTGTGACAAGGTATGAGTATGGTGTGTGGCAGGGTATGAGTGTGGTGTGTGGCAGGGTATGAGTATGGTGGATAACAAGGTATGAGTGTGGTGTGTGGCAGGGTATGAGTGTGGCGTGTGGAAGGGTATGAGTGTGGTGTGTGGCAAGGTATAAGTCAGGGTATCAATGTGGTGTGTTGCAGGATATCAGTGTGGCGTGTGACAGGGTTATCAGTGTGGTAACTATGATTTTCACAAGTTTTACGTCCACAGAGAATGCGGTAGCCGGCATTTCAGGAGGAGGAGGAGGAGGAGGAGGACGAACATATCCGTTAGTTCCGACTAGTTCTAACTCATGACCAACTAAGGATTACTTGTAGCCATCTTTAGTATCCCTACCTAACGAAGGCCTCCTGACAATGTCACAGTCCGTGCAAGAGGCTCTGTCGTCAGTTCCTCGGATTGTGCTGTGGCGCGATCGTACGTACACTCACAAACACACACATACACGGTTACGAGCCCCAGTCACCACCTCCAGCTCCGGCCTATTCAGATGAGGTTTCCTTGAAATCGGGGGGGAAAAAAAAACACGGAAAGTTGCCTTGAACTTCAGTACTTCTGGCATTACGAGGTCGTCCTCAAGGAGCAAACCGTTCGTCTCGTCAACCACCTACACTTATCTATCACGCAACTTACGAGGAAGGAGGAGGGGTGGGTGGGGAGGACAGACTTTCACGGGTCTAACCTTCGTTAACTTCAAAGATGTCGACCTAATCAACCTTGACACAATTATCGATAAAGTCATCAACGCTGGGCAGTGGAGAGGTCTCACTGCACGACTTCCCCAGGATGTACGCGTCCGAGGGGGAGCCATCTCCATCTTCCGAGTACCCCCTCTTCACTCGCCTGTAGCGTTCCACAGGGCGTGCACCTTCCGACGGGCTGCCACCACCTTCCAGTCCCTCACCTGTGGCGTCCCACATGACACAAAACATGGGACTCTTCTGTTTCTCAATCCTTATAAATGGCGTTCAAACAGGCGAAGCATTTTGGTACACGCGCGCTGATAACTGTGTCATTTAGTACCAACGTTTGACAACAGCTCTCCCGATCATAAAGGCCTTAACAGAATACCCTCAACAATCCACAGCTTTGGGCCACTGCCAACCAAGTCGCCATTAAGCAAGCCAAATCCGTCTACTCAAGCACACTGGCCTACGTTCCAAAAATGACCCATCGTCTGTCTCACAAAGCCGCCCCCACCCTAGTCTCCTCCAGGTGGTTGTGTCCACCAGACTTGGCAGCACCATCACCAAGTCCTCTACCAATTCTCTGTCACATTCCACGTCAAGACACTTTATAAGACTCCCTGCAAGTGAAAGAAATGCTACACAACATTCATTCCTCCCCCAAACTCACTCGTGCCTCCTCCTCCGCCCTACTACTCAACAGGGGCTACCAGATGAGCTGCAGAAGGAAACATTTGTGTGTCACTCTCGGTTCCTCTGACAGCACCAATCGTGAGCGACGAGCACATTAGTCTTTCCCCGAAATCTCTCCATCACCTGGACATCATCCAGCACTTTTAGGGACGATGCTACTACACCTCCGTCCTCCACACAGGTCACCACCTCCTGCCACCAGCGATCCCTCTTCCCCAAGCTACAGTTCCGTGCCACAATCACGCCAAGCCTATCTGAACAAACACAGTCCGATACAAGACGCATCACAACCACTGTGTTGATCACTACTAATCAGTAGACTTTATAATAACGTTAAACCATAAATATATGTGGGAAGAAAGTCTGTCTCACAACAACCACCTTTTTATACCCCTCGAGTTTATGCTTTATGCCTCCTCTGTATACATTCTCAGCCTTTGGCAGCAGTGCTTTTAATTATGCCATTATCACTTTTATAATCACTATCACTATCAATATTCATTTATTCATTTACTACTACTACCACTACTGAATATCATTACTACTACTACAGCGCTTTTTACTATGCCATTTATCATTTTCATTAGTAACATTATTATTTATCATTACTACTACTACAAATTACTACCACTACAGCACATAATACCCACAAGCACATAAACAAGACAGACAGACAGACATACACAAGGCAACAAAGTTAAGATCAACAAGGTAGGGTCACATGGTAACTCACAAGTCTGCCTGTGGTCGCCTGAACCGAGATCCTCACCTGCGGGGAGATAACAGTGTTAACCCACACCTGCCCCTCCCACCCCCAACTATCTCCAATGTCGCTCAGTATAAACACGTGATATAACCAGGATATAAACTCATAATATTATCACAATATAGGCACAAGATATTACCATTGTATGGGCCAGAGAATATCACCAATATAGCAATTATATTCTTCATATATAGACAGAACCAAACATATAGTTCACAGTATTCTACATACTACAATTAATGCAACGGCTAATGAGGTAAGGGGTTTAGTAAAGACAGAAGACATATTGCATGTTAAGTTCCGCTCACACTGCCCTCTACAACTAAGGGAAACTTTGCTCTCTACAACCCTCCCAGCTCCACTGGTCACTGTCTACAACCGTATTTCTCCCCTGGTTACCCTGTACACCCTTCTACAGCCCCCCTGGGTACCGTGTACAACCATACAGCACCCCATGGGTACAAGTCTACAACCTTACAGCTTCCCGGGGTACTGTCTATAACCAAATAGAACCCCCTCCCCCATGAGTACAGTCTAGAACCACACAGAGGTTGTAGATCAACGTATATGGAAAGGGCAAATAACTGGACACCTGATGGTCCAATGTGAGGTTATCGGCAGTCTAGGGCTAAAAGAGTGGTACAAAAAGGACAGAAGAGCAGAGGGTGCCTCCCCATCCACCTCGCCCTCCGGCTCAACTGCCCGGACAAAAAAACCAGTCGTCGTCGCAGTAAGAGAAAAACATACCAGGGAAATCTTATATGGAAGTGAGGAGAGGAAAAAAGTTTCCTACCAGTTTAACAAGAGCTTCTCTGGGGCTGGACTCTGAAAAAGAGAAAGACAAAGGATGTGATAAACTGGATTATCTACCTGATAACATATCAGTGAAGTACTTATCTATCCTTGATCTGAAGGTGTTAATAAGTCTTTCACACTCACACCACCAGGAGGCAGTTTGGTCACCGTCCAACCGACCAGCAGGTGAGAGAGGAGACCCGTCCCCCCCACGCTGCTACTGCTCCTCCCTCGACTCAAATACCGTTACTTCTGGTTAGTGAAGACATTACACCGTCGATATCACATGTGGCATTCCGACAACTTCCATTACGTCTCTCGGGAGTATGATTTTTTACGAGGATAATTCAACGTCTCTACTGAGACACTCCCGAAATGGCTCAGTTTTAAACGAGATGGAGGAGGGGGGGTAGGGGTGGGGTGGGGGGTTACTTTGTATGTCCTTCCTCCAGTTCGTTCTAATTCACGTTCATCTTTGATCAGGTCTGAAGACGAGTCCTGAGAGGCGTACTCCCAAGTCAGGTCTGGCCAGGTGCGACATTAAGGACAAGTGCTGCATCTTTCATGATATAGTTTATATCTTTAGCTATGATACCTACACATCCCTGTTGGCTTTACTACATCCGCCTTGACATTCCGCGCCGTATCAAAGGTCTCTGCTGATAACTAACCCAATATCCTTTCCTTCTTTTGTTTACGTAAAATCATCTGGCATCCGCGATTTATATTTTTCGCATCTTCGTGCATTTACTTTTGCATCTGCCAACGATGAACTCCACTTCGCCACGTCTCTGACCCGTACTCCATCAGCGGGTCTCAATCTCCCTCAGTATTCCTCTCTAGGGATGTACTTCGGAATTCCGTGTCGTCGGCAAATCTCCCGAGATTCTACCGGTCGGTCCCGACTCCAGGTGGATGATGGAAAGTCTGGGTTCCAGGACTGAGCCTTGTGGAACGCCACAAGACCGGAAGACGAGGGGTCAGGTTTACCACAGTCAATGCCAGGTGTGACTGGAAACTGGGGGGGTCAGGTCAACCTGTTTGGTGCTGGAGTAAGGTCCCTTGGGTTAAGCTACGGTCCAGCGAAAAGGGGGGAGAAGGGAGGGTTCGAACCAACACCCATCAAAATGGGAGTTGTCATCCATTAAACCCGGGTCAATATCTTCTCCCCCCCCTCACCTCTGCTCTACACCACCGACCGTCACACTACCTCTCGCACTGCTCCCACCACAAACATTCTACAGCCACTGGCATCACGGCCACTAACATGACGATGCTCCTCGAGAACCGATATTTACGATGGAAAAATGCGAGTCAAAGTGTCCGTAAGAACTTACTGGGAGATTAACATAATTACGTTACGTGTCCCTTGGGCTTCACGTCGGAGCAAACAACTTCTCCTGCCCGATAAAATATCGGTAAATATTACCTGTCGTAACGTGTGGAGAGGTGTGGGTCCCTCCCTGACACTGCCACTATATCGGGACCTTAGCATCTTCCACATTTCTGAAGCCCCCGACAACCTCTCTCTCTCTCTCTCTCTCTCTCTCTCTCTCTCTCTCTCTCTCTCTCTCTCTCTCTCTCTCTCTCTCTCCTCCACCCCCAAGAGTCATTAATCTACTACAAGCCACCGTCCCGTGACGTAAAGGGCCACATGACGTCATCGCACAAGCCACCGTGCCAGAACGCCGACGCGTATTCCCTATAAGAGAGAGAGAGAGAGAGAGAGAGAGAGAGAGAGAGAGAGAGAGAGAGAGAGAGAGAGAGAGAGTGAGAGCGAGTGTCCTGGGCAGCTAACTTACGATCACCAGACATTCCACACAATCACTGCTTCCACCCTCCTGTAATCACTAAGGTCACCCTGTCACAGACGTAAACATGGGAGAGAGAGATTCTCTCTCTCTCTCTCTCTCTCTCTCTCTCTCTCTCTCTCTCTCTCTCTCTCTCTCTCTCTCTCTCTCTCTCAATCCTTAAGATTAAAAACTGGGGGATCACCCGAGCACATGGCTTCTTTCTCAAGCTACGACAGACGTTGCGAATACTGTGCTCCAACCCATCCCCTCACTACTGGCGATGAACAATAAGGGGCAACGACTGGTGAAACAGGGACGGTGATGGGTAAAGACTGGTGAGGTAAGGAGGGTGATGGATAACGACTGGTGAGGCAGGGACGGTGATGGGTAAAGACTGGTGAGGTAAGGACGGTGATGGGTAACGACTGGTGAGGCAGGGACGGTGATGGGTAAAGACTGGTGAGGTAAGGAGGGTGATGGATAACGACTGGTGAGGCAGGGACGGTGACGGGTAACGACTGGTGAGATAAGGACGTCCGGTGATGAGTCACGACTGGTGAGGCAGTAGTGGTGATGAGTCACGACTGGTGAGGCAGTAGTGGTGATGGGTAACGACTGGTGAGGCAGTAGTGGTGATGGGTAACGACTAGTGAGGCAGTAGTGGTGATGGGTAACGACTGGTGAGGCAGTAGTGGTGATGGGTAACGACTGGTGAGGCAGTAGTGGTGATGGGTAACGACTAGTGAGGCAGTAGTGGTGATGGGTAACGACTGGTGAGGCAGGAGTGGTGATGGGTAACGACTGGTGAGGCAGTAGTGGTGATGGGTAACGACTGGTGCAACCGTGGACGAGGAGGCAGCCACGAGACAGTGTGACTATGGCGGCAGCAGCCACACCTGACCATGAGTGGGGAAAACCCGGTAACTTTCCCTCAGGTGTGTGTGTGTGTGTGTGTGTGTGCGCTGGGGGGATCAAAACTGTATGGTGGAAAGAGGGGGGGGAAGGTCTGTGAAGTCCGGTTCCCCCTTAACCCCCCCCCCCCACAACAGTCTTAAGTAGTAGCTATCACACTGGGCTCTGGTGGGGCCTCAAGTAGTTAGTACCTCAAGCACCACCAGCTGCCACACCCACCTCCACAAGCACCACCTGCCACAGCGGCAGATGGTGATGGTGGTGGTGGTCATTACACAAGACAGGAGGGCACGTGTCAGCCCCGCGCCCATCTGCCAGGCACAAAGGTCACACGCTGTTACGACTGCTACAACGAACGGACCTCGACGGCGAATACAAAAATGACGATGAACAACGATATTAACAAATAGAACTCACACGAGTTCCTACACACCTACCCCTCCACACACACACACCCAGACGCACCTCTCTCCTCCTCCTCCCCTCCACCCTATCCTCGAACCACCCAGACGCACCCCAACTCCCAACATCCCCCCCCCCCAGCACATACACACACACACACACACCCAGACGCACCCCCCACTTACTCCCACCTTAAAGATAAACAGTCTGGGGCACACCTTTGTCAGACACGACTCTCTACACCCCGTCACTCACGCGTCCTCACGAGAAGGGCTATACAGTAACACAGCTGGGAGGAGGAGGAGGCGGAGGTGAAGCTTGCCCTCAATGGGTACGGGCGGAGGGGATAAACCTTGAAAGTGGCGACATCGAGTCGAAACGGTGGCGGGGAAGAGAGAGAGAGAGAGAGAGAGAGAGAGAGAGAGAGAGAGAGAGAGAGAGAGAGAGAGAGAGAGAGAGAGAGAGAGAGAGAGACCTACGGAGCACTGGGGTAAAAAGATCAGAGGCGTGTATTAATATCATGGCTGGTGGTGGGGGTGGGTGTGTGGTGGTGGAGGTGGGGGGGACGCGGCGGGAGGCAGGTTAAAGGGGGGAGTCCGTAAGGGAAGGTAACGCGAGAGTAGAGGCCACACGGTATGTTCAGCCACGCCACCCAAAATGTAGGCCGGCTTAAAAAAGAAAAGCAGCAACCAAGGATACACTGAGGAAAGGGTGGGAGGGAGAAGGTGCATAGGAGTGAAGTCCAAAGGCGGGGCAAGACTGGTTCACGGTGGGGACGTCAGAGGAGTCGCAAGGGCAGAGGAGAGGTCCTGGTGGGGTTGCAGGAAGCTATACATACGGGCCAGGGCCTGAGGGGCGTGTCGACCAGACACTACCCACATGGCTAGGCCACAGGAAGTGGCTGCAGGAGACGGAGAGGAAACGAACCCGGAGGACGAGACGACCACACGCAGGTCCCAGAGCGGCCTCTACTCTCTCTCTCTCTCTCTCTCCCTCTCTCTCTCTCTCTCTCTCTCTCTCTCTCTCTCTCTCTCTCTCTCTCTCTCTCTCTCTCGTGTATGTGTAAGGTTTGACCCCCCACCTGAGCGTGACTCTACGACCCCCTGGGTGTGATGGGTCTGGCCTCTGATGAGCTGCCCTCGAATGGGTCAGGTATGAAGGCTAGACGGGTCTATTATACCGAAGGGTCGTTAAGGTAGTAGTGCTGCTGCGGGGGTTGTCGTGTGAGTGTGGCGGGGGGTGGACTGGTGCCTGTTTGTGCCACACGTGTGGTTCGTGGTGCAGGTGGAAGGTGTGTGTGTGTGTGTGTGTGTGTGTGTGTGTGTGTGTGTGTGTGTGTGTGTGTGTGTGTGTCCCTTGCCATCGAGCCAGCCAGCTAGCCATCCTGCACCCCACATGCCCCCAGCCAGAGGCGCTGTGGCCTCTTGCCTCGCACCTTCCTCTGGAGATGTGGTCGCCTACACCAGGGGTCTGGGAGACCGTCCAGAAGCTACCCCCAGGGAACAGGGGGAGCCGCAGGCCGCCCGGGGCCGTCCAGGCTGCTGCACACCGCTGCAGGTGCAGGGGGACACGAGTACCAGTGTGTCGTCGTCGGTGTGTGTGTGTGTGTGAGAGAGAGAGAGAGAGAGAGAGAGAGAGAGAGAGAGAGAGAGAGAGAGAGAGAGAGAGAGAGAGAGGGAGAGAGAGAGAGAGAGAGAGAGAGAGAGAGAGAGAGAGAGAGAGAGAGAGAGAGAGAGAGAGTTGACCACTAAACAATATCACACACCGTGAGAAATGGTGTCGTTCATACAGTCGAAACTGTTCACTCTCTCCACCGTACATGACAGCAGCCACCGTAGCGATCCCACCCGTCACGATCGACAACCAACCTGCCGCACCTCCTCCTCCCTGCCGCACCACCTCCTCCTCCTCCTCCTCCCGTCAAACGAGTATGACCCAACTCCTGTGACGGACCACCGTCCATACCTCAAACCCATAGCAACGTTTCCCATCACCTCAGTCCTCACCGCCATGTTGACGAGTCAATCGTAGGTACAACAACAAGTACCAACCCAGGTGCTCTTGTTACCCGACAGTGCCCTTGCGGTCTTTCAGACGAGTGCCATGATAGGCTGGTCTAATGGCAGGTGGCACAGTCTCCCGCTGGCACCACTCACCTCTTCCCCTGTAGAAGCCACGGGTACGGAGTCATCTCACACCACGACCACACGGTCCAGGGAGAGCCCCGGGCTTCGTCTGAGCAACACACACACACAGCTCCCCAGAGCGAACAACAACAACGCGTCCCTCGAGCCATGTGTACCCCTGCCACATAAATCATCAAGACTACCTGTTCCCGTAAACATAAAATGCCCGGTATGTGGAACTCCAGTCGGAGACTACCAGCGCCACATGCCCCCGGACGGGTAGCACAAGACCCCACCTGGCTCTACCTCCACCACAGAAGAGACCACCATGGCTCTACCACAGCACCACAGCACACCAGGTGTGATCCCCACCACACACCACAGCGCGCCAATCGCAACCCCACCACTGCCCTACCATCGCCACACACAGCACAGCACGACAGGCACAGCCCTTATCACACCATCTATCCATATATAAGCAGCAGAACAAAATGGATATAAGCGGGGCACAAACTTCCCTACCCAGTACGTAATATGGTAGACCTCTCTAATGTGTCACCTACCAGGTTGGTCGAAGAGGGAGGGTTAGGATCAAATCCTTCGGTCGACCCAAACCTCCTCAACAGGACTGAACCCCTTTGGAAAGAGACGTCATAAATGTGGCCTCGTGAGTAGATTCCTCATCCCTCTCCGTGCTGTACCGACAGATAATTACTGATAGGTTTCCTAAAGGAGAACAAATCCTTGTGTTCTTTCGCCTCAGCTGGTCTACAAGGTTGTCCAAACCACCTTAAGACTCGAGTCCCTCAAGAGATCACATTCTTGCTCTCACGTCAGAATCGCAAGCTATTCCTCCCCAATCTCAACCTGGGACATGTAAACACTGCCCCTGTAGGAGTTGTCAGGACACGCAACCGCTGTACACTACCACCCACATCCTGCCACAAACACCAACACACCGGCAAAAATCGCCGTTTTCTGTCCTGGCGTTGACGGCCGCGTAAACAGGATTAAAGGGGGAGGGGGGGGGATATTTCCTATGTTTATATGATCAGCGAGTAACCCAAACCATACTCTCCCGGGGACCTGTTATGACAATGGCTATTGCCGTATGCAATCATATACATACATATATATATATATATATATATATATATATATATATATATATATATATATATATATATATATATATATATATATTCCTATGAGTCCACGGGGAAAATGAAACACGAAAAGTTCCCAAGTGCACTTTCGTGTATTAATCACATCATCAGGGGAGACACAAGAGATAAATATAACAATCAGTTGATATACATAGAAGAGACGAAGCTAGGACGCCATTTGGTAAACATTTGGTATATATATATATATATATATATATATATATATATATATATATATATATATATATATATATATATATGCGTTACCGGACTCACGCGAGTAAAAATTTATCTTTGGCAAAACGAGAGAACGAGTACGGCTTACACCTGTCTCTCCTACGACCCAGGGGTGGAGAGAGACAAATGAAGTGATTCAGTAATTAACGCGAAAAGTAATTAATTAATCATGGGAAGTACACAACGAAATCTCTTGCCCTGATTACGGAACTGCAGAAGGAATATTGTGGAGATTTCAATGTTACCATTTCTACGCGAAACCATTTAGTTCAATGATTGTACACGAATATATTTCCAATTATTCATGACCCCCATCAGTATCTTCCATTACCCCAATTGGCCTTGACTATTTTTCCTGAGGAATAACAATGGCGTGCTGTCTCGTCAAAGGACCTTTTCGCTCAGATGAAGTTCCATCATTTCCCAGCTCCTGACTGGAGGGTAGCTTTGAAGGTGCGCGAACACCCCATTAAAGGGGTCCTCCTGAACGATGATAATAATAATAATAATAATGATAATAATAAAATAATAATAATAATAAACAATAACGACGACGACACTTTGCCAAAGGGCAGGGCTTACGCGTAGCGCTCACCGCAGGAAAACCACACAGGGACGAAGGACGGATCGAGCGAGTAAAATGATGTAGTAAAGGGTTGTATTGACGTGAGAGAGAGAGAGAGAGAAAGAGAGAGAGAGAGAGAGAGAGAGAGAGAGAGAGAGAGAGAGAGAGAGAGAGAGAGAGAGAGAAGGCCAGGAACTCTTGTGTGGGCGAGGCAGAGAGAGAGAGAGAGAGAGAGAGAGAGAGAGAGAGAGAGAGAGAGAGAGAGAGAGAGAGAGAGAGGACCAAGGCAGAACAATGCTGCTATAATGAGACAAGCAAGGCCACCATCATCTTTAGGAGGAGCGGGTTGCTACCAGGCACGTCCTAACTTACCCTCATTGTCTGATAACATGACGTAACCTTTATCATCACCACCAACACACACACACACACACACACACAACACACGATCACTAAAACACACACACACACAAACACACACGATCACTAAGACAAACACACACACAACAACAACAACACTAAAACAAACACACTAACATACTCTTATCACCGCAAAATTTCAAGGATGAAATAAAAAGAAAAATAATCATGTGACCCCACGAGTGTAGAACTCCCTTCCCCTACTGTATAAATAGTTAATTACTCACAGAGCATCCATCTACCACCACCACAGACTCCGCCACCAGCACCCACCCGACCCCCTTCCCCACCAACTAGTTACCATATATATATATATATATATATATATATATATATATATATATATATATATATATATATATATATATATATATATATATACATATATATATATATATATATATATATATATATATATATATATATATATATATATATACACGCTCCCATAAACTTGGTTATCTCATTCACAACCCAAACGCTTCTTCAGGCCGTCGCCATATTCGCCATCGACCGTAAAACGTCTACCCGTTCCGGCTGACCATAGTAGATCATCTACCACCTCCACAATCTACTGCAGTCCACCACGAGGGTCAGGTACAGCACTCAATGTTCATCCTGCCTGATTCGAGTTTAGGTATCACTACCACCACATACACCACACAATGCATGCCATACATACACCACACGATGCAAGCCATACATACACCACACGATACATGCCATACATACACCACACGATGCATGCCATACATACATACACGACACGATGCATGCCATACATAACCAACATGCATGCATATATAACATACATGCATGCCATACATACACATACATGATGCATACATACACCACACGATGCATCCATTCACATACCAACCTCACCAGCTGCCATATGCATACCAAAACGATGCATGACCATAACATACACCACCCGATCACTGCCAACTACCCACACGATGCAGCCATACAGCACTCAATGCATGCCATCATTACATCACACGATGCATGCCATACATACACCACACGATGCATGCCATACATACACCACACGATGCATGCCATACATACACCACACGATGCATGCCATACATACACGACACGATGCATGCCATACATACACCACACGATGCATGCCATACAACATATAAACTAAACAATACATAACGAACCAAAGATGACACTTTTAATATACATACCATACCCTGTAATATATAAAGAGCTTATCAGGCACCACACTTACTATACATACCATATATACTACACCATGCATCACACATACATACCACAACATGCACCGCATATACTAAATAAACCGTAAATAGCATACCATGCACTACACATACAATACACAAACAATACACAGCATACCATGCACTACACATACTATACACACCACACCATGCACTACACATACTATACACACCACACCATGCACTACACATACTATACACACCACACCATGCACTACACATCTATACACACCATACCATGCGCCACACAACAAATCACTATATACTATACATACCTTATATGAAACACGCATACTATATAAACCATATTGAGCACACCATGCACCACACTGCACACACTAGACATGCATCATACTATACACACCATTCCATGCATAATACATTCTATATACCATGTAGCATATATGCTACATATACATACCATGCATCACATCAAGCGCCAAACATACTATACAAAGTATAATAAGTATGTATACACTCTTCACACACCATGCCATGAAGCACACTATGAACACCATGCCATGCGCCAGACATACTACGTGGCACACATACCACAACCTTTTCACTGACACTACCATACATAAACTTACTCCCTTCCCTAAATTCCCGATCTCCAACACATTACGCCAACAATCACACCGTCACCAACACACACAGTCTCCACCACCACCGCTACGGTTAGTTCCTGTGACAGTCACAACGCCAAGAATAACTCCATAAAAAAAAAAACTCCCCCCCCCCCAACCCGACTCACCGTCCGCCACACAGTTTTTCCTAATCAACGCACAATGTTGAGCCACACACGGGCCGACTTCCGTAGGCTCTGAGGGGGTGGGTAATCTACGTCTGGGTGAGGTAAGAGGTAAAGGAACTGAGGTGGCTGCCAAGAACCAGTCGACTGGCTGCACCCACATTCCAACCCACCCATGCAACAAGTCGGAATATAGTAGTGCGATTGCGATTTACATTCTCGGTCTGAGACGTTAATTCTCAAAAGGCTTGCCTTACCAGGCAATGTCTCACACTGTGTGTGTGGCACACGGGCAAGAGGGTTAGTGTTTTCTCTTGTCACACCAGAGCTACACCACTGGTTAACACAAGACACCCCTACCCCACGTACACACAGGTTACCAGGGCTGTACCAGTGGTAACACATGACATCAATACCAGACGAAGCCACTGGTTACCACTGGTAACAAGAGCCAACCAGACGTAGCCACTGTGTGCCACTGGTAACACAAGTGCCCAACATCTACAGTGTGTGTGTGTGTGTGTGTGTGTGTGTGTGTGTGTGTGTGTGTGTGTTGTAGCGGCCTCACCACAAACACGCCAGGAAGCCAAGTGCCAACCATGTGATTCATGGGGCAACCCCTTCCCCCTTTGAACACAAGACTCTGTTTCCCCCTCACTAAACTTTTCTTATTCCGGCCAATAACTCGTACGTCCTAGCAGCTTAGCAAGAAGCTGGGGGGAAAGGGAGGAGGGGGAGGCAACCCTTGTCCTACTGGTAACACCCGTGTGTTCTCTCCCCCTAATCGTGGTGGTTGTAAGGGAGAGGGATAGTTTTGCTCCTAGACTTTGTTCATCTTGACCAATGTAAAGTATCCTCTTAACTGTTGTATATGACAAGCAGTCATGAGGCCAGGTGGTGTGTGTGTGTGTGTGTGTGTGTGTGTGTGTGTGTGTGTGTGTGTGTAATTACCTATACGTACTGTACTGTAAGGGAAGGGAGTTTTACACTTGTGCCCCACATTTTCTTTTTTTTTTTTTGTAATGGTGCCATGTAGCGACATAACAACAACCACAAGTGTGAGGTGTGTGGGTGGTGATTGTGGTACATGATGGATATGGCTTTACCAAAGGAGACCACGTCGTGGAACTCCCTCACGGACGTCGGTGGAAGGCTGGGTACTGAGCGGACATCAGTCAGTCAGTCAGTCACTCGGGGCACCAAGTGTGTCAACCAGCCTGCATTTACTCCTGCCACCCTTAAACCCTCACACCAACACAATGTCAAAGGTTATGTCACCTTTGCCCGACAAGCTGGGCTAAGCCTCAAGGGTCGTACCCTGATGTTCAAGGGTCGTAATGTGCTCAAGGGTCGTAATGCGCTCCAGGGTCGTAACGTCGTGCTCAAGGGTCGTAGCGTCGTGCTCAAGGGTCGTAGCGTCGTGCTCATGGGTCGTAGCGTCGTGCTCAAGGGTCGTAGCGTCGTGCTCAAGGGTCGTAACGTCGAGCTCAAGGGTCGTAGCATCGTGCTCAAGGGTCGTACCGCCGTGATCCCTGGTTTGAGCACATGGCTATGCAACACTCACCCTGCCTGCACAGGTGCAACAAACCAACGCACTGGTTAAGACAGCAGCAGCAGCAATGCCCCGAGGTGATTCCTACCAGTGTTTCCTCGTCTCAGTACTTCCGGCACGGTGTTCTGGCTAACTGTTGCAACAGGCACAATGCATGACAAGCACGGAATCCGTGTACAGCATTGCACGCGCGGCACCACAATGGCAATTCCATTTCTGATATACTCCACAGGGTCAGTGACAGCTCATTACGTTGGCTGCTCAAATCTTGTTCTTCGTGACGACCAATATAGAAGCGAAAGCTTTAAAGAGCCGAGCGGACGCTAAAGCTGCTTGCTGCAAGGAAGCTAAGAAAGTTAAAGACGTGGACGGATGTCAAGGCACGCTAATACCCTTCCTCAAGCTGTGGAGGCAGAGCTAAGCTGGGGAAAGTATGGACGAGCTGAGCTGGGGTGCCCGACCAACAAGATGGGATGGGAATGCTCCTCGTTCCTCCAGACCAAACCAAGCAGTGCGCACAGGGTGAGGGCCCTGCCATGCGCCAAGCTTTACCCTCTACCACCGGTCTGTACCCTCTACAGCCACGACATATGACCTCA
Source organism: Panulirus ornatus (assembly GCF_036320965.1). Classification (NCBI taxonomy): domain Eukaryota; kingdom Metazoa; phylum Arthropoda; class Malacostraca; order Decapoda; family Palinuridae; genus Panulirus; species Panulirus ornatus. The sequence continues at coordinate 58,071,375 of NC_092233.1, forward strand.
CACTTACTTAACAGTTTCCTCTATTTACCTCCTGTCTGTATGACAGTATCAGGGAGGGGAAGAAGAACCAGATGTGCCGACGATCAGCGGGGAGTGGATACAACGTCTCCAAAATACCTTGCAATACCGAAGGTTAAGTGCCCTACAAACTTCCAGAAATCTGAGGGTTAAGTGCCAAATAAACCTTCAGAAATTTCCATCAAATCATGACCTCTGAACCACTCAAAATTTGGACCCGAGAGACCCCATGTGTTGGGGGGAGTCCTAAAAAAGAAATCCTTGCGAGTGGCCTGGGCTGAGGCGTAGCGCGGCAAGGGTAAGGTAAGGTAAAACAGGTGCCTGTCTGCCTGCACACAGCCCAACCATCGACCGCTCCACCAATATAGTAGGCATGGCGGCTCCCTCCCCCTCATCCTCCTGGTGTGTGTGTGTGTGTGTGTGTGTGTGTGTGTGTGTGTGTGTGTGTGTGTGTGAGAGAGAGAGAGAGAGAGAGAGAGAGAGAGAGAGAGAGAGAGAGAGAGAGAGAGAGAGAGAGATTACACACACATGAACATATGCTGGCACTTTCCTGTCGCCTCGCTGGTCTCCCATCTTTATATTCTCCCCTTCCTGGCCTCTCTCCCCGCCTCGCTTGCACTCCCTCCCCTCCTCATCACCACCCTGCCCCTCCCTCCCTCCCTTGCCCTTTACCTAAATTGGTAGTTTTATCAAATCCGGTCGAGTTAAAAGCCTGGAGCCTGACAAGGACGCTGCCCTCCAAGAAATAAAATACCGGCAAGGTACACAGAGCACCTTCAGAGGCGCGTCATGGTGCCCTGCCACCCACCACTGTGGTGCTCTGCCACCCACCACTGTGGTGCCACTGGTGCTCTGACACCCACCATGGTAATCATGGTGGCAGCTGTGGGGGAGTTCGGCTCGTTCAACAGGCCCTACGTGCTGGTGATCATTTCCCACCACGTTAAGAGTCGCGTCAGTTAACAGGAGCCGGGAGGCCACAGTAACGCAAGGAGCTTCGTTCAGTCGCCTCTGGCAGGAGCACGTCCAAGGCAGAGATACACATACGGAGGGACGGGATGGGAATAACAAACTTGACGAGTGGAAGGGCAGGTGCAGCGGCTGAGGGGAGGGGAAGTGGGAGAGGAACAGCTGTAAGGCCGGATCGCGGATAACCTACTGTTAATGGGTGTAGGTGCCCATGCAAGGAGGGATATGGGTAAGATATGGAGTGCAGTAATGGGAGAGTAAATGGGTAAGCCATAGGGTGCAGTGACGGGGCCAGTGTGGCTAAGCCACGATGGACAGAAATAGGTAAACCCGGGGGTTGCATTGGTGAGAGGGGGGCATGGGTAGGCCACGAGGTGAAAATAGGGGGTTGTAGTGATGAGAAGGGCATGGGTAAGCCAGAGAGGGGAAGTAATGGGAAAGGCAAAGGCCAAGGCAATAAGAGGTATTGAGGTATGCCATCAGATGAAGAGGAACAGCGTAGTGAGAGGCCCGTAGCCCAAACATGAGGGGTCAAGTATGGAGGTTAGAGGTTACGGGAGTGAAAGTATCGACCTACAATGAGGTTTGGTCATGAGAGAGAGAGAGAAAGAGAGAGAGAGAGAGAGAGAGAGAGAGAGAGAGAGAGAGAGAGAGAGAGAGAGAGAGAGAGAGAGAGAGAGAGAAGGGGAATGCTGTATGAGGGAGGCAGTAGAGGAGTTGACTATAGTGGTGGCAGTAGAGGGGTGGGGAGGGTAGGGACAGAATAGGCCCTGATGCTGTCAGTGTTGACAGGGGGTTTAAGGGCAGAGGACAGGAGGGCCGCTGGACTTCCCAGTGCGCGGTGGGGGTCGTGTCGGCGGGACGGTGACAGAGGCTACGACAGAAGAAAGACCGGAAGCAACAGTGTTGTTGATGTCACTGTCGGCAGCAGTTACAGGGGTAGATTAAGGGGGGTTTGGAGGGGTGCAAGGAGGAACAGCAGCAGCGGTGGTGTTGGGAGAGATTCTAGTGGTGGAGGGAGAGGGCAGGCTGGGAGAGTAGAGGCGGTGGTGGCGGCGGTGGTTCAAGCTGCGTCATGAAATATTAAGTGTGGCAGTGGACGAGACCTCACCTCACCTCGTCCATTATCCAGAAGATAGCGGAGCGGGCGGGACCGCTGCACAGCAACACCACACGAACAGTACCGTCATAACTGAGGAAACGCACTCTCCTCACTAACCCATGTATCACCGTGTAAACCCGGCCGCCACAACACCCACACTACACGCTACTACCGTCCCTCGTCCACACACACACCCCCCCACCCCTGATGTTTGTTGCAGGCCACACGGGCCAGCACCCCCAACACAGACGGGGCTCCTCCAGCAACACCTTGCTCTGTGGGGCTGGCATGGGTTAGTGGAGGACGGACGGAGGTCCGTTGTGTGGTGATGGGTGGTGATAGCTGCTGCCGGGGCTAAGGGGGCGGCCCAGGCATACGTGTGGTGATGGTGACGAGGGATGGGGTACCGGGAATATGTGTGGTGATGGTGGTGGCGACGAGCGGGGGATCGGGGTTTAGGGCGTGATCCACCCTACCCACCCAACCAACCCCTCTCTTTTTTTCTAGGTCCAGGTGGCTTATGATAAACATGGCAGCCGTAAAAAAGGCAGTTATATGCGACAAAGGATATACAGGTGTGGGTTACACGCGGGAGGACAAGATAATGGTATCATAAATGGGGACAAAATAATGGTATGTACTACACCCGCCGACTGAACCATGAGGAAAGCTGGTCGTGCATGGGTCACACCACCTTCCCCAGTAACCACCACAGCATAAACAAATACACCATAAGTAATCACTACAACATAACCAATTACTACAGCATAATCACCATAATCAATAACCAAACCAGAGCCAATTGCTACACCATAATTAATTACTAAAGCATGACCAATTATGACCCACATCGCCAATCATTCCTGCATCGCCTCTTTCCAAAAATAGACGCAGTACCTCGGAAACAAAGGAAGTCTTGACAATAAACGCACATCAGAGCCTGGCGCTAAACGTTCTGAAACACCCATCGCAGATATAATACGTACGAGAATATTAGAATAATAATAATCAAAATCCTAACTCTGGCCTCTCGAACAAAGATCGAAGACGAGGCGCATCTGGCAGCGTGTGTGTGTGTGTGTGTGTGTGTGTGTGTGTGTGTGTGTAATGGGAAGATGAACCAATGTTTGCTTATAATGTCATGAGCAGAGTGTCGACTGATGTTCATGGTGATCATGCTGGCCTGGCGTGGTGTGTGTGTGTGTGTGTGTGTGTGTGTGTGTGTGTGTGTGTATGTGTGTGTGTGTGTGTGTAGGGCAGACAGAGAGAGGTTCGTGAAGGGCTGGGTGAGGGCTGGCACTCAGGGGTGCGATAGCCCCGCTGAGGGCCGTCTGGCAAACCTCGCGGTCTCAGATCCCCCACACTCGCACTATCTCTCGCGACCCTTCCTCCTCACGCTATCTCAACGCTCAACACTTGTCACAGAACCTTGATAAAGAAACCCAAACAATATCCACCCGACAAAAAAAAATTTAATAATTCTTGGGGCATATCTGGTCGGGGTCGGGGGGCAACGTGCCGAGGTCATCCCATCCTCATCTGCTCTGTGGGCTCAAGGCAAACCACATAACGAGTGGCCTCGACCTCAAGCCTTGAAGAAAGGTCAAGATCGGGGTCACGTATTCATTCAAGGGCCTCGAGGAGGCGTTGTGTAGGATGGTCGTGACCTCTGAACCGAGTGCCCTTCACCTGACGCCCGGCACAAACGCCTGGTCAACAAGAGACGTAAATGTTTTGGTGATGAGGTTCCGTGACTTCTCTGTCCACACCGCCGTCGTCTTTTACCTCTCCCGTGCAACCCCCACCCCAGCAGCTGCTGCTACTGCTGCTGCACCTGCTGCAGGAGGCTGACGGTCCTGATCCAGGAGGCTGACGATCCTCGCTCTTGCTGCCAAAACCACCACAATGACGACGACTCAAACAGCACCAGTCGTACCGTCCCGAAGAGCCGAGAGAAAACTGCTTAGGCAGGAGAGTGCAGGTGGAGGAGGGGATTAAAGGGAAGGTAGTAGCCAAGCGGTGAAGGGTGAGGCCTGCCTGGCGGTGTGGTTCTGCTTGGACGCCGCCGCCGCCGCCACCACCACCACCACCATCATCACATTATCACCCTCCCAGGTGACACCTCCTCCCACCTTTCCATACTACTACCCTCTTCCGCTAATCTCACTCTTCCACACTCCCCTTCCGGCCTGCTCTTCCCCACCCTCAATAACATTCCAAGGGGAAGGTCTCTGACCTGACTCGTGGGTCGGGTCAAAGGGACTGCGGTGGTTAAGGGGTCATATTGCTGGAATCCCGACTTAAAAAAAAAGATATCAGGTCAAAGGTCATGACATCACGTCCAAGGTCGTACTGCCGCGCTTCTCAAGGGTTAGGTCTAAGGGCGTATGTCAAACCCCGGGTCATTTCAAGAGCAAGTGCAGCGCATCAACCATCTTCCGTGACCATTGGAGAGCGACAGAGTTCGACCTCTGAACTGGCCCTGTCACGACCCCTGCCTGCCTGGCTGGCTGGCTGAAGTCAGTGGTGGTGGTGGTGTGTGTGTGTGTGTGTCGTGGCGGGTGTGTGAGTGCGTGCGCACACCTTGCTGGCATTGATCACACAGGTAATGTCCATGACAGACTTAGCTTGGTCCGCAGTACACTCGACACCTCCCTCTTGACGCCACGCCTCCCACAATACACGCTACACACACACACACACACACACACACACACACACACACACACACACACACACACTTAAGAGTTTAACCCACACAACTCCCACAATACACGATACATACAATAAAGTAACACTAATAACACACGACTCCTACAATACACACACATACACAGAGTAACACTTTAATCCACACAGACTCCCACGGTGCAGACACCTTCCACCAGCACAGATTGTACACACACACCACACTCACTACACACCTGAACACCAGTGACACTAACCTAGCCCATCCCTCTAGGACCGTATCCACTTTTTTTATATAAACATATGTTGACTAACTGACTCATGCAAGCGCCCCCAAGATCACGCGGGGAGAAGCACAAGCAGGTAGCCTAACTGGTACCAACAGTGCTTCCAACTCCCCTCACTCCCTACCAACAGTGCTTCCAACTCCACTCACTCCCCTCACTTAATGGCCTCACACCACCACTTTCATCAGACACTACCATCACTACCATATATGTTCTTTCCATCACTGCTAACCCCTCTACAACTGCTACTACTACTACTACTACTAATCTACAACCCTCTACTAACACTACTTACAGCTCTAGCACCACCCTAGCTAGTGCAAGTTAACTTCCATACACTTTAGCAAGATACAAGTTAACTTTAACAGACTCTCCGTTATGATACAGGTTAATATCGTTCAACTTTAGCATGATACAAGTTAATTTCAACAGCCTTTGTCCATGACACAGGTTAAATGCGATGGCCTCTGGCATGATCGTCCCAACAGAAGCAGCTATGATGTTTTCGAAGCAACTCTCCCACACTAAGGCAGAGGCAACAACAGCTGGAAATGAGCCTGGCGGGTGGTGGACTCCTCCAGCTGCCGTGTGGGGCCAGAGGTCGTCCCATGGAACTAATCCCTTCATTACACAGAGCCTCCTGGCAGGCAGCATATTCATGAAGGCCTTCCCCCGCCCCTCCTCCCGTAACTCCCCTTCGCCTGGCGATATCTTCCTTCACCAGGTACTCGTGGCTGCTCGACAGACGCAGTCTTCTTCCTCCTAACTACATCAGTCCATTACGTTTGTCCTCTCCCACCATCACAAACAACCTCGTTGGGACCCAATTTTTCCTACCACCCAGGACAGGGTTACCCTGTCCGTCCAACCCAGCCATCCCTGCTACCCAGGACCGTCCTACCCTGCCGGTGGTATTAGCAAGGGTCAGGTCAGGATTACTGAGACGGGTTCAGGGGAGGAGGCGCGAATTCGACACCACAAGCGAACTCTCGCTGATAACAGCGCCGGAGCGTAGCGTCCTGCACTCCTGTTGGGCTGCCTGCCGGGCAAGGCTTCCCCTTTACGCACCTCCCTAGCTACGCCTGTTGTCGTCTAACCAACCCCCCCCCCCCCCCTTAACAACGTGTTAAGATGACCCCCACCTGGTTCACGACCAACCATTCTCCTCCTCAGCACGATAGATCCCACCCCACCACCCCTTATTACCCTACAACACCACCGTTGTTCACTTCTGCTCAGGTTCTTTGTCTAACACAAACATGGAGGTTATCATTTTCCCCCGAACATCAACACTTAAATGCATCGAGAGACATTAGGACCAGCTTTTGTACACAACAGCCTTTTCAGCCTTAACGAAGCAGCGTCAGAAACGAACGAGCAATGGCCTCGCCTGCACACAACCACTCTTGCTGCCATGTATAATACATTAGACGGGTATTAGTAGAAAGGCAATACGCTACCAGCAAATTGCTAATATGAATAAAATTCATGGTGTTTGATGGATGAAGCTAAAGTGGTGTCCGCCACCACTCTCCCCGCTGATGGTGGCGCCTGGGGAGTGGTGTCAGCCACTCTCCCCGCTGATGGTGGCGCCTGAGAGTGGAGTCAGCCACTCTCCCCGCTGATGGTGGCACCTGAGAGTGGTGTCAGCCAGTCTCCCATGATACTACCTGGGATTGGCGAGGGCCACTGGGCCAGATACAATGGCCAAACGTATGGTCACAGCCCTCGTCTCAACAGCACGGACACACCACCACCACAGCAACAACGATCACACAACACCTACTGTACTCACCAGCTCTCCAGAGACGAGGAAAATGTCTCGAAGTTTCTCTCCCTCCCACCCACAGGGTTTTTAGTTGAGCCTGGCCCATCACTTATTGAGGTTCATGTTTAATGCAGAGCCCAAAAGCAATCACCATTAACTCCCTTCGTTGGACGAGTTCCTTCTCTCGGCCACACGAGCCTTGGCGACCTCGTGGCCTCGGCCGGCACCACAAGGGCGATGAATTCCGTGAACACTTCTGAAGAGCATCCATCCACCTCAGTCAGTCAGCTTAAAGTCTATCAACCCCTGAAAAAGCCTCGTCTGTCAATCAATGCACAGTGAACTAACGCCACTACCACCCCAGCAACAGCAGGGTAACGACCGAATCGAGTCCGTAGTGCAGAAGAGGAGCTAACCAAACGAAATAAATGGGTACATGGAATGGACGTGGATAAAGGAAGGCATGGGTAGGCTGGAGAGGATGTGCCACAGCGGCAGCGGCCTTGGGGTCCCCCCCCCCTCCTCCCTCCCTGACCTACACTTGGTATTGCTGAACCTTCGAGCACCTGAGCTTGACCCTTGGGTACGGTGGTCCGGCCTAAAACCAGCCCATTAAGGAGGGTCCGATCAGGGACCTCTGGCCATCATAGCGGAGAGTCATGACCGAAGTTCGTACACGAGAGCAGTATACATCTACATCCTTCTACTGTGTCATGTGAGCAATGCACATCTACATCTACCTTTTGTCATGAGAGCAGTGTACGTCTACATTTTCCTGTGTCATCTGAGCAGTGCACATCTACATCTACCTTTATCATGAGCAGTATACATCTACAATCATCTATTGTCATAAAAGTAGCACATCTACCTCCATCTACTACGTTATACGAGCAGGATACATCTGCATTCACCTACGAGGTAAATGTGACAAGATCATACATCTCCCTCCGTCTACTGTGTCACGTGAGCAGTATACACCTACATTCATCTACTGAGTACCACCCGGCAGTAAGATACAACCAAATTCATGAACTGCATCAGATGTGGTCCTACTGTAGATGGGGTCCCAGCGAACAGTTTTGATTAACCCATAACACAACTGAACCACTGTGCCATTTCAATGTCACTTTACCCTATTCGTGAAACTTCAATAAAAACTCTCTCATTATGATACTGATAAGAATAATATCAGTTACAAGAAAAAAAATATATATGTACGCAAATTTTGGGGTCCTGTTTACTCATTCCTAGGGCCACTACTGACTCTGTACCCAGCAAGGAATACTGTATCTAACATACAAACAGCGAAACTATGTATGTAACATACGAGCTTAGCTCAATATTCCACGTTTTCTGAAGAGAAAGAACTGGGTTATTAAGAGCCGTATGATCTTGGCTGGAGATAGGAAAGTTATACCACAAGTTATACATAAACAAAGTACAAGGACATATACCAGGGACGTGTGGTATATGACCACTTGAACAACCCTATGACCTAGAGGGGACCAATAAGCTTTATATTACACCCCCCCCCCCCTTCTTCCAGCGTTATATGATCTGTGAATCACAGTTATAAGACTAGCAGCGTTGGATAATATTTGTCTTATCTTTCTTTTATCTCTGCTTCGATAAGAAGCGAAGATACTTCCCCCCTTACAGCATCCGGCAGGTGAAATTATACCAGAGTTTTCAATTCCTTCCTTCCTTTCTTCCTTCTTTCCTACAGAACTTCCGTCGGTGTAATATATATATATATATATATATATATATATATATATATATATATATATATATATACATATATATATATATCTTGTGTTTCACATGTAGTTATTTCGATGTTTTATATTACTGTTAGTGTACAAGTGTAATATGTTGTTTTGTCTATCAGAGGGCAGAATGTAAACAACCTTACCCACTGTTACTGGTGGTGAATTTGTAACTTTTGTTTCTAATTTGTAGATCTGGCATTTGCTTTGAAGAATGTGTGCTAGGAATATTCAGAAAAACATGGATTTGTATGTATATATATATATATATATATATATATATATACTTTATGGTGTTCCTTTACAGGCATTTTCCATGCCGGATAGAGTGGTGGGTGGGTGGGGAGGAGCCTTCTTCTTTACTGTCTTGTCTCGATCTATGGAAACACTAGGAAGCTAGGATATTATTACTGTCCTCCAGCAGATAACCTCGTCATGGACCATCAGGTCTTCCGTTACCTGTCCTTCCCATGTGCTACCATGTTAATGAGCAGTACATGGCCGACACATTCACCTCTGCTGGGGCAGTTTTACACCAACCTCCCTCAAAACTCAACACGTCGCTGGAGTGGAACAAGCCGCACTGATAATGACTTGGGGGTTTGGGTTCGATTCCCCCAGACGACTACAGTCACCTTAAAAAAAAAAAAAATGGCAGTTCTGCCTCACACCCCAGCACGAAATATCCCCACCCGTCTATATACACCATCATCATCAGCGGGGAGGAATCCTTGTGGCACTAAATAGCTTTTCTTTCCCATTAGTTTCTCAACACACTAGCAGTCCTGAAAACAGTTGTGATGCCTTCAAATGTCTCACTGTTACACAAGTCCAGACACACTGCAGTCAGTAAAAGGCTAGATATAATTTGACCCCAAGGGCCCCACCGTCGTGTTCAAGGGTCGCATCGACGTGTTCAAGGGGTCGCACCGACGTGGTCGCGCCGTCGTGATCAAGGGGTCGCACCGACGTGTTCAAGGGTTGCACCGACGTGTTCAAGGGTTCGCACCGACGTGTTCAAGGGTTGCACCGTCGTGTTCAAGGGTCGCACCGTCGTGTTCGAGGGTCGTAACGACGTGTTCAAGGCGTTAAGAATGTGGACACCGTTTTTCATTTACCATAAATCACAGTGAAGGATCTTTTAAGTCGTCACCTAAGTGGAAAAAAGAGAGGGGAAGATATATCGCCACGACGAATGGACTGTCATCCAAGTGCGTCAACCATATGGATGTTGGACGCTGGCCTGTTAAACGAACCCACTGGGGACCACACCTCCTCCTCACTCCCGACCTTCCAGTTGCCATGAACGAGTAACGTTCGCCATGAACGTGACGAGCAGAACGAGAGGTGTGGGAGGGGGGGTGGGGGCGTTGCGCCGTCGACTGCGACACCTGGCGAACCGGACCTTGCTTGCATGACCCGACCCGCTACAACCTCTCCAAAGGAACTATAATCCCCGCCGTGAAGTTATGACCATAATCTCCCGCCATTCTGGCATCACCCACACGGAACAACCCTACATGAACGGCCGGGGGTCATGCCTCTTGCACACTCGAGTCGACAAAACCCAAAAGGTCAACTTGTCCCATGGAATAAACATGACCTCCTGACATGTCAAGGGGGGTGGTCACGTCAGCCGACCAACGGCCACTGGACGCGTTTCTCTTCACCTGGCGCGAACACCTCCGTTACCCTAGATTCAATACGTCTTGTGAAATATAACAGCCAACTTGCATGCTTCGAATTCCCAACATGAACAACGCACTCACACGTAGTCTAAGAATCGCACTTCAAGTGAAACAAATGGTATGCAGCTTCCCAAGTTCAAACGCTGTTACAAAGCGATTACCGAACCACTGTGATTACCGAACCACTGTGAATACGAACTGCGAAACGCAGTGACCAAGGACGTGGAATCACGTACTGCAACATGCAATCAATAATCCCTTGTACCTACATGCGACAACATGCAATGACTTAGCCCCTGTAATTACACTTTCAACATACTGTATCCTTGTAATTACACACTGCAACATGCAATTACCGAAGAGGCCCCCCCCCCCACAAATACTCATCACATACTGCAACATGCAATGAGTGAACCCTTGTCATTGCAAATTCTAACGAACAATTACTGGGGCCATGTCATTGCACATCCCAACATGCTGTTAATGAACCCTTGTCACTGTAAATTCCAACATGCAATTACTAAGCCCTGATGTTTATATGTTGCGATGTGCATGCAGTTTTCTGCACCGCTGCCATTACACAGTCTAACATGCATCAACTCAGTTCATGTTATCAAGTCATCCCAACATTCAATTACTTAGCCCCTGTTAATCACACATCCCAACATCCGATTAAAAAGCCCTGGTAATCATATGCTTCTGCAAGTAACCACTGAGCCCCTTACCAATTACACATTCCAACATCCAATTCATAAGCCATAGTAATTATATGCTTCTTCAAGTAATTACTGAGCCCTCGTCATTACACATTCCAACATCCAATTATGCGACTTCAGAAGTTAAACCTGTCAAGGGGGGGGGGGGGGGGGGGGGTACTGCAGCATGACTGGCCATACACAAAGGACATTTGCCACCTCGCAGGGCAATACACCATCCCTGACGCTTCAAAGGGCACACTAATAAGGGGAGAACTGGAGGGAGAGGAGGAGGAGGAGGAGGAGGAGGAGGAGGAGAGAGAGAGAGAGGGGGGGGGAGAAGGAGGAGAGAAGAGGGAGGGGTGGGTAAGGTTGGGGGGGGAACAACCCAGACAGGAGTGAAGGGCGAGAGGAAACGCACCCGCGAACAATGGAGATGGCTCCCCCCGGTCGACTTCGATCTGCACGCGGTTAAATGACCTCCCAGATGAAATAATCAATACGGTACAGAGCGGAGGAAGGTTGGGGGGAAGGAAGGAGGAAAGGGGGTGGGGGGGGCGGGCGCGGCTAGAAAGGCCATGGGTAAATGGTGAGAGAGAGAGAGAGAGAGAGAGAGAGAGAGAGAGAGAGAGAGAGAGAGAGAGAGAGAGAGAGAATGGTTGGGGGGAGGAGCCGAGGCGAGTCTGACTAATCTTCGGTGTTGTCATAAGTTATTGATTATGACACTAGTGACTGGTGGCTACTGGTGCCGGCATGGTATGTGGTGTGGTGTGGTAGCCGCCTTCCACCTGCACGCTACTGATACTCCAACCACAGACACACAAAAAAAAAGGGGAGGTAAAAACAAAAAAAAAAAACAAAAAAATAATCACCACCACATTTCTCGGGCGCTCCCCGGCTGCCACCGCCACAGTAACCCACACTTTCGCATCAGCTATAATATAATACATCCGCTCCCAACGACTTGACCAGCTCTCAGGTCCCCCGGCACCATCTGCCACACATCACATCCAACCACCACATCCACCACAGAAAACGTACAACCCTCCTGCAACAGCCACAACCCTCCCCTCACCCCTACAACAATAGCTACAGCAATAGTCAAACAGCCTTACCCTGCAGTTCTACAACACCACCTCAAACCCACAACTACGAAAGCCGTAACCCTTCACTCTAACAACCTTTTTCTCCCGGGCCTAATAACCACCACAACCCATACGGCCTCTTAGACCAAGCACGTTGGCCGGCCTTCTGAGCCGGCCAGCCAACCCTTCGACTCCACCACAGGGCCAGAACCACACTCGCACCACTCACACTCTCGACCCAGTGCCACAGCACCACCACACAACCGGCCGCCACCGACCCAGGAGACCAAACACCACTGGGTTCCAGGATCTGCTAATACCCTCCCTCCCTTCCTCCCTCCCTCTCTGCTACTGCCGCAATCATGAACTCCATTACTTCCTTAGTCTTTGGGTTTGGGAAGTTTGTTAGGGCTGAGGCGGACATTAGAGGCAGCCTAACGCAGCTCAATGCCCACTCTTTAAAAGCCCAATGACACCATTGCCACAAAATACTGCAAATGGGAGAGAGGGCCGCCAGTTCTGCCAGCGATGCCCTAACAAGGTCCCGCCGAGCAGGAGGACCCCATAACAGGATTTCCAGGTCACTTTAGATTGGAACACATCTATTTAAGTGGAACACCTGCTTTCTTCTTCTTTTTCCTCTCTCTCTCTCTCTCTCTCTCTCTCTCTCTCTCTCTCTCTCTCTCTCTCTCTCTCTCTCTCTCTCTCTCTCTCTCTCTCTCTTTGTTGCTACAAGGTAACAAAACATAAGATCTGCCCCCACCCCCCTCTCTCACGTTGCCACAATGCAATGAAACACAAGGTCTGGAAGGCCAACACAGACCTCATCAGCATGATTAGAAAAAAAAAATATAGTAGTCTTCTCAATATCCAATTTCCATTATAATCATTTCTGCAAATGACTTCAATGCTCATTCTTAAGTTTCAGCCAACACCCACCCACAGGGCTAGCCCAAAAGGCGAGAGCGTAACCCCAGTGGTTACGTACAAATACAGTGTGACTGGCGCTTCTGAACTAAGCACACATTGAGCTCAGCAGTGAGCCAAGCCAACGTTCACACTAGTATACAAACGAATTACAAAACACAGGCTCCCCCCCCCCTATACTGTAGCCCTGCTGGAAGGCGTCCAACACCTGCCCAGTAACGTACTACCTTACAGTTCATGTACACTGTGCTCATGTACATGCTGCTGTACAAGCCGCCCCCCCGCCCTGGCCTGTCACCATAAATATATGCGTAGTTTATTCTTACATAATCTAATGGGTTAAATCCTGACTTGAAAAGGAAAACGACTCGTGTGTGTGTGAGTGTGTGTGTGTAATTCTAGGAGTCCAGCCATAACCTTGAGGCGTTGTCAGAGAAAGCCAACGTTACCTGCCCTCCCGCCGTGACCATCACTGCCTCACATTCCCCTCAGCCGCACCTCATGTTCATCCATGCAACATTCTCCTTAGCTCCGCTGTCCGGTCAACTCAGGCCACGGTAATTATGATGAACCACCCTCACGCCCACACAATAAATGGCATAATCCTTCACATCTATTCCGGTACAGACACGAACAATACAGAAAAATATCTTACGTTTTTTTTCATCCTGGACTTCATTACGAACGTGGCAACCTGAAGGCCACGTTATGTATATTGCTGTGGTTTGCCAAGTCTTGGAAGTCATCACTATAGTGCGTGGGGGGAAAAAATAAAATCACAGTATTCCGGGGTCGAGATATACTGCATGTCTGGAAGCAGGAGACCGTCATATTTTTCTATTTTTTTTTTTGTATAATGTCAAGGTTAGACCTGTCTCCATTACTGCACCAATTGTACCTTGTTATGCGAGCCATACACACACACACACACACACACACACCTACATGGGTCAGGTTAAGCAAGTTTCTGTGGTTGTGAGCCGGCAGACGATGAACCACGAGTAAAACTAAGGTCATCCAATTGTCTAACCCACAAACACGTGACGCTCCTGGGTTAAACTTCGAGCAAGGACGAACCCTACGCACAAACGACTTAATTACACGTGCTCCCGTTACCTCGCTTCTCCTCCTCCTCCCTCCTCCTCTGCTTCCGGGGGGGTGTTCACGATGTGGGGAGAGGAACGGCCTAAACCCGACCCTCTGCTCGGGGGAGAGGAAGGGGAGGAGGGGCGCTTTCTGTCTCCCCCTTCCCTCACCCCTCCACGACCCATCTCTAGGATTTTCCTAAGCTAGAGAGACAGACAAGATAGACACACGACAAGCCATCCACCGCTCAAGTGCTAGACTTCATTCCTGTTCCATTATCCGGTATGACATCTAGCGCTACCACACACTCACAAGGGGACACTCCTCCATCACTGAGCTCCAGCGAAAGACTTATATCCTATACGAACTGAAGGCGTATTTCAAACATCTGGCTACAGATTTACAGGATTCTGTAATCCGTGTGGCGGGCGGAGGCGTGTGGCCTACGGACATGGGCAGCGGGCGTGGGTCTGCAGGCATGGGCTGTGTGCAGGGGCTAGGGCATGGGGCACGACGGGTCGCGGCCGTGAGCGATACCGACAACAGGAGGCAGTTGGCTCTCGTGAATATTTCACAGGCGGTATCGACCCCCCATCACTGCACACCTGGCGCCAACACCGTCACCACCACCACCACACCGTCTGGCGCCGCCACCACCTCGGGTCACGTCACACACACACACCCAACCCTCCGTCACTCTCACACCACACCCACCCTGGGCCACGTCGCACATCACGCCCACCCTGCGTCGTCACACACCACGCCCACCCTGCGTCGTCACATACCAAGCCCACCCTGCGTCGTCACACACCACGCCCACCCTGCGTCGTCACATACCACGCCCACCCTGCGTCAATTCACACACCATGCTCACCCCAAGTCACGTTACATACCACGCCCACCACAATCACCCTGCGTCACTCGCACACCACACCCAACACCATCCCCCCTGCGTCATGTCACACACCACACCCAACCTGCGTCACGTCACACACCACACCCATCCTACGTCACGTCCCACACCACACCCACCCAGCGTCACGTCCCACACCACGCCCATCACCACCCTGGGTCACGTCCCACAACCAACCCCCACCACCCTGGGTCACGTCATAATACCACGGCGGGTCACCAGAATCCGCCAGTGACTCACGGAACACGTCAGCAGGACCCAGACACCGACCCCTGGCGTCACCAGGCGCCCCGCCCACCATCTTCTGGCAACTGTGTGACCTGACAATGGCCGGACCGTCACGTCTCTTTAGCCTCCCAGTCTTGGTGCGGCCCGGGTACAACCACAGCAAAGTTGTGGCCACGGGAACCAGGGATTCCAACACCATGGGTCAATAATTAACATGGCAACACGGCCCACCGCTGCGGAAGGCAACCACCGCCTAATAAATAATGGTTACCCCCCCCCCATCCCACCCTCCCTCCACCTCCCTTCCTTCCTCCACCACCACCCACCCTCCCCTCATCCCCCCCCCTCCACTCCCCTTGCCGTCCAGCACGCAACTCCCAGACGACACACACACACACACGTTCGCCTCCAACTACGAAAATGCAGCGTTGCACCGCCTGGCACACGACCTCCCATTCCACCTCCCCTTGGGCCATATGCCCAAGGACCGCACCGTAGCGCCGCGCCCCAAAGATCGTGCGGTCAACGCTGAGAGAGAGAGAGAGAGGACCAGCGAGGGGAGGAGAGCAACTGGGAATAGTTCCAGGCCCCGACAGCGTGCCAGGCGCTGCTGCTGGACTGGAAAACGCGAGAGCATTAGTCAATACCGATGATAAGCCATTAGCATGCAGATGGCACACGTGCCCCCCGTTATCTCCACCAGTGGCCACGCCGCCGCCGCCCACCTGACGCACCACACCTCACTGACAGCCACCACGCAACCATCAATACCGCAGGCAGATGCACCCACCACGACTGCCAGAACCCAAGTTCCCGCACACACACACACACACACACACACACACACACACACACCATTCTTCATTCCGCAGGAACGTGAACAGCGCGGATATTCTTAGAAATCATTCTATAAATCTTGAAGTCCCCCACCCCCGTAAAAAACCAAAAAACTATTAATTCCAATGATCTCAACTGTTTACAAAAGAAAGGAAAAAAATAGTAAAAAAAAAAAAAAAATCCAAGCCATTAGGCTGGTAAAGTGAGCATTCAACCCTTTGAATCCATTAAATATTTTCATCAATCACTCCAAAAGGGGGGAAAAAAAAAACCAGAGCAAAAATACAATTTTCGCGATTTTTGAATGTATCCACACTATAGTGCAGACTGTTAGCATGTGCCCTTTCTACATACCTACCTATCTATATCTATTTATATATACATATATATACAGATTGATAGATAGATAGATAGTTAGGATAAATAAGAGTTAAGTTCTGGAGGGCAGAAATACAGGTTGGTTGAGGTATAAGCTTCAATCGAGAGAGAGAGCCTGGAGGAAGTGGAGTGTTTATATACCCGGGAGCGAATATGACAGCGAATGCAGCACGAGGGTGTGTTGCGTATGTAGGACAGAGCGAATTGGAGCCATGTGATACACAGGGGACGACGTGCTCTCGACGGGCAGAAACAGGGCATATGAAACGGTCAAGGGAAACCACACAAAAATGTGCTGTGGGTTTTGGGATGTATAAAGTGGAGGGGAAGGGGACTTCTGGTTTCGAGACATCAGACATGACGGCTACAGAGGAGATGAGGAGAGCGTGATCTAGTATTTGCTGATAACCACGAGGAAAATGAAACACGACAAGTTCCCAAGTGCACTTTCGTGCAATGATCACATCATCGGGGGAGATACAAGAATGAGGCAGACGATGTAGAACAGTCAGTTGATATACAAGGCAGAGATGTAGCTAAGACGCCAATGGTAAACACGCGTTACCGGAAGAAAGTGTACTTGAGGACTTAGTGTTTCATTTTCCTCGAGGTATATATATATATATATATATATATATATATATATATATATATATATATATATATATATATATGCGTGTGTATATAAGCCTACATTATCAGTGGAGTAGGAAAGGAATAATCTAATGATAATTATGAAACCATACCAACACAAAGGGTAATTAATCTGTTTTCATCACACTCGGGTAATACAAGTTTTAAATTTTGTGATCCACTATAAGCACCTGGACAACATACGTCCGTGAAGAGAAGCGCGAGCAATCTGGACACTGCAACACTGCTGGAGCAGTGAGCGAGCACGGAAGATATCTTGGGGGGTGGTCCTCCCTCTTCCAGACCTGGGTCCAGACCGCTGTAAGCGGAGCCAACAACCCAGACCCGAGGCTCCAGAAGCCTTCGTGAGCATGGAACCCTCGCTGCCAGGGGGTGGTTCCTGGAAGTGGTGACCGACGGGTCGATGCCTTATGACCAAGTAACAAAAAAAATTTATCGTCAGCACTAACAATAAATCTAACATACTGTCGTTTGAGGGAGGGGGTTTGGTTGGAGGTCACGACGGCGTCACAGGAGCGATATTCACCGGTGGACACGTATGTTCTAGTCGACCAGCGGCGCTGACGGTGAGGTTTAGGAGAGGGAACCAACAGCGTTCACAGATGCCTGATGTGTACCTCTCAGGCCTTCTTCGGGATGGGAAAGAGCAATGGGCTCAATGCCATACGACCCGAGGACGCGACCCAGTCTGGAGAAGTCTTTATACACACACACACACACACACACACACACACACACACACACACACACACACCCACACCATCCATCGTCGAGAAGACACTTCCTACCCTAACAAGAAAGCCCGTTTGGCTCAACCATCGCAATAGCGGATGCACGAGAGCCGCTTCCTGACCCCGTCGCGTGTCAGGACAGCCAGACCCCAGATATAGAGGCGTAAATGACCTGTCCGCGACTCCTCTGTCTCCCCCTCAATAACCCGGACACATTTCCCCGCGCATATAGCGGCAGTGAGCCACGCGAAGGGCACCGCTGTCAACTAGATACACCAGGTAATATGTTGCCTGTCAAACTGTCGGATAACTGTCGACATGAACCGTGCTGACTGACAACGGAGGCAAAATGAACCGGCCGATCCTCCCCTCAAAAAGACACGGCGGCTTGCGAGGCAGTATATCCCTACCTAACGGTTTTCTTAAAAGGCAAACGCATCCGCTGTAATTCCTTCTTGCCCCCTCCCTCCCCTCCGACGACCCATGTTTCCCCCGGGATCATACACTAAAGGTTGTGTATCTCCTGTATCATTCATTTGCCAGGGATACCGTATACACGGAACGAGGTATGTACAAGGCAAGGACAGATAACAGAGAAGACCTGATGGTCTATCACCGGGTTATATCTGCTGGGGGAGGACAGTAATAGCATCGGACATAAACCTTTTCCTCCTCTCAACGTTTGGAAGCACTGGACGGGCTCGCTCGCTCACAACACAGGCCGTGGCATCTTTCAACCACCATCCCCCATGGCCAGCATGACGCGCACAACGAGGCGTACGGAAATACTTCAGGGAAGGGAAAGAGTCATTTACACATCTAACGCGTTTCGTTGCGAGCTGGTTACGACGGCGCGACACCTTGAGCACGACGGTAGTGCGACCCCTTGAGCACGACGGTAGTGCGACCCCTTGAGCACAACGGTAGTGCGACCCCTTGAGCACGACGGTAGTGCGACCCCTTGAGCACGACGGCCTGACCTTTGAGCTAACCCTTCATGGTAAGGCCGTGGTCTAGGTCATCATTACCCTTGGGTTGTACCGTCGTGTTAAAGGGCAGGACTGTCGTCTTAGCTCTGCCTACGGCTAGCAAGACTTTGCTGGCCTTTACCTACGGGGCCCACGTAAACACACACACACACACACACACACCTTGGTTATCGCCACTCCACACTCTAAGGAGGATTGTGTGTGTGTGTGTGTGTGTGTGTGTGTGTAAATAATAATATACATACACATTAAAAAGCAAGGAAAAATAGAAGGGGGGGCGGGGGAGAAAGAAGATTAAACCGGGGGTTTTCTAAGAATATCAAACGATGTTTCGTACTTGCATTACAAAATGTACATGACCAACAGAAGAGCAACAAACAGTACAAGAGCAACAGGGGAACAAGCGGGCCAACAGGAAGGCACACGATTATCTGTTTCTCTCTGTCCTTACAAGCAAGGAAACGTGGAGGAGCAGAGACAACAGACAACATGTAGAAAGGGTTGGGGATACAGCATGAAATGTATGTGGGGTTAGGAGGAGGACGGCCACGACAAATTGGAATCATACAAAAATATACATTAGATACAATAGCAAACTATGATACAAACAAGGAGCTATGGAAGGCCAGACGACAACGAAAGATATGCATCAGAGAACGTAAAAAAAAAAAAAAAAAAATACAGATCTAAATTTGGAAAGAAAAATGGAGTGTACATAACTGAGGGAAGTACTGCAGCTTTACGAAAACTATTAAGCAACTGTCTAAGACGGGACAGACGGGGCCCAGACAGTACAGAGGTACTGCCTACCGTTCATATTACGCAGACGAACGGTTTTCTACAGACGAAGACTGCAAGATGGTTCACCGCCTGCAGGAGAGGAAGAGCGGGAGCAAAATGTTGGGAGGTAAGGGGGAAAGACGGGCACACAGCTGGGGCCAGATGATTGTGTGAAAATAGAGAGAGAGAGAGAGAGAGAGAGAGAGAGAGAGAGAGAGAGAGAGAGAGAGAGAGAGAGACCAGACGAGGCACGCCAGATAAGAGGCGATACGCGTGGCAGGGATGATGGGGACGTGTGGCAGGGATGGTAAGGGTGTGTGGCAGGAATGGTTGGGACGTGTGGCAGGGATAGTAGGGACGTGTAGCAGGGATGGTAGGGACGTGTGGGAGGGATGGTAAGGGTGTGTGGCAGGGATGGTAGGGACGGGACGGGAGCAGGGTGTATATGGCAACAGAGGACAGAAGGATGTCACGAGATGAGAGATGTACTGCGGAAGACTAGAACCAACGGGTCTGGAAGATAAAGCCGGGAACCATGAGGCCTGGAAGCTAAACATGGAAACCATGAGACCTGTTAGGTTGAAGGTGGGAACCATGAGGCCTGGAAGGGCTGGTACCATGAGGGCGGGGACCGGGAGTGAAGATGACGGAGGGTGAAGGACGTGGGGGTGAAGCATGCTGTGATAATGTTTAAGAGGGTCACCTGCTGATAGGCAAGCCAAGGAGATACAGTGACTGTAGTCCGAGAGGCGAGGCTACGTGTTGTAATACCGGACCATAGTGGGAGGGAGAGAGAGAGAGAGAGAGAGAGAGAGAGAGAGAGAGAGAGAGAGAGAGAGAGAGAGAGAGAGAGAGAGAGAGAGAGAATGTGACCATGGGGTGTGAGGGTGGACACGAGGAGGAAGGGATGCGATGGATGAGGAGGACAGCTGAGCAGTGAGAAGAGAATGGAGTCACTGGGTCAGATTATCAAGAGGATGGATGCGTCACCATACTACGAACTGAGACGGCCCTCAGAGAGAGAGAGAGAGAGAGAGAGAGAGAGAGAGAGAGAGAGAGAGAGAGAGAGAGAGAGCGAGAGAGAGAGGGAGGGGGGGGGGGGAAAGAGGGAATACATGAGGAAGACACAGCGGAAGGTCCGTCAGCCTAAATCAATTGTCTATAACCTCCATCTATTCCAATTTCTAATGTACGCCGATGATGCGAGCACAGGACGGTAAGGAGGTTCTCCCCTCCATCCCTCCGCCAAGAACAGCCAGCAGGAAGAAAGAACGGGAACAAAATTCATGCGCCTGTGAAGTAGGTAAGCCTGCATGGAACTTAACAAGGGAGCACGAACGGGAAAATCCCATTGTAGAATCTTGCTACGGATACACTAACCCACCTCGCTATCCTTAGGTCTAGAATGAAAACAAAGGAGTTTATATATATATATATATATATATATATATATATATATATATATATATATATATATATATATATCATTAGTATATATTTACTACATATGTGAACTGATCAACCGGCTGCTGAAGGTATCAAGTCTTTACATTATCAACGCATCTAAATGCAAAGAAACTTTTCTTGCATGTCATTATTACATCTCTCTCTCTCTCTCTCTCTCTCTCTCTCTCTCTCTCTCTCTCTCTCTCTCTCTCTCTCTCTCTCTCTCTCGACCTAGCACCTGAATTGCCTTATATCTGAAAAAAGATCTTTGCGATATACGTTGTAAACCCACTGAAAAAGAATTGAAAACCTTAATCACGTCACAGCGAGGTCCACGCTGAGAGAGAGAGAGAGAGAGAGAGAGAGAGAGAGAGAGAGAGAGAGAGAGAGAGAGAGAGAGAGAGAGAGAGAGAATGTTATCACTGGCAAGGGGAATGGTTGATAATGTCCAATATTTATATATTTTGTCGATAGAAAACCGAATTAAAAATCAAACAAGATGGAGCTCACGGTGTATGGGAGATGGTTCAAGAGCGTGGGAGGAGGGATGGAGCCTGGTGCGGAGGGAGGGAGGGTGAGTGATGAGCCGAGAGTGAGGAGGATGGGTCGTCGAGAGGGAGGGAGAGAGGCCACGCACTGATGGCAATGTCTGATACCACCCCCACACCCCGCCGACCAAGGAGGGAGGGAGGGAGGGACGATGAATGGAACTATGGAATGGAAAACCGGTTGAAGGAGGACCAGACAGGGTCAAGGAATGGGGGATAAATGTGGTTGTGGGAAAGCAGGGCAAGGTCAATCATGAGGTTGACTGGGGGGGAAGGCGCTTAGACCTGGGGATGGTGTTGAGATGGGGGAAGGCACGAGAGAGAGAGGGAGAGAGAGGGGGTGGGTGGGAATGGGTGCGGTGATGGTCGAGTGAGGGCTCACGATCACAACGATAATGGCTGGGGGGGGGGGGGGGATGAGAGGAATAGTGAGTGTGGGGTGAACCACGGGGAGGGAGGGTAATTGTGAGGAGAACCACGGGGAGTGAGGGAGGACAGATGTGAGGAGAACCACGGGGAGTGAGGGAAGGTAACTGTGAGAAGAACCACGGGGAGTGAGGGAAGACAGATGTGAGGAGAACCACGGGGAGTGAGGGAAGGTAACTGTGAGAAGAACCACGGGGAGTGAGGGAAGACAGATGTGAGGAGAACCACGGGGGAGTGAGGGAAGACAGATGTGAGGAGAACCACGGGGAGTGAGGGAGGACAGATGTGAGGAGAACCACGGGGAGTGAGGGAAGGTAACTGTGAGGGGGAACCGCTGGGAGAGGAAAGGTTACGGCGGTCAAGTCATCGCACTTCATTTTGGAACGGCCCACCTTGGTGACAACAATGACGGGAGAGATAACGCAAAGGAAGGAGAGAGAGAGAGAGAGAGAGAGAGAGAGAGAGAGAGAGAGAGAGAGAGAGAGAGAGAGAGAGAGAGAGAGAGAGAGAGAGAGAGAGAAGAGGCGAGGGGGTGGTCTGAAGGCATGGTGAGGTGAGCATGGGGTTGGGTAGGGAGAGGAGGAGGAGTCACCAAAAACTCCGCGGATAACACCCCCTCCTCCACCCTCCCTCACAGCGCCGACGGCGTAGAGGCCGCAACTCTTGGGTCGATCGCAGATCGATCCCGAGACAAAGGAGGGGCGCGGGTCGGGTCGATATTGGGTGTATTACAGCGTGGTGTGTGTGTGTGTGTGTGTGTGTGTGTGTGTGTGTGTGTGTGTGTGTGGGCCGTAGCGCTACTCCCTACCACCAGGGATGTGGCTATACCACTCGGCCGCCTCCGCTGGGCCTCAACGCTGCCTACCCACACCAACCTCCTCATCGTCCACCACCACAAGCGGTGATGCTGTATGGTGGTGGAGGAAGGTGGTAGCGCCTTCGCACTCGTGGTGGTGGTGGAGAGGGACATCAGAACAAGAAGCAGATGAGGATGATGTTGAGCGACAGGGTTTTAGTGAAGAGCGAGGGTGTATAGTTCAAGACACCGGCTGGGTCCAGGGAGGAGGACAAGGGTGTCGATCCCAGGTCCTTGCGTCAACCAGCCCGCCTACTCGCCTGCTGCCCTTGCCCCCCACCCCCAGCGGTCTGGTCCCCCGTCGGCCATCCTCCCACACAACTCACTGTCAACACAGCCAGACCCAACTTGTACAACGAAATTGGACGATTAAGAAAATGAGTTCAGCTCGAGGCAGACTGGTGAAGTGATGCACGGGCCGGCTATTGGCGAAGACTGAGGCACCTGTGCCAGTACTGGTGAAGGCAGCGGCACCTGTGCCAGTACTGGTGAAGGCAGCGGCACCTGTGCCAGTACTGGTGAGGACAGGAACACCTTTGCTATTACTGGTGAAGACAGGAGCACCTGCGCCAGAACTAGTGAAGGCAGCGGCACTTGTGCCAGGTCTGGTGAAGGCAGCGGCACCTGTGCCAGATCTAGTGAAGGCAGCGGCACCTGCGCCATAACTAGTGAAGGCATCGGCACCAGTGCCAGAACTAGTGAAGGCAGCAACACTTATGCCAGAACTAGTGCAGGCAGCAACACCTGTGCCAGAACTAGTGAAGGCAGCGGCACCTGCGCCAGAACTAGTGAAGGCAGCGGCACCTGTGCGTGTACTAGTGGAGGCAGAGGCACGCCCGTGGGGTGCTGCCTGCCTCCGCTTCTGCTTGCTGCCATCAGGGAGGCGGGACAGATCGATAAGCTTCCCCAGGTTGCCTGGCTGGATATACACATGTACGTACACCAGAGCTACACACCCACCACGTTCTCACAAGACACACGCCGCTCCTGCCACCTCATTCTGAGATACAAAGTGAAGCTGATACAACCCTGGCTGATGGCGCATTCCCATGAATGTGACCAGCCTTCAGCTGCCCTCCCAGAGTTACCCATGGCTCCCCTGGCGAGGATGGCTCCCCACACACAACCCATTCCCACATTACCTCCGACGAGAACTGAAGCTCCCCATCCTCCCCAGAGCCTAAGTAGCTCCCCCATCCCCTCCTACGGAGATAAAGCTCCCATATATGGAATATCTTCACCTTCCCCCTAAAGTTAGGCCTGGGACTAGCTCCTTAGATGGGGAGTAGAAGCCTCCAGGTGAGGTCCGCCTGCCTGCCCGACCTACGACCTCCAGGAGGAGGAGGTTGGGGAACCCGACACACAGGCCATCAGTGTAAAGGAACTTCACGATACCCGGTAAACAATACCCCGTAACAATACGGTCCGAGTTCCGCGTTCAGTAAAGCTGCGCCTCAAGTTTCACGACGGCCGTGAACAATGTGTGAGAAGCGATCTCCCAGCTAATCTAATCAGGGGTGGGCGGTGGGCGAGCATGTGCGGGTTTTAGGAGGGCGGTGAAGAAGGAGGGTGCGCCTCTGAGAGAGAGGTCCTAGCGAGGCGGGAGACCCCTGGCAGAGGTTTATGACTGACCCCAAGATGGACCTGCTTCAGGAAGAAACCGACGGCATAAAATCCAGCCCGGGATGTAACACCCCGCGCGTGCTGCCCTACACGCACCTGAAGAGAGAGATTCGGCAGCGCTCACGAAGAACACAGAAATAATCCTCGGTCGGAGGAACCGTCTCTCAGCCGGAGGGTGTACCACGAAGAGGCCCGGAAAGACTCTACACATCCGGCGGAATAAAGTCCGTATCGCTCGACACTTGTTGTGACGCCCACACGCCAAGACTAATCCCAGCCAAACGTTGTATAAAACATGCAAGGGTAGGTGCAGCTCCTCAAGAGAACAGAGTAACCTAAGCCCGCCCCCTCGCCGCATGCACCATGCTTGCTTGATGAGAGGGGTGCATGAGGGTGCATGCAGTCGGAGTCGTACCCCACCGACCACCAGGACCGACAAGTTCCTTGCCTGGTAGGACCACTTCCCGAGTACACAATACCTCCCTCCCAGGAACCTTACCGATTTTCATGACAACCATGACGGGTGCGTGAGTCGCCCCGTGTCCACTCCATGACACATGAATGTAAACGTAAAGGCTATTTTCCTTTTTTTTTCAATAACGCTGACAGACCGACGAAAGAGAGCGAGCAGAGAGCAGCTCTCGCCCTAACATCTTAACCGTAACCACAAACTATTACACATCAAGACTTGCCACACCACAGCCCCATTCACCTAGCTGGCCGGGAGGGTATATCGGCAAAAACCAGGACTTGAAAGTCTTGCTAAAAGTTCGTCAAGTCGAGCTCTCTGGTGGGACCTGACTGAGCACTGTTGTACCCTACACACACACACACACACACACACACACACACACACACACACACACACACACACACTTTACTCTGCAAGTAACGCCACAATCTGTAACCCTTCTACAAGCAGTTCCCGCAGGCGACGAGCACCTCCGTCCCGTCCTCAACTCTCCGTGGCGACACTTCAGCAGCACAGGAGGGATGCGCGTCCATGGACCATGGAGAGTGCCACATACATGGCCCTGGTAGGAGAAAGGGGGTAAGGGGTGGGTGAGGGTTACCAGCCTCCACAAATAACTAAGGCGGAGGCGTGTGGACGCGGCGCTGGCATAATCACCTGTCATTCCCTAGGACAGGGCCCGCCGCCGCCGGCACCACCACCACCTCCTCCACCACGGACGACACCACATGCTACCACCGGGAGGGTCACTACGCATCCTTACCCCCCCTCCCCCCTGCCTCCCGTGCACCCCAGCAGGACCATACCGTCTTGCAGTCTAAACAAACCCGATAAACCTCAAAACTACCACGATATACCGTCCCCCAGATGCAGCACTTATACACAATTTGATCTATGACCAACCCGACCCTCCTCACCCCGTCCGTACTCTGGCAGCGTATCACATGCGAGTGCCTTGGCGGGGTCAGGAGAAAGAGACTATGCGTCATACAAGCCACATATCCCCGGGCCACCACACTATTATATATCCTTCTACATAGCAACCATTTCCCAGCACTAGTGGTCGGGAGTTACACCTCAAGTACACACAGTGGGGAGGAAAAATGACTCCATGACCAACTGTTCAATGTCCCAATCTTGGCTCTGGAGTGAAAGACCTAAACAGGTCAGTCAGCTAGTGATCCACGCCCACCCTCACATCACTTACTGGTGTATGCTAACGCCATACACCATATATAAGGCGAGTCTTACGTGCACCGTGTCAAAAGTGCTTCCCTTCACGAGGTTTGAGATATGTGTGTGTGTGTGTGTGTGTGTGTGTGTGTGTGTGTGTGTGTGTGTCATGGCTAACAACAGGTATTCCTTGTCAACTAACTGTTGGCTAATGTACAGCTGGCAATGTGGTACAAGTTCATACTGGCCCCACAGTAGCGCTTATCACCCGTATCTTGGGTCTTATGCTTGTCTCCCTTACCATATCCATACTGTGCACATCACCGTGCCTGTAAACTTAACCACTATTTCCCCCGTTATACAAACTACAGGTCATTACCCGACTAAACAACCCCCTCTCCCTTCCTCTGTGTGTGTGTGTGTGTGTGTGTGTGAGTACACACTCTAGCCGAGCGGATAAACATGCAATATGACCTGTGCAGAAGGCCTTAAACCTATGGTGGGGGAGAGGATCATGTGGTCACTACAGGTAAACAACAAAATGAATGATTTCGCACCTAACTCACCTGTGACTTTGTCTCTGATTAACTTGCACGACTCGAGCTCGCCTATAGAGGAGAAGAGGGATCGGATCTCTTCCTGGGTCATGTTCTGAGGCAGGTAGTTGACGATGAGATTGGTTTTGGACTCCTCAATGTGGCCGCTCTGTGAGGAGTTGGACGAGGCGGTGCCATTTTGAGTGCAGGAATCCATGCCGTTCATCATGCCTGACATCCACGACTCCACGCTCACCCTGAAGCTGTCCAACACAGAGAAACACAAACACAACACATCAATATACACACCTGGCCACACCTACTATAGTCATAGCATTATTTCCCGATACCCAGGCACACACACACACACACACACACACACACCCACACCGTCGCACACATTTAAGATAATACTCAAGTTTAAGACTTCAAAAAATTAGTTTTTTGCCTTAAAATTTGTTTGATAAACTGGTCTGTTTAACACTAAAGGGTTATTTACCATTTTAAGGCCAGCGTGAGAGCAAGTGAAGATGTAATCATAGAAATCTTCAAGTTTTCCAAGTGTCAAGAGTTGATATCAGTAATGTGAAATCATCTTTGTTAATAAAGTTGATGCTAATTATTAGATGAACAAGTTCAACCGAACTTAAGGTATAAAAGATTTAGTTGACAAGTTTTTTAGGTTTCTCCGTGACACCATCAACAACTCGTCAAACTTACTCTGCTCAGAGCAGAGGAAACAATTACCATAAAGGAGGCCACTATACCACATTCCGACAACCTTTCGCTCAAGTATCACTCCAGTATTAGCTACTTTATATATATATATATATATATATATATATATATATATATATATATATATATATATATATTATACACACACGCCAGTATTAGCTACTTTATATATATATATATATACATTATACATACACACACACACGTAAAAAAATAAAGGTCTATGTTAGTGAGAGTGGATTAGTAGCATCCCTATCAAAAGACCCAGAGCCTCTGCAATCAGCCACAAGGACAAATATTATACAAAGAGCAGTGTTAATATGACTCTGCACAAAAAAAATGTACATCATTAACAATTTAGTCAACATGATTATCACACACAGATTAATCAATTAATGCAATTAGTAATAAAAAATATATGTATATATATAAATATATATCACTGCAAATTAGTAAGGGAATAAAATGTGTTAGGAAAGAAGAAGAAAGAAGAAGTTAAGAGTGATGACCAGACAAACTTCCACACCCGGATTTCCATCATCACCACCACCACCAACTTCATCACGGCCAAACACCAAACACCTTCTGACGGAGGGACGAGCAGCATCAAGCCACTGACACACCAAACACAAGCCTCCACAAAGTGATAAAACATCCCAATCCCCCAAATTAACCTACATCACGAAAAGCCGCACCAAAAAACCCCCTACACTATGAGAAGCGCTTCAAAAACCATGAACTATAACGAAACTGAAAACCCTACATGCCTGAACACACCCCCACCTAACCCTGCAAAACGTGAAGTCCCTCCAACCCTGCATAACTAAAATCCCCAACAAAACTCTGTATGCCGAAAATCCCTCTAACAGCCCCTCCGAAATTCTACACAACGAATCGCCCCGCTAAAACTGTCCACAACGAATGGCTCCTCCAAAACTCGACGCAACGAAACGCCTTCGAAAACTCTAGCACAATGAAACGCCTGGACAACGAAACGCCCCTCCAAAACCCCCTCTACACGACGAAAAGCCTCTCCAAACCCCTATACAACAAAGACCCCCTACAAATCCATAAGGGATGAAGAGCTTCACCACACAAACGACGAGCAACGTTACACAACAAAGCCCCTCTACAATCGACGCACAAAGCCCCCTACCCCCTCCTTCAACGGACGGACGGGTCACGTAACCAACCCATTACGACGGACGGGTCACGTAACAACCCTATACGATGGACGGGTCACGTAACCACCCTATACGATGGACGGGTTACGTAACCCCCCTATACGACGGACGGGTCACGTAACCACCCTATACGACGGACGGGTCACGTAACCACCCTATACGACGGACGGGTTACGTAACCCCCCTATACGACGGACGGGTCACATAACCACCCTATACGACGGACGGGTCACGTAACCAACCCATTACGACGGACGGGTCACGTAACCACCCTATACGACGGACGGGTCACGTAACCAACCCATTACGACGGACAGGTCACGTAACCACCCTATACGAGAGACGGACACTCGAGGCATTATCATCCAGGGAGAAGGAAAACCACTTTACGCGTGCACCTCCCCAACACTGGGGACCCCCACACACTAGAGCGTTCGTCCAGCGGCCGCCCTGAGCGGCGAGCGGCGGCCCGAACCCTGACTCGCCCTGACACACACAATGACAGAGGGACACACTATGCAAATGCCGCTGGTGACCAGAGAGAGAGAGAGAGAGAGAGAGGGTGGCAGACCCCGAGCCGGCATCCTGCACCCCCCCCACATTCCCCAACCCACAAGTCCTGCCTGGATCCGCCGCCACACGCACGGCTCACATCATCCCTGGCTCATACATCACCACCGCAAAGTCGCCACTGCCGGAAATGTTCCCCCCCCCCCCCCCAAGACCACACGTCATAGGTCAAGGGTCGAGTGTGAACCTTAAAGAAAACCATTTGCAGTCTCAACATCCATCACAACATTGTGTGCGTGTGTGTGTGTGTGTGTGTGTGTGGGTGTGTGTGTGTGTGTGTGTGTGTGTGTTACCAAACTCCGAATGCTACATCGGCAGAGAGGAAGTCACTCCGGGGAAGGGTACACCACCCTCACCACCAGACAGGACAGGGGACTCGCTACGGTAAGTCTCACACCAAAGGGGAAGAATGCACGTGGACCGAAATGGAGCACCATCTCGTTGAGGAACCTGGCAATCCAAAGAGAGTCCATCCTTTCCCTGCTACTCACTGAAGCTCAGCACTGACGCTGCTAATGTCCCATAAATACAGGGTCTTGAGCTTCACATTTTCAAAGGAGATGGTTCACTGTGGGCACAAGCGTACGCCATCGTACAGCTGGTCGCCAAGACTCGTTATATATATATATATATATATATATATATATATATATATATATATATATATATATATATATATATATATATTACACACATATATACTTATAATGGCGTGGAGAGTGGTTAACTGACACAAAAGCCTAGAACGTCGTCTTTAAACCAGACTTTTCAACCCAACCGTCTTCCCCAGTGGCCTGGGTCCTGAAGGAATACAGATCCAAGAAGCAGGCCGCAGGCAGCCAGGCGGTAGGTCAGCCGTGTCCCTGCCTGCCTGCCTGCCTGCCTATATCTCCCTGCCGTCCGCTGGTTGGTGGGTCGGCCCTTTTGGCTCCGCCCATCTCCTCCGCTTTCTTTGGGCCACCTTCGTCGCTGCCCGCTGTTTTGGTTAGCCGAGACGGCACGGGCAACTGAGGCCCTAATTAAGGCCAACACATCAACGCTATATATATATATATATATATATATATATATATATATATATATATATATATATATATATATCCTAGCATAAGCCAGGTACCCACTACGTATATTGACAACCCCCTAAAGGTGGACGAACAGCTGGGTTGGCTGTGGACCGACTGCAGCGACCAATATTCAAACCTATACCATGGGCGAGCCTGGGCGGGGCCCTTGAATGCGTCACGGTCAGGAACGCTAACCGGTACACCACGCGAGTCCACAGTTACGTTACGTACTTCAAACGACCGACTTACTGACTGGTGACAGGTACACAAGACCCCAAAATGACACCACTCGCAGACTCAATACCAACACCACCACACATCATCTGCCTGTACACGTCTACATATCATCTATCTGCTTGCACACGTCTATTCATTATCTATCTGCCTGTACACGTCTACTCATCTATCTACAACTGATATCTATTTCTTACCCATCAACCACACCACCACTGCAGGCCACAAAATATCTACCGTACCTACAGGAGGGTAAAATGTTTACAAGAGGGTCAACTTTTCACACCCCTAAATGCTCCATAAAGACCACAGGTGTCCAGCGAAAGCAGGTGAACTACCTGCTTTCCTGCTGCACCGCTCCAGCGATCGTCCGGACGGCTATCTGTACAGGGTTACGAGGACTGGCTGCTGCAGCAGGTGGGTGGGTGGTGGTGTACTGCTCTCTTCTCGAACAGTATCATCTATCCCCAAGTCCAGCAGATGGACAATGCCAGCAGAGGAGACTGGCAGCACCGTGATCAGAGGGGTGCGCGGTGGGGAGGAAGGGTAAGGGAAGGGTGGGGAGGAAGGGTAAGGGAAGGGTAAGGGAAGGGTAGGGAGGGGAGAACAGAATGCACTATTGTAATTCATCCAGCGAGTTTGATACCGACAACAGTACGAACAGACTCATAATATTGCACAATTCCTCCTCCGTTTCCCGCGAACAAAGCAGTAAATACACATTCAGAATTAGTTGCCGAGTGAATTAGGCTAATGGTAGAGGGGGAGGTTCCGGTTACCAGCTGTCCATCAAATATGAAAATGTAATCCTAATTATCGTGGGTGAGTGGGTGGGTGGAGCGGAGGAGCCGTGAGCCAGTAAACACTACATGTTAGGTGCGGACAGTGAGAAATGGGCACCATGTCTCCCGATCACGTGCACTGCCACGGTCTTTCCAGCGGCCACACGTCACCACCCCGCCACTCCACTCTCACTCCCCCCTCCCTGGTCCTCACAACCCCTCTTTCCATCCCAGCTCTCTCTCCCCATCTACTCCTCTCCCTCCCCTACCCTTATCTGCTCCCCACTAGCCCCTCTCCCCCCACACCTACATGGCCCCTCACCGCCCCTCCTCCTCCAGCCTTCCCGAGTCCCCGCTAACCCTTCTACACCCCTCTTATGGCCGCCCCTCTCTGCACCTCCTCCCTCTGCGCGTCCCCAAAACCCATTCCAGGTCCCCACTAACCCTCTTCCTCCTCCTCATCATCAGATGTAGGGGGGGCCAGCCGCACCTCAGGGCTGTATACACACGCCTTGCCCTTCCTGGAATCCTCAGTAAGAGTAATTTTTTCTTTATGTTGGCAAAACAACGGAGGGATGACTTGAGGGGAAAAGTGGTAGTACCCTTGAATACCATGGCCCTGGACCAGCCCTCTCATCATCCCCAGGCCCTCGGGCGCCGTCTTACGGCCTCGCCAGCATGTGATTAAAGGGAAAACTCGAGTCCCGGTCCCCAGGGATTTGGGCATGTCCGGGAACCATCCTCTGGCAGGAAAAAAAAAAAAAAAAAAACACGATGAGAGGGGCTAACTGGGCCATCATCATCTCCAGAGTGAAACACAAGGTGGCCGGGGGTGGCGGGGTGGAGCGCGAGCTACGGAGGCGACACCCCCTCTCCCCCGGTGTTGCAGCCTCCAATTGTTAATCAAACTAAGAGCAATTACCGAGAACCGCGCAAGATGAAAGCGTTCTGAGGCCGCTACAAAAGACGGGGGGGTGGGAGGGGGGAGAAGAGAGAGAGAGAGAGACATCCCCCCCACGAGATATTACCACCACCGCCGCCACCTCCACACCACACCACCATCGTCCCTCACTCTCACCGATTAATACCAGCTCCCATACGGACGGAGGCTTGGCGGCGGCACCGTGCTCCTCCGCCACCGCCGGTAATGACAAGACACGACTCTCCCCTGCCTCGAAAAAAAACTCCGCTGCCATCCAAAATCTGATTTCAGATGAAACACAGCTCGGCAAGCCTTCATCTTATCTTCACTTACATCTAATCTCATACACGTCCAAGTCTGACTGTACGTTGCTCAGTGACATGATTCGGTAAATGTCCTCGTCTCCCTTCCGCCGAGATCCCACGGACAGAGTGCTTACTGTCTGCACTTTGCGACATGAATCCCTCACCTCAGAAAAGACACGGAGCAAGCGAATCATGTGATGTCAAGTATATTCACGACACTGAGGACTCTGCGTGTGTGTGTGTGCCTGTGTGGACTACTGATGCTAACAATCCACGTCTGGGCGAGGCGGAAGGAAAGACAAGTGGAAACTGACGGCCACTGAAGTGCTGGTATCTTACTGAGCGTCCGTCACTAAACCCTCGTGTTACCCCGGCTCCGGTAAAGTGGTGGTCATATACCTCGTTGGTCGGTGGCTGCCTACCACCAACCCATCGTGGCTGTGGGAGGGATTATTACCTCCCCCCGCCTACCTACTACATGTGCTGACGGGGGGACACTCTCCTGAGGCGGAATTAGCCAGTGCGCGGCGCTCACTGCGCACGCATCATGCTAACTTAACAATGTTGTTTTCCTCCGTCGCTCCGCTCCTATAACAATCGACTTCTGGTTCATCTAGAACCTTTCTTAACTCCATTCAGGCAATTTTCATTGTCATGGATTCCATGTTCAATCCAGAGGTGTTCCTTATTCTGACAGGTAAACATAAGACTAGCTTCCTTACCAGGCATTCGTATATTCCAGCGTCTTTTCAACACATTCCCAGAAACATTTGCAGATCTTAATCCCTCCGCTTCTTCCCATACCAAGGGTTATCTTAAGATCACGTGCTATTACTTCCTGTCCATATATCTTTTTCCCCAACAAATAAACTGCGTCTTCCCAATCTGTACAACTGCAGCTGTTTAGCACTGTCTTTCATGGCAGTTCAAATTCTCCATTCCCTAAAATGTTCACTTTCCAGCTTATTCAGCTCCTTCTTTATCCATAGTGACAACACAATGCACAAGTCATTCAATGATGCTTCTTACGTACACACTGGACTATCTCAACGGCTCTTCTTACGTACACAGTGGACGATCTCAACGGCTCTTCTTACGTACATACTGGACGATCTCAACGGCTCTTCTTACGTACATACTGGACGATCTCAACGGCTCTTCTTACGTACACACTGGACTATCTTAACGGCTCTTCTTACGTACACACTGGACTATCTCAACGGCTCTTCTTACGTACACAGTGGACGATCTCAACGGCTCTTCTTACGTACACACTAGGCGATCTCAACGGCTCTTCTTACGTACACACTGGGCGATCTCAACGGCTCTTCTTACGTACATACTGGACGATCTCATCGGCTTTGTCTCAGTAACAGTTCTCAGTCTCGTACTCTTCATTGTTCTGGCCGGGCGGTACTATCCCACAAATGCTCTTTTGAATTCTCATTTTCATCAAATGCACCTTGACTGTGCTACCTCCTCGGTGAGCTTTGAATTTAAATCAGCGAGCTTTCAATTTCCAGTTTCACCATCAAATTCGATATCTAAAAACAAAATTCCACTATTAGTAAATCATATATATACTTTGTGCATTGTGTGTTCTTTTGTTCTTCAGATCCTATCATTTTCCCAACATAAGCTAAACCTCTGCGTATTCATTTCTTTTCACTTTCCTACCTGATGTTATTGACGTAAATAGAGCCAAGCTGCTGCTGCTGCTGTACCTTGCAACCCTACCAACGAAACATCACCTGCTCTCCACACGTGAAGGTTAATCAAGATACTCTGATACATTCTCCTTTGTTTACCTTTACTATCTTTGTTTACCCTTACTATCTTTGTTTTACCATTACTTGTACTATCTTTGTTTACCCTTCCGACCTTTGTTTATCATTACTTTTCCTATATTTACCTTTACTATCTTTGTTTACCCACACTATCTTTGTTTGCCCTTACTATCTTTGATTTACCCACACTATCTCTGAATTACCTTTACTACCTCTGTTCACCCTTAATATCTTTCCAACCGTTAGTCTCATAAACTCTTGCATCTAAATCCTTTTTTTCACACACGTGGTTGAGCAAGGTTGAGGTACGTGCGTATTTCTCTCTCTGGCACGAGACGAGACTTTCCCACGTGATCATCGTAACGCATAATGAAGATCGCCTCTGCGTCCAGCAACACCCAGCCACGACTCCTTCCGGCCAGGGTGACCCTCGCTTAATACCGTTGCTGATCAAAGACTTCGGCTACTTTGCACGCGACGTCGACCTAAGATATCCTCCTGTTCTGGCTTCGGCGACAGCTCAGGTCCTCCGTCGTATCCCGGTGTTACATGACATTTCAGGGACGTGTGCTCTTCTGCTCCATTCTTAAGTCTTCATCACAAACATCCCCGGAAATTCTATAAGGTTGCTGGAACTCAGGTGTCTCCGTCTGCGGTTTCAAACAGTGGCTTATTTAATTCAACATGTGTAATGTTATTCTCATCCACATTTTCTTCTATTATCTGTACTGAATACTGCTTTATATTGGTAAATTATCATCTTCCACGTTTTACTGAGATTGCTTTTATGTTTTACTCTCACTTGAAAAGGACCAATCTCCAAGATTTTGCTATTATCCATGTAAGAAAATATACCTTTGGAATTTCTTCTACGTTCTGTATCACTTTTTCTTTGGCTCTTCTACAAGAATGGGTTATTTCTAACAAAATTCCTTTTCTTTCCAGCTTTTATAATCTTTATCTCCTTTATTGCCAACCTTCTCTTCTTTTTCCACCCTCTTCTTCAATTCACGGTGTTGACATCACGGTCTCTGAAGCCATCAGTACACTACATACATCTGCACTTCCACCATCAACCTCTTCCCCCATATCACTCTGTGGATATGGGTGTTCAAAGTTGCTCAGTCCAGAAGAGTCTTCCACTGCCGGGTTATCATACATTGCAGTGGGTTTCTTCACTACTACGAAGTCACCTGAAATGCTTGGTTTACTAACTGTGATGTTTGTGGGCGGCGTCCTATTGTCTATAACGTGGGGTTGATCATATCACTGCTGTGTTTTGGTCAGCTTGTGAAACTCCTCAATCTGGATGAAAGTCTCACATATAGTCATATGTAGTTACCACCTTTCATCATCTGGTTCATTATCTAATATCTTCTCATTCACACTTTACATCCATTGTCTGTTCCTCCTCCTTCACTAGTGAATAGAATCTATGTTCAAAGTCCCCTGATCACACCACAATGGGTTCACAGCTCCGTCTGATCATTGCACTAACTCTTCCACAGAAATCCACCGAAATATTTTTTATCTTTAGGGTGGATTGCATCTTGCCTTGTTTACTGCACTGATGGCTGGGATGTATCATCCTTAAAATCTTTAAATCCTCAGACTTGATTGTGCAACTTGCTTTCCCTCTACCATACTGCTCACACCAAAGACTTGCTAAAAGCACCTGTGTCTGCCATGAAGGCATAATTTGTTCCAAGTCTGTCGATAACTCAGGTTTTCTGTTTTACTAATAAGAATAATTTTCACTTGAGAATCCACATAAGTAACCAATGGTCATGTCTCGAAGTCTCTCCTTTGTCACACACACACACACACACACACACAATATATATATATATATATATATATATATATATATATATATATATATATATATATATATATATATATATATTGCAGTAGGTCACAGTGGTGCGCATGATATAATGTTTGCTGATAACCAACACCCCAATAAGGAAGTGCCTAGCCACACACATTTTGAACGCTAGGTCGCCGTCATCAAATATCAATCTCAAGTGAGAGGATCCAGGAGTTTATGCACGTCTGTTGGAGTCTGCGTTACGTACGGTTCGCTTCCCTCACGCGTCACGCTGACCTAAGCTACGTTAGGCTGGGTCAGGTCACCAGTGTGTGTGTGTGTGTGTGTGTGTGTGTCTACGTATCATGGAATGATCAAACGCAATGAAAGTGCGATGCTCAATGGGAAATTTCCAGTGATCCATAACTCATGACTCAACATGGTGGGCGAGTCTCCATTCCCCCACCCCCCCTTCACACACACACACACACACACACACACACACACACACACCGCCTTTGCCTAACTCTATTAATTACAGAGTGTCCATACTCAAGAATACACAAAATATCAAAGTTCACACGTTCACTTAAGAGTTACTTGCCAATACCGTCCTCATAAAAAATAATAAGTAAATAAGTAAATAAATGAATAGATATAATAATAATAATAATAATAATAATAATAATAATAATAATAATAATAATAGTTCCGGTGTATTACACGACAGCTATACGATGGACGAGGGCGGATAAGGCCATCTT
Source organism: Panulirus ornatus (assembly GCF_036320965.1). Lineage (NCBI taxonomy): Eukaryota > Metazoa > Arthropoda > Malacostraca > Decapoda > Palinuridae > Panulirus > Panulirus ornatus. Next base: position 58,108,210 of record NC_092233.1, read on the forward strand.
TTCGTCTGTTACTGGTGCTGTCTCGCTAACCCGAGAGACGGCGAACAAGTATAATAATAATAATAATAATAATAATAACAACAACAACAACTAGGAACGTAATCAAAGCACAGGGCAGCGTCCGATAACGGGGTTCCTGAAGCAGCAAATTAATGGACGATTTACACACAGGTAAACAACGCCCACCCTGGTGTGGCTGGGGGCATCAACATGCACCACTTCCTTCATGGCATCACTCACGGCATCCATATGATCCCATGGACATCTCACGGGACACACCACCACGGAAATACGTCTGTATGGAGCCAAGGAACATCACTTACAACATAAACAACAAGCTGCCATCCCCACTACTAGCTATACAACGAGCCAACATCATGAGAACCAATGCAACAAGACACGATCCTCCCACAACAGCCGATACACGGAGCCAACACCCTCACCACCACATCTGAGGATACATTAACATCAGCTGGGAGATTGGTGGCCAGGAAGAGCCCGGTGAGGCGAGGCGCGGCAGTCCGCACCCATTTGGACGCTCCTTCCGTTTAATCACACGTACCAAACAGGGCAGGAGAGGGAGTGTGTGTCCAGGAGCCACGGCGTCTGTACGGCTTCACCACCTGTGTCCCTCGCTCCTGTACCTGCACTCCCCGCCTCCCACACACAACCACACACACAACACACGCCCTACAGAAGAGCATCACTCCTCCGCCGTCAGTTTACAGACAAACCTTCCTCGACGTCTTGCACTCTCTCTCTCTCTCTCTCTCTCTCTCTCTCTCTCTCTCTCTCTCTCTCTCTCTCTCTCTCTCTCTCTCTCTCTCTCTCCTCCTCCTCCGGCCGGCCGAGTCTTAACAAGACACAACCACACCAAGATATTTAGGCACTTGTTCCAACAGCGGACGTTACACGACATAACGACTGACGACGTCGTCCACGCACTCTCCCCCCCACCAGCGGACATTCTCGACATAAAACTGTCGTCCTGGCACGCGCGCAGACGACAACCATCCCAGGAATTCCATTAATTGTCGTTCTTGGTGACAGTAAACTTTTTGATCAACCGCCTTGCAACACCTCCTTAACTGCCGAGCATTAGCCACGAACCATCTCCACCAGACAGGTCACTCGCGCCGCCCTTGCCACACACCTCGTACCGATAGCCTTCTGATGTACCGTCCTGTCTCCACCTACAGCGGTGGGGTTGGGGAAGAGCCTTCTGATTTACTATCCTATCTCCATCTACGGTGGTGGATGGGGGAGGAACTCTCTGATTTACTATTGTATCTCCATCTATGGTGGTGGGTTGGGGAAGGACCCTTCTAAACTTACTATCCTATCTCCATCTATGGTGGTGGGGAGGGAGGACCCTTCTGATGTACTCTCTCCATCCTCCATCTGCTTTACCATCCTATCACCATCTATACAGATAAGGAATTTCGACCACCATTATTGTTCTCAAGGAATTAGCCTCGTCAAAGACCATCATGTTGTCTTCTAGTATGTTTCTGCTAAACACTACCCCCCCTACCGCAGCTGGGCAAACAAAGGACAACCGTAACACTATCACGCACTGGAGACAAGGGCCTCCCACGCCAGGGGCCCCATGCTGGAAGGGTCCTGATAGTTAAGATAATGATACTGATGTGGTCGAGCCAGGAATAAGAAACATGATAACTGAGAGAAAAATGAACGGGCGACGAAATTAAAAATAAAGTGTAATGTTGGGAAGAAAAAAAAAGTGTAACGTAAGAAAATGGAGACAAAGACGGGGTCAAGAGCTTCAGCGTGTCCCCTGAGAGGAGACGTTTCAGTGACCAGGGGAGGAGGAGACGTGTGTCCCGTCCCCACCCACCCATGCGGCCCACATGGGCATGTGTTCAACCTGCTACTGTCTCCCCCCTCCCCTCCAGGGCCGGGCCTCGACCACACTTCACCCACCACACGTCCGGGGTCAGGCAGGGCAGGTGTGGGGCTTCCTCAGGCATCATCGCGCATGGCATCACGCACACACACACACACACACACACACACACACACACACCTGCCGCCACTCTACCAACACCATCCACAAACACAAACACTTCACACCGATCGCCCAAGAGCACCTTCCTCACCCTTTTACCACTGATAGAGCAATTAACATCAGCAGCCACTCGTTATCTCACGACTAGATATACCCCTTGCCAATCACTACCCTTTCAGAAAAAAACCTGTGGACCCCAACATCAACACTTCCTGGTTCTGCTCAAGTCGGCTCATGGCGCAGCAAGCGGCCGAGAGTAACTTAACACGTTTAAAACATAAAAAAAAACAAAAGTTGCTTTTTTTTTGTCATTACGCACAATCGACATGAACCCTATATACACGTTCTGTTTCCTCTGTGCGTCCTGTTCTCTGGCCAGGACGAAGAACAACGCTTGCAAGCGCGTGGGAATCATGCTTGCGCGCTCGTCTTCAACCGATGGGTTCTACGAGAGTGTCTTGTGATGTTACGTTTCTGCCGTCCAGTGTCGCCCACATGGGAGACACACACCACGCCTCTTCTCCAGCACCCTAACGTACCTTAACCACACCTAAACACACACACCACCACCACCACCACCACAACACTTACAGTAATATCACGGAGTCTTAAAGCACCTCCTCCTCTTCCTCCTTCCCCGGCCAGAGAACCATGCTAAAACCCTTTTAAGCAGGACAGTAAGACCCTTCAGCATGATGACCCCGGCGTTTGACCTTGAACCTTCATATGGGGTACGATTGTAAAAGGCCAGGACGCCATCGTGCCAAAGGCTCGTACCGTCATGCTCATGGGCCCATTACCATCATAAATCATAACCTATGGGCGAGGAGTCGTGCTCGGTGCTCGTATAGTCGTGGTCAAGGGTCGTACCACTCACGATGGTCGTTCCGTCATCCATATACGACACTTAAGCCTTGTGAAGGTACGTGTGCTTATCACAAACGCTCACCATCTTATCAAAACCCACATGGAACCGTTGGACACATTGATGTTTACCTTCCCCCCACCCCCATCGACGTGCCTGCCACTACACAACAACACTTGTTACACTTAAAGAGATAAAACTAAATCTTAATTTTCTTCCCTCCCCCATGTGTGATGCCTAAGGATAGCCTCAACCACACAATGTATGTGGAAGGCACCGACCATACAACACATGCAGAGCCACCACAGATCTCCCCCTACCACACAAGGCAGGTGGCTATCCTAAACCACACCAAAGAAGAATATGGACGATTCGTTACGACATAAAACGGAACTAAATGGCTCTCCGGAACATGGATTCATCCATCCTCCGACAACACAAACATCAAAATACATTCTCGAATACGCCCCACACCCACTCCTCCACCTACATACACGATAATTCATCCCTCCCTTATTCAACCGCAAGTTAGAACAAATTCACTCCACACAGCCTAAACAAAAGAAACAAACGCACTGACATATACAAATAAACTACAACTGGGGTTCCTGTACTTGTCGTGACTGGTGATAAACGATAAGGGAGGAGGTAAGGTCAGCACAAAATCCGCTTACGACAGAGGGGATCTGTCGTCTCTTTGGATGTGAAAAGTGTCGCGTCTCTGAAATGGATCCGTAGCAAGTAGAAATGGGTCCTGGAGCAGGACATGCGAGTCGTGGAGTGTCCTGAGCACAGGCAGAAACTGTCTTACATGCTTAGGTCTAAATGATGAAGAGGAAAAGAACTTTGAAATTAGAGTATTATGATTCTAGATAATAGTGGATGTCATGTTTCATTCCTTAGGTTACCAGCACATGTTGGACTCCATGAAAATGAACTGGCTAAAATGGAGAATGTTGTGAGGGCCAGCGACAGATGGAAGATGGGGTTTTTAACGGACGACAAGCGTATTATACCAGTGCATTATCGTGATTCAGGAATGCATCATACAGTCTTGCTTCACCGACCAATAACAGTATAAAGGTAAACGAGAAAGCATGACCGAGGTTGTTAAACTTAAAAAAAAAACTAGTATTAAAAAAAAAGTGTTCAACAGATGCCTCTCTATATGACGATGGTCGACACTGGTGCTGCTGTGTTCCCGGCGCCACAACCTAAAAGTGTCGGACTGGCTTTTGTACAAAGTCGTGAGCATCGATATTTCGAAGTCTGAATATTCTACCCCCGTTTCTCTTTCAGGAACTACAACTGTAAGCAACATCCATACATGCATACATTCTACCCCCGTTTCTCTTTCAGGAACTACAACTGTAAGCAACATCCATACATACATACATTCTATCCCCGTTTCTCTTTCAGGAACTACAACTGTAAGCATACGTACATACATACATGCATTCTACCCCCGTTTCTCTTTCAGGAACTACAACTGTAAGCAACATACATACATACCGACCAGCACAATGTATGCACCTACGTCCTCTCGAGATGTACATCCAATTCCCTCATGGCCATCCATGACTTATGTCTTCACCTTCCCGAACTTTAATTCCCATCTTCGTCACATCCACCCAAGCCTGTTGTCGAGTCGAATGGAAATGAATTTCTCACTTTTTCTTTTCTTTTTCTTTCTTTTACGATGTCATATTTTTCCCCCCTGGCACTTATCTTTTATATGAATTACTGAGTGTCTGGGGGGACAGCCCAGCAACCTTCTGCTTCCCATATCTGATGACTCTGCCTACAACTGACAAACGAAGAGCTTCACACACACGCGTAAGTATGGCGAATGTTGATTAATACACTATAAAGACGAGAGCCATTTATATATATATATATATATATATATATATATATATATATATATATATATATATATATAGACACACAAAACCCAGGAATATCAGACAAAAAAATAATGGACAACCGTTCTCAAGTCTACAGAGGGAAGATATAAAAGTGAAAACTATATATGATGATGCACGAAGATTCTCCCCCCAAACCCCCACCCCACAACCACATAAAAAATATACACACACACACACGTCAAGATTATAATTATAAAACTAGACTGTTATCCATAACCAGTGGTTCGGCCAGAGGCGTACGTGTGTCCACCCGTCTCAAACTCACGATGCTGACTGACATCCATTTACCCCCAGAGAGCGACACGATCTATCACCACCTGATGTTCACCGCACACACACACACACACACACACACACACACACACTTGCCTCACCCGGGTGTTAACCTGTGGTGGTAAACAAAATAAGCCTCCTCAGCCGATATAATGCCTCGGCCCAATCGATACGAGCTGGACCCATCACCTGGATATACGTATATATATATATATATATATATATATATATATATATATACTGCTACCACCACACCACCACCAGATGAGAGAGCCCCCGGTGGAGAGGGACCTGCCGGTTATGTAAGTCAACTTTGGCCTCAAGGCGTTTACTATCAACCCTGGCAATTGTGGACGACGACCAGGCGCACTTCGTCCATTTCATAAAATCATGTACGCAGCTAGCGTGAGATAAAAAGTCTCCACCAGGAATGTACTACACCCCCACCTTCCCATCGTGTACCGTCCGCATTTCTGCTGTCTAGATGTCTTAAAAAGAACATTCCTTTTCTCATTCGGCGGATCCCAGCTGCGCGTTATCAAGCCTCCTGGAAGGTACGCGTTAAACAAATATTAACATGTTATTAACAACGGTACACGCTATCTACCCCAGTGAATGTTTTCTACCAGGTAAGCAGAGTAAATCCACACACACACACGACGTTTCCTCCTACAGGCAAGTATGGGTGCGGGACACAGTCGAGGTACGAGTGGGACGTAAAGCGATATTCTTGCAGCATTAACGAGCAGAGATGACACAGCTCCAGCGATGCAGTCTTCGCCTGGGCCGGCAAACTGGAATAAGCGACGCACCTTAGCTAACGGGACGTCGACGACGAAGGAGACCCGACCAACGGGGGCGCTGCGGCCGCCCCGCTTGTCAAGCTCACGGTGTAGGGAAAGTACGGGAGAAGAGACGGGGCGGGTGTAAATAGGAAGCCAATGAGATGTGGCCTGTTGTGATGGGTGGGGGGGATGAGGGGGTATGGGGGTTGGTTTGGGTGGGGTCGTGTGGTGGAGGTGCCCCTCCTCCTCCTACTCCTCCCTCCCCTCCTCCTCCTCCTCCTCCTCCTCCAGCGGAGTGGTAGCATGAAGATCACGTGCTGCGTTGCCTAGGCAACCCCCGTGTCCCTCTCCTCCCTTCCTCTCCAGGCAACGACCAACACGAACCCACCTCCCCTACAACCGCTGCTCTCTACCACCCCTCTCCAAACTCTCTCTCCTTAAATACACAACAAACTCCAAGCGCGGGTCACCCTACCCAACCCATGCTGCCACCAATACACAGACAGACACGATCGCTAGGGAGACTGGCATATGAACGACCTCATATCGACAAAAAATAATAAAAAGAGTGAAATCTGCTGTGGCAAAGGACACCATGACACAGCAGTCAAAATCGGACTGTAACCCGAAAGACGTGAACCTATATTTAACTCCGCACACACTGGAAGTCCGTCAGGTATCTGCAAAGCTTTGCACAAGCCACAGCACCAGGAGGGGCGGTGCATATATATATATATATATATATATATATATATATATATATATATATATATATATATATATATATATATCGGTTCATCTAGAAAACAACATCTCTACATGCTCGCCACCGTGTCGGCACGGCAGCCCAGGACTTTACGGCAAGAGGCACATCAAATGTGGTGTCGTCTCTTCCGCACTGGGGAAAACAAAAGTCACACATTTGTAAGGGGTCGTCATCACCGCACAGGTCTTGCCCACAGTCATAAACCACGAGCCATAAAATACCCCAGCTACCTGTGCTACAACAACACCCACCACAACTACCAATAATACTATCATTACCATTACGCTACAAAGTAATTACCCTCGTACGTCTCTATACCTCTTAGTCTTTTCCCTTTGCTATATTTGGAAACCATTATTCTAAATACTTCATCTTAAAAGACCACAGCATTCGAGCACAACAAACAGGTCATTACACACACACACACACACACACACACACACACAAAGACACAAACAAAGCCATTAGCTTAATGTTCACACCAGCGTCTGCAGGCACACCCCTAGCTGTAGTGAATGACTGGTGACATGTTCCCTTCCGCCCCACATCTGTCACGCTTATCTTCCCCTGATGACACTTTCTGTGAGGCAACGTGGATGAAATCGTCAATCCACATCACCAGTCAGGTTCTCCTTCTCATATCCTTCTCTTAGTGAGGGTCTTTAGATATAATAATCTCACGCAGTCCAACCACAGGCTAACAGTATATATATATATATATATATATATATATATATATATATATATATATATATATATATATATATATTCTTGTAATTCACGTGCACATGTGAAGCTATGATGAGTACTCACGTTGAAGAAATAAATCCAAAAGCTCTAAGATGTAGACTATTTGAAGCCATTCTCAAGTACACACACACACACACACACACACACACACACACACACACACACCACATCGCAAGTGAAGAGTCACCTTCATCGAGTCATCATCATCATCATCATCATCATCGTCTACTGAAAGGGAGCACAGTATCGTCGTTAATCTCAATGCAAAAGAGCCCATCATTTCCCTGCTACTGTAGAGCAGCACACCCTGGAGAAGGCGGTCCCAGAATAACACCCAAGATCCTTTTCAGAATGAGGTTCTGGGAAAAAGTATGAGGTAGGTCAAATATATAGTGTAAACTGTAGATTGTTTTTCTTTTTGTTTTTGCATTGGATGCTCCAGACACGGACGAAAGTCCATATCAAACCTGGTCTTGATTGAAGCATCGAGAGGTTAATTAAAAGAGTAAAAAAAAAAAAAGAGGGGGGACAAGGGAAGGTATTTACGAATTTTGAAGGAAGTGGAAAAACCTGCCTTTTAAAAGAGTTCAAGTCATAGGTATTGGGAAAGACAAGAGGGGACAAAGTTTCAAAGTTTCGCGTTGTAGGGAGAGAAACAGTTATCAAAGCGTCCCACCCTTGATTTGCCAACGACCACAATCACGTGACGCAGTAGCTTGCAGACAACTGCAAGGCCCAGCTTGTGGTGGGGGTTCACGAGTAGCTAGCTCTCAGGAGCAAAAACCAAAGTAATACCAGTTTCCTGTGATGGTAAGGTAGTGCCAGGAACATCAGAGGGAAGGCCACATCCGGTCACAGCCATACAACAGCTGTCACGTGTAATGCACCGAAACCACAGCTCCCTATCCCCAACCAGGCCCCACAGACCTTTACTGTTTACCTCGGACGCTGCACATGCCCTGACTGGTTCGGCGACCCCAGTATAACACATCGCTCCAATTCACTCTATCCCGTGCATGCCTTTCACCCTCCTGCATGTTAAGGCCCCGATCGCTCAAAATTTTTTTCATTCCATCCTCCCATCTCCAATTTGGTCTCCCTATCCTCCTTGTTCCCTCCACTCCTAATATATATATATATATATATATATATATATATATATATATATATATATATATATATATATATATATATATATATATATAATTTTCGTTTCACATTTTGCGAAATACAGTAGTGTTTCTGACGAGTCTGTAAGAACGGGGAGCCGAGAATAAAATGGGACGCCTTGTACGACATTTACAGGCGGTGTGGGGAAGAACACTTTAACACGACAGACACACACACACTTTATAACAATCTACTTGACAAGGTATGTACATGGGAAAGGAGGGAGGGGAGGGGAGGGGGGCGACATTCCCTTGCTTACTCCCAAGTGAACGAACGGGATGTGGGAAGGGTGGGGGGGTGATGGGGGAATTAAGAGAGAGAGAGAGAGAGAGAGAGAGAGAGAGAGACCGCGGCACACCAACATCAGCACCACCGTTGAGGGTTCCCTCCACTTTACACTTAAGGTCTTCCATCATCCCTCCCTCCCTCCACCCTCCAGCTCCACCTGCAGCAGCACATGGGGGGGGGCCTAAACCTTGCCCCCCCGCCAACTCCCACGGTGATGGTGTGCTGGCGATGCTTAAGCTTGGGCATTGCCAGCTCTAACCTGGGGCGCTCAAGATATGTTCCCAAGCTTTGGGGTCCTCCAGTACGCAAGCAACAGTAAGCTTGGAGTCTGACGTAAAGTAAGCTGGGGTCCTATGGCACAGGACTAACAGTAAGCTGGGGTCCTATGGTACAGGACTAACAGTAAGCTGGGGTCCTATGGTACAGTATCAACAGTAAGATGGGGTCCTGTGCCACAACAGTATGAGGAAGATGAGGTGCTGTGGAAGGGGCAGTATGAGGAAGATGAGGTGCTGTGGAAGGGGCAGTATGAGGAAGATGAGGTGCTGTGGAAGGGGCAGTATGAGGGAGATGAGGTGCTGTGGAAGGGGCAGTATGAGGAAGATGAGGTGCTGTGGAAGGGGCACTATGAGGAAGATGAGGTGCTGTGGAAGGGGCAGTATGAGGAAGATGAGGTGCTGTGGAAGGGGCAGTATGAGGGAGATGAGGTGCTGTGGAAGGGGCAGTATGAGGGAGATGAGGTGCTGTGGAAGGGGCAGTATGAGGAAGATGAGGTGCTGTGGAAGGGGCAGTATGAGGGAGATGAGGTGCTGTGGAAGGGGCAGTATGAGGAAGCTTGTGTTCTAACCTCGGTAACGTGTTAAGCCTGGATTGTACCATGCTCATTTAACATTAATCCTCCGTTCTATTGTCGCGCCAGGACCTACACCCCGAGGATGAAGCTTAAGCTTAGGCTCTATAGTCAGTTCCTAACTGGATGACCTGCCGTAACCCCTGGAAGCTTAAGCTCAGGCTCTTCTGACAGCTCCTAGCCGGATGACCTGCCGTAACTCTTGGCTCTATATACGAACCTGACTGGAATCCTGCGCCCCACGATATGCAAATAGAGTCCGAGCGCTTCTAAGCCACCAAAACGTTTGTGAGACCTCAATGAAACGTTTTCCTCCCACAGTCTACAGAGCTCTAGCAGCCAAACCCTGGGTTTTACAGAGCACCAGCAGCCGTAAACCGAGCTCTACAGAGCACCAGCAGCCGTAAACCGAGCTCTACAGAGCACCAGCGGTCATAACCTGGGTTGCACAGTATACAAGTAACCAGACGCTTGAGCTCTACAGTGCACTAGTAACTAACTGATTAAGCTCTACATGGGTAACCATACACGAGCTCTACAGAACATCAGTATCCATACGCTTGAGCTATACAATATATCAGAAACTACACAATTTAGCTCTACTATACAACAGTAATCACAGGAATGAGCTCTACAGAGCAACAATATCCATACGCTTGAGCTCTACAGTGCACCAGTAACGATAAGCTCTACAGAACAACAACAACTCTGAGCTTCGATCTCTAAAGTGCACCGCTGTCCATAAGCCTGAGCTCTACAGTACACCAGTCTCTATGAAACTGGGCTCTACATTACACCAGTAACCACAAGCTTGGGCTCTACAATACACCAGTAACAACAAGCTTGGGCTCTACAATACACCAGTAACCACATGCTTGGGGTCTACATTACACCAGTAACCACAAGCTTGGGCTCTACATTACACCAGTAACCACAAGCTTGGGCTCTACACCAATACCCTTAAGCTCTAAACTCAATAAACACAGGATTACTACAGCTCGAGCTCTACAGTACGACTGTAACCACAAGCTCGGGCTCTACTAGTCTACACCGAAAAGATTCGTCTCTTTGGCACCAGAATAACAAGTTCCAGACTCTACGGTTCCTGAGTAAGGTCAGCCTAAGGCTCTATGACATAAGAGGGCTCTATGGTTCCTTAGTATACACATACTAGGGCTCTATGGTTCCTAAGTATACACATACTAGGGCTCTATGGTTCCTTAGAATACACATACTAGGGCTCTATGGTTCCTAAGTATACACATACTAGGGCTCTATGGTTCCTAAGTATACACATACTAGGGCTCTATGGTTCCTAAGTATACACATACTAGGGCTCTATGGTTCCTAAGTATACACATACTAGGGCTCTATGGTTCCTTATAATACACATTATAGGACTATGTTTCCCAAGTATACATATACTAGGGCTCTATGGTTCCTATATATACACATACTAGGGCTCTATACACATACTAGGACTATGGTTCCCAAGTATACATACTAGGGCTCTATGGTTCCTAAGTATACAAAACTGAAGCTTTGTGGTTCCTATGTACACAAAGGATAAGGCTCTATTGTTCCTACGTCCACAGAGGATAAGGCTCTACGTTTCTTAAGTCTGCATGCACTAAGGTTCTATGTTTCATAAGTATTCACAGGCTAGGAGTCATGATTCCTTAGCAATCATAAACTGGAGCTCTATGGTTGTCTAGCAACCACAAGCTAGGACTCTATGGTTCCTTTCCAACCATGGCTCTATGGTTCATAAGTTTACACAAATTAGGGCTCTGTGGTCCTTAAAGAAAGACAGAGCGCTGTGGTTCCAAAGCACACACTGGCGACGGCTCCATCCATGGTTTCGAACTACACATAAAAATAAGGCTCTATGTTTCTAAATGAACCGTAAGTTAGGGTTCTATCTGTTTCTAAGAACATCCAGGCTAGGACCCCATAGAGGAGTTCAAACAAACTCAGGTAACAGTACTTTAAGTATCTAATGTTTACATTCTTAATCATATGCACCGTTTCAACAAAGTCTTAAAGAGCAGGTCGAGTTCAACAGAGCCAACAAGCCGCACAATACGTCAACCACGTCTACTGGCAACTGTCAGTAGTGTACATGGATAATACTCGATATCCTAGTTCCTCAGGGCACTCGTATCAAGACGCTGCAGGGTCGCAGCGAAGTCAACGGCACATGGCACACTTGACGACTCGACCAGAGTAAACAATGGTTTGGGAGGGGGGGGGGGGTGAGGACAAAGGTTAATGAAGTCATTCCAACATTGATGTTTAACGAGGCGGGTTCAGAACTAGTTCAACGAAATATTTTCCAAGGTGAACGCTTTGGAACGGGAGACACCAGCTTAACGAAAACGTTTTGGGAGTGTCGCTGCTTAAACTCCAACTTAAAAGTTCCTTCAGTTGAAAACACACACCCTAGTCCATGACAAGTTCTGTACGGCAGATGAACCCCAGCAGCGTACGTACTCCCGACACCAAACACACACACACACACACACACACACACAAGCACTGATCTATTCTCAAACTAAAAAATATACAAAGAAGTTCCAGGAGGGACCAGTTCTATTGGCCGCCGATTTCCAGAGGCACATTGAGGCCACTGGCGAGCCGAGCGAGGGCGGACCCTACCCCACACCGTTTACCCGCCTCCGTTCGCTCCACCACACACCGCAAATCACCGCAGGAGACAATCCCCTCCCCAGTGTCCAACACTAGGCACCCACCAACAGTGTTCTTCAAGTATATGTGTACATGTAGTGTAGGGACAAACCACGACCAGACTATCATAGGAACCCATCTCACGCAGTGTTTCCTCACTTGTCTGTCCACTTTGCGGCCCCTGTCTCGCTCTGCTTGTACCATGGCAGCGCGGCGCCTCTAAGACTACCTCTGGCAGAGGGCGAGGGTGGCGAGGTCGAAGTTCCAAGCCTAGTAACAAGAGCATTAGGACAGCAGCAGCAGGAGGCACGGGATGATGCGTCGCCCGGGATCCGCAGCAGCAGCAGCAGCAGCCGCCGCCGCACAGATAAACCTCGTCGGAAACAGCCCCTCCTCCTCCTCCTCCTCCTCCAGCCTCCGCCTCGCTCGGCCAATCCGTCCAATCCACTGGGGGGGGGGGGGGGGGGGGGGGGGGTTGGACAATCGCACTAATCATAAAACCCACTTCAGCTGTAAACCATACCAGCAATAAGCAAGCACTGACGCTCGGTCCACACACACACACACACACACACACACACACACACACACACACGAGCGGACGACTGCAAGCGAGTCCGGTGCAGGCCCCGGAGGGAGGGAGGGAGGGGAGGTCGTATCCCAAGTTCTTTACGTGCGGAATATAAATCCTTAAATCCACTGGTATTCCGCGGGGCCGGAGCCTGTTCTGCCGCCTCACCAACACATTTCACAATGAGAGAGAGGGAGAGAGAGAGAGAGAGAGAGAGAGAGAGAGAGAGAGAGAGAGAGAGAGAGAGATAAAAGCACGATACGTACATAATAACCCGGGCGGTGGAGAGAGAGAGAGAGAGAGAGAGAGAGAGAGAGAGAGAGAGAGAGAGAGAGAGAGCGACTATATACGTGATGCAATCCCCACCCTTCCAGAGACCGAATGCGCCCGCTTACACCCCCAGACCTCCAGTCACCCTCCCCTCTCCCACCTCTTCCCTGCCCCCCCCCCCTTCCCCATCCTCCCATGTATCGACCATTTCTCCCGTCCCCCCCCCTCACCACCCCCCACCCATGGCTCAACCAACACCCCCCCCCACACAACCCCTCCCATACTCCACCATACATCTATTTTCATCAATTGCTCCCTCTCCCCTCGCTAGCCCTATGCACCCGCCGCCGTGCACCACCACACCCTTCGCCCGAATCCGCCACCGTCAACGAGCAAGTCCCAGGGACTGACACCCTCTCCTGCAAGGTCATATAAAATATGCACACGATACTGAACTAGAACCGCCTCTTCGCAAACATTCGCTCAAGGGCACGGACACCATCAACGGCGTCTTAAAAACTAACCGCGTCTAAAGATCTTTAACCAACCGATAAAGACAGAAACATGCACATAAAACTAAGCGCGTGTTTCAAGAGCCTCCGTACGTACCCTCCTCAACTAGTGAGACTACAGAAGGCAAAAGTAATCCCCCTCCTAACCAATGAGAAGCCCACGTCTAAAATCATACACCCCAACCATAAAAATGAGGGCAAAGACAAACGAGTTCTCATTTACATCCCCGGAGCGTTTTGGCGAGGGCGAGAGGGGAGCAGAAGCCCCGACGGTGTGTGTAATGGAAAGCAATGAAAGTAGTGCAAGGGAAGCAAGGGGGAACCCCACCCCACACCTCCCTCCTTCCCTCCCTCCCCTTACCACCCCTCGTCTCGCTACAATATTCATGAACCATCACAAACTTCTTGAACCACTCCACATGCAATGGGCCTCCCATCCGAGACCCCGGTGGCAGCACAGGCCTAGCTTGGGCCCGAGGCACGCTTCATGTCTGGGGGGTTAAGATGGGGCCTTTACCTTCATCAACACAAGACACCCATTATCTTTACAGAAGATAGCCACACCCCTCCCCCCAAGGGTCTCTATGCGAGGTATCTGAACTTACGACGGGTCCTGTCATTACGCAAGATAGGGCCTTTCTTCATAAACAAAGACACTTACCTTCATGCATGCAAGAGAGACGACACTCCCCCTCATGTTTGGGGGGAAAACAAATCTATTGTTTAGATAAGACAGACTGTAAAGATAAGGCAAAACAGGTCTGTGTATATAATTCTTACGTTATAGGCATACATCCGCTCCCGCTTTATCTTCGCTATCAATTACCTGCCACACCACACGGTGACCAAAACGCCACAGTTCCTCCAAAGATAGAAAAAAAAAATATGGACGTGGATATATATATATATCTTAAAAAATATATATATATATGACCGAGTCAGACGTTTGTGGGGAAATTTAAAACTACTTATAGGGGAAAATCTGGGCGGGCAGAAGTAATCCAATGAGACATCTTGCAAATATAATCTCACGCCGGCATCTGACTCAGTCGACCAGTACGAGCTCACACATCGCACACACACAGCGGGTATCAATTTTTTTTTTCCTCCCAGTATGACCGACGATCAATACGTTATTAATGTAGTATGGAATTACACACATACACACACACAAACCTGTATTCCTCTACACCAAACGAGGCACTTGCATGATAGGGGTAAGAACCCCCCACCCACATAATCTGGATACAAATCATGATACATCTAAATCTCGAGAACGAAATAACTCAAGAGCTGTGTCGTCTATAACTTGTGCAAAACACACGGTATGCCACACGCCAAATGCCTCTTTCTCACAGAGCTGGGCCCTCTATTCGGCACCCAAAAGTACAAGAGAAACGACGCACTTACGATGTGCGACAGAAAGCCAAGACCCAATATTACACCACAACTGGTTATGAAAGTAACAAAACAAGATTTGTGTAGCGTACCCAGATAGAGATGACTATTATATTATTCTCTCTCTCTCTCTCTCTCTCTCTCTCTCTCTCTCTCTCTCTCTCTCTCTCTCTCTCTCTCTCTCTCTCTCTCAGGAGGAACAATGAAATTCTCTTCAGGGGTCTAGACGCGCACGACGACTGTGCTGTAGACAAGTGAGGAGTTTATGCCAGTAGCCGTAGGACGCGCTATTCATAGGCCGGAGCGAAAAGTGCAAATATCACTTTAAAAAAAAAAAAGCACTGTAAGTGAGAAGGAAGGTCGGTGGAGAGGAAAGAGACCCAAGAGGAGGTAGTAGGATGAGGGCCAGGAGGCTAAAACGAAGGTAGGAGGCGAGGAGGAGTGTGGAGGAAGGAGATGTGAAGTAAATGGGTGGGACTTGCCGGACACAAAGGAGGATGTCCGAGTCGACTAAGGGCAGAACCAGTGCTTTTGGGCCAAGGCCCGTGGCAGGTGGAGAGATGATGTCAGAAACTTGCTATAGACACAGACAAAGAGGGTGGCGGATTGAAAGAGAGAGAGAGAGCGTGTGTGTTTGTGAGAGAGAGAGAGAGAGAGAGAGAGAGAGAGAGAGAGAGAGAGAGAGAGAGGGGAGTGAGAGGTGGGTGGTGGGAGAGGGGAGTGAGTACGCCAGCCCGCAGCGTCACCAATTATCGATTATTTCAGCCAAGCCGCAAGCGGACGGACGCGCGGGAGAGAGAGAGAGAGAGAGGAGAGAGAGAGAATATGAGAAGTGAGTTGAGAGAGTGAGAGGGATAAAAAGAGAAAGAGAAAGAGAGAAAGAGAGAGAGCGGTGCGGTAAAGGCTACAAGCGTCAACGTTTGAGAGCATCACGAGAAAGGTGATTCTAAATTCCCTTCACAATTAACCGTGGCCCGGGCGGCACAGCAGCTCCTCCAGGCTGTCCCCCTCTGCGAGCCACGCCGTGTCGCTTGACACCCCCTACCTCCACCACCCACTTCCCCTCCTTTTCAACCAAGATAGTGGCTTCGGCGGTACATAGCCTTGACCTTTCCTATAAATAGATTAAACTTTTCCCAAGCGCTATATGAAGCTAGGGAGGGGGGGGCGCCCCAGCGGCTCTCTCGCAGGTGAGGCGACGTGGCCCGTGAAGGCTTGGGCATGAGGCATTCTAAGGTCCTACTGGCGGTCAAGGGCAGAAGGCTGGCGAGGCACTGTAGCTGTACAAGACACAGTCGTGTGTGTGTGTGTGTGTGTGTGTGTGGGGAGGGGGGCAACATGCCCAGTGAGTGTGTGTAAAGATGGACATGGGAGCGGACATGGGTTGTAAGTGTAGTAAAGAGCAACAAAGGGGTGTTCCCAGGTGGACTGCTCTCACCTAGAGCACGCACACACACACACACACCAGCTAGCCAGGCCACGCCTCGCTCCGCACACATCACTGCTGAAGCCTGCAACAATCGCTACTCTCTCTCTCTCTCTCTCTCTCTCTCTCTCTCTCTCTCTCTCTCTCTCCCTAATCAAGCACCCACTCCCAGCCATACACAACACAAACAATGGCTCTTGTCATATTCACAGTTTTTCTGTAGCAATTTTCTCAGTGACTCTTGGTAATCCTAAGGCCAAAGATCCATCTTCAACAAACGTTATCTACGAGCTTTAAAAATGTCATAATCACAAAGTTACGAACAAAAAAAAAAAAAAACCGCAATTACTCTGGACGTGGACGGCCACCCTCCCGATGCATCATGAAATTAAGGTTTCCTCAATAAAGCGTCTGTGCGTCTGCCTACCCAACCTTCCTTCGGGCCCCTGGCGTTGGCACAGGAGAGCAGAGCTCTTGAAGCGTCCCACAACACTCGCGACTCCCAACACTTCCAACCGACACGTGCAGTTCTAACCAACCTCCATAGCAATAGCGTCCTTCCGGCAAATGCTTTCGTGACGTTTCTCAAGGTAGGTGGATGACACAAGACACCAAAATCGCCATGTTTCTAAACTGTCTTGTCCATCGGCTGCCAGACCACCACCACCACCACCCAGAACTTGTGGCCAGGTTCTATCTACACACCCAGGGCCACGGAAGAGCACCACCACCACCACCACAACCACATCAGTTTTCAAAACGGACGTCGACATCAGGCGTGAAGGGGAAACGGGGGCATCACTCTGATGGTGCGTGCTAGCGGCTGGCGAGGGACACTCCTGCTGCCTGCCTGCCTGCTGCCCCTACGGGAGTGGTCCCTACTTGCAGGAGCGTCCCTGCGGGAACCATATCCTCCTGAAGGACCCAACTAGCAAACCCCTGGTGATGGCGTCCCTCGAGCGGGAAGAGGAGAGTTCACGGCCAGCAGACATGCAGGGGAGGAAAGCGGCCAGAGCTCAGTGAATGGCTTGGGGGGCGGGCCGCGGGCGTGTGGGCGTGCTCACAGAGGGTCCGGCACGCCCGCGACCACCGCCCAACAACGAGACAGAAGAGGATCACCTGGCGGAATCTTCCATGGCGTGAAGATAGACGGGAGAGGAGAGGAGCGGAGATCAAGAGCTCACCTTAGGAGCGTGCCTTGCTCCGCCGGCCACACTATACGCACGACACAGGGCGGCACCCACACGGTGCTGTGGGGGACGGGCTCAATGATCAGGCGGCCACGGCGGGCGGCGGCGGGCGCTCAACACTACTGGAGTGGGGCGGTGTTAACAGCAAAACCTCCCGGCCACCACCTGCCCACAAGACCACTCAGCCAACACTGCCGCAAAACATCCTCCCCGACGCTCACCTCCCTCCCTCCCTCCCTCCCCCGCCCGCGCGCGCACCCACACACGAACACACTCACGCGCACGCGCCAGGCACGAGCCCCCACAACGCACCCGTATCTCCCTCACAATTCACTCCACCAACACACGCTATCTTCTTGAATTTTTGCCGTATTACTTACAATATGTCTCGCGTCTCGCGCGCCTCTGCTCTTTATAGCACGGCTCTGGCTCTGTTGATCTATTAATGACCTAGAGTATACGGGGTATGTCCAGGGAAGGGACAAGGGGAGTGGAGGAGGGTGGGGTGTAGAGTGTGGGGAGGGGGGGGGACGAAGCAGGCACCGCCCACCAGTGACTGCTGGAGGCTGCTTCACCACCCACCCATCCGGTACTACCGCCCACTTTACACCCAGCCACATGGCCCACCCGTGTATACACACACACACACACACACACACACACACACACACACACACACACATCAGAAACACTTGCATCTCAACATTAATATCAATAACCTCCCACTCTCTCATCCACCTATCACATTACCAACAGTAAATACACACATACACACACACACACACACACACGGGCCAAAAGACTATACAAGTAATTTCACATCACTTTCACAACACTCCGAAAGCTTTTTAACAGTCCTCGGGCCGGCCCAGCACTGCTAATTTCACTACGTACACTGCTGCGTTGTTTTCACTGTCTTCCCCGAAAACAGCATCACCTTCAAATCCTTGGATTACACCTGATGAAAAGGTACCAACAACACAACTAGTAAAACTTCAATTTTTTTTCTAAAAAAAAATTAACTAACTTCAGAAATTAATGAAACTAAAATCTCTGAAATGCAGTGTACTTGCATGTTTACCAAATGGCGTCCTAGCTACGTCTATTCGTTGCGTAACAACTGACTGTAATATTTCTCTCTTGTGTCTCCCCTGATGATGTGATTATTACACGAAAGTGCACTTGGGAACTTATCGCGTTTCATTTTCCCCGTGGACTCAGAAATATATATATATATATATATATATATATATATATATATATATATATATATATATATATATATATATATATATGTTTCCTTGCGCTACCTCGCAAACGCGGGAGACAGCGGCAAAAAGAAAAAAAAAAAAAAAAATATATATATATATATATATATATATATATATATATATATATATATATATATATATATATATAAAGTTGGTAATGAAATATGGCCAGGCCAGTGGCACGTCAAGCCTTGCCTGCCAAATTATAACACAAAACATTCATATCAACTTGGTGGCGAGAGGATCGTGTCGAACAGGCATTGGAAAGTTTCAATAACACATGTTGATGCAACCCTGACGCGGGCATGTTTACAGGCCAAGATCTGGCCAGAATGTTATGCATGTTCCTCAAATAAGACGGGGGGGGGGGGGGACATCATTAAACTTAATGACGTCATTATATTCATGAAGGAAATAAGCATATTCTGAGTCTGGCAGCAATAGAAGTCCAATTTTTATTTATATTTTTTTCTGTGTGTGCGTTCGAAAAGTTTCTGGAAATATATGATATAATACATATATACAGAAACACACACAAATAAATAAATAAATAAATAATATATATATATATATATATATATATATATATATATATATATATATATATATATATATATATATATATAGTCCATGTTTTTACGACTTGTGTTACGGGCACACAAGCATAACTACAACCCACATCTGCAGTCTGGCATTATATGCGCTCCTAACCTCAGTGTGGAACATTTAGATGTCAAAACTTGCGACCTACAGGGAAATATTTCAAATCAAAACAAAACTGTGCATATCTGATCAGTTCAAAACCTTACAGATCTCAAGTCTAAAAGAAAAGAAAAAGTATATACATATCATGGACACTAGTAGATCGAGCGGCTTTTAATTCGAGGGAAAAAAAAAACGTTATCATAATGAACCAAAGAAATACCCAGACCACCAAAATATATTCCACCCAGCTGGTGTAGACATTCTGACCGGCAGAAAGGGGTCAGGAGAGAGAGAGAGAGAGAGAGAGAGAGAGAGAGAGAGAGAGAGAGAGAGAGAGAGAGAGAGAGAGACGGGTCATCGTCAGCCAAGGTCACCACGCGTCAAGAAGCTGATACTTAAGTAGGCTACGCCTGGCGTATCAATGTACGTATCCATGGAGCCCTAATATGTTATGTACGCTGAAGGCAAGACGTGGAATGAAAAAAAAATAAAGAGAAACGAGAGAGAAAAATGATGTTTGTGTTGAAGAGTAACACGGAGGAAATGCGAGGATGATACGAGAGATAAGAATAAAACACACACGACAGACTACTGGAATTAGAAGAGAGACAGTGATGTACGTTGAATATAAAAGGGGAAAAAAATCTGATATTCATATTACTGCCCGCGACAGGGTCCCCGCGAACACACACACACACGGGCCCAAGTCAGAGGAACGTGAATGGCAAATCTCAACCCACACCAGTGGATCAGCTGTCGCCAGTACACCACTCCTCCCCCATGCACAGCAACCATTACCTTGGAGTCTCTGCAGCAAAGTAGCCTTAAATCACACAGCCTTCCTCCCTACCACTACAACAGTAAATGATAAACAGTAACGTGTTATGTCTCCCCTGATGATGTGATTATTACACGAAAGTGCACTTGGGAACTTATCGTGTTTCATTTTCCCCGTGGACTCATAGGAAAAAAAAAAAAATATATATATATATATATATATATATATATATATATATATATATATATATATATATATATATATATATAACCCGGGAGACGACAAAGTTCCTATAACTATGTCTTCCTGGTCACTAAAGGCAGCCAACGTTTCCTCTCTGGCCACTAAAGCCAGTCAACGTTTCCTCTCTGGTCACTAAAGCCAGTCAACGTTTCCTCTCTGGTCACTAAAGCCAGTCAACGTTTCCTCTCTGGCCTCTACAGCCAACCAACGTTTCCTCTTTGGCCTCTACAGCCAACCAACGTTTCCTCTCTGGTCACTAAAGCCAGTCAACGTTTCCTCTCTGGCCTCTACAGCAAGCCAACGTTTCCTCTCTGGTCACTAAAACCAGTGAACGTTTCCTCTCTGGCCTCTACAGCCAACCAACGTTTCCCCCTCTAGCCTCTAATTCCTTGAAAAAAAAAAAAAAATTCCCATGTCTTACCAGTTAGTTGGCTGTAAAGCCAACCAACGTTTCGCTTCGGACTTCATACCCAGCCAGAGCTTTCCTCTCTGGCTTTCCAAGCCAGCCAACATGTCATCTAGCCTCTGAAGCCGGCCCATGTTATCTTTAAGGTCTCTAAAAAAAAAAAAAAAAAAAAAGCCAGCCCATGTTCTCTCTCTCTCTCTCTCTCTCTCTCTCTCTCTCTCTCTCTCTCTCTCTCTCTCTCTCTCTCTCTCTCCTTTACAGCCCACGAATGTTTTCTCTCCTGATTCAGCGCAAGGTTTCTCTTGGGCATCTAGATACCAAGGGTTCCTGAGGCAAGCCATCCCCGGGAGTAGGGTGGGTTTTGACGAAGATAAGCAGTGTACACACCTTATCGGGCGGGGCGAGGGGGAGGGGGAGGAACGGGCAGAGACCGAAACCAGGTTTCTTCCTGGCCAGAGATGGGGAGAGCCAATAGGGAACACAGTCGAGGTCTGAATTCCGCACGAGTCAACAACACACATGCAAGCGAGAAAATTCTGAGAACACGAAGAACGAAACCTTAATCGACAGGTTTCTTCTCGGTGGGCAAGAGGGAAGGGGAGACGGTCGTCCCATGCATGTGGCGAGGGTAATCTGGCGGAAACGCAGGATGTTAACGATATGCGGAAATACACAAGACAGACTATAAAAAAAAACACTACCACGTTACACTACCCTCGGCTAGTAGCGGGCGTAAACACGAGCAGTCGTCACTCACGAGGTGTTCGATCCGAAGTGAGAAATGTAGTTCAGGGTGACCTACTTTCTGGGTGGGATGCTGAAGCGCTCATAAATATGCACCGGCATGAGATGTCACATGACCGTACATCAAACTTGTGGCAAGAGGACACACCCGGATCGAAAACTTTTCACCACGTCGCGAATGCGTACAGGTTACGCGTGCGTACGGCGACGTGGACACGCGGGGGGGCAGTTAACCCTCTGCTGTGTATGTATGAACTCTTAAACGATCATCTGGGACTGGAAACCAGATAATATCAATGTAGGGAATGGGGACCGACCACCACGCCAACGCGAACGCCAATCGCATCCTTTTTCCACGTCTTGAGCGATCGCGTGAAAAAGGTGCATCACACAAGCGGACGTCACATATCTGAGGTTCGGAGTGTTGGTTGGCATAATATAAGGAGAAAACCCTGAGGTGGAGAAACGATTTCAGTGTTTGAAGAGAAGATTTAAAGCGACGGCAGAAGCTGCTGGGAGGGGGGAGGGGGAGGGGGCAGGTGGGGGGGGGGCGAGGGAGGAGGAGGGAGAGGGGGTTTGAGGCATCACACACCCAAAGTTATGACCTCCCCAAAATACCTCCCGAGCCGTACCCAGCTGGCGCTCACCCGCCCTCCCAACCATCCAACCAGCGCCGACCCGCACACACGTACCACCTCCACTAACGAACACCATCTCCAGCACATGAAAGACGAGGAGGAGCAGGAGGAGGAGGGGAAAAAAATGATCCAGCGGTTCCTTAGCCACACAGACAACGACTCTGGTTCTTAAGATGGTATCCTGCGTCCCCGCTCTGTCACCAGTCAGGAGGAATGACTTCACACACTTCCCCAGGACACGTGTCAGACGCCTCTCTCTCTCTCTCTCTCTCTCTCTCTCTCTCTCTCTCTCTCTCTCTCTCTCTCTCTCTAACACTAATGTAACAAGGATGCCGGCACCGGTGTGCTTGGTGACCCATACAAGTGCACTAAAGACCCAAACAAGCACATACTACTGACCCATACAATACAATTGAACTAGTGACCCAAACACACAGGTACAAGTGTACAAATGACCCATATGGTACAAGCGTAATGGTGACCCACACAGGTACATGCACGAGTGGCCCACACAAGTACACGTCTAATAATGAGCCACACAGATACATATGCAACAGCGACCCACATAGGTACAAGTGAACTACTAACACAAGTACAAAAGCGAA
This sequence comes from Panulirus ornatus, assembly GCF_036320965.1. Taxonomy (NCBI): domain Eukaryota; kingdom Metazoa; phylum Arthropoda; class Malacostraca; order Decapoda; family Palinuridae; genus Panulirus; species Panulirus ornatus. The sequence continues at coordinate 58,131,359 of NC_092233.1, forward strand.
CTAATGACCCACTGAGGTACAAGTGTACGAGTGACCCACACAGGCTGAAGTGCGCAGGTGAAGAAAAAAAAAAAAGGAAGTACATGTGTACCGGTACGTGTGCCTGTCATGAGAGGGACACAGGGACGACATGGGGAAATAAGGGAGGATAGAAGGGGGGGTGGTTGGAGTGAGAGGGGTCAGTTCCTAGGGTTTACCAATTAACATGACACAACGCATATATAATATATATATATATATATATATATATATATATGAGCTTCTCTATCCCAGTGGTGAAAACTAACTTGCGTCACAATAAGGATTAGTTAACAATCATGAACAAAATTACTTGCAGTAAAGTTCCTGAACACATAATAATGAAAACGGGACCAAAGTTTCAGAAAATAACCCGTCCAAACCTCACACATTCCAAACTCCTTACTAATATTGAATCTTCAGCTATGACGTAACGGAAACCACACACACACACACAAATAAAAAAATAACTATACATCGCTAGTTTTTGTTCAAGTCCACAGAGAATATGCGTCTCCATACGTGCACATGATAGTGTGTGTGTGTGTGTGTGTGTGTGTGTGTGTGTGTATTCACAGAAGTTAAGACCTGGTACATATATACAAAGTTAAGAGACACAGGGCAACACAAGTGTAAAACGTTCTCCCCGTAACACACAAATAGCAATCACATACGAACTTCGACCCGCTGTGTAAGAATAATAATAATAATAATAATAATAATAATAATAATAATAATAATAATAATAGGTACTGAAATAACTAGGTAAAGGCAAAAAACTAAGGAAATACCATTTACACACACACGGGAGGGTGGGGTCTAGTGAGAAAGTATGGGGGTGGGAGAGGACTGGAGGCATGTATGACGCGCATGGTTTGGGCGAGTGTGACGTGGCTGGCGATGGTCCAGTTCAGGGTGGGAAATGCGTTTGGAAGAGCTGTTGTCAGTACTGACAACCATCGACAGAGCCGTCGACGTATTGCACTTCCATCAAGCGGGAGTATTCCCATCAGAACAATTATTCGTCATGAACTGACACTCGAGGTCCCAGCTTTATGCCCTGCGGAACGCCACTGGCGAGGCGTACTGCCTCACGGCGCTCACTTGAGGAGGTCTGCAAGCCGTGGACACGAGATACCTCTGCCACACAATACTGATGACTTTACTGATGCTTCTTGTTATGGATGATCAGGTCGAAGGTTCGGGGAAGCCAGCGAAGGTGAGTGTTGTCACGGAGGTCTTTAGTAGGTTCTTTAGGTTACAAACAAAATATAATAAAGAAAAGGTGCAGGAGCTGACGAAGCAGCGGTTGTTAGAGGCTGTCTTCAACTCACCCAACTGCTGAGGATCTATGGAGCTTGCAACGTCTGTGCAAGTCCAATTCAACACGAAACTTTCAGTGTCGAGCCATGGATCTGGACGATGGCAATGGGTCGTAACTCACAAGATACTGGGGGCCTTGTTGACTCCTGTATTGGGGAAATAATATATGAAGTTTTCCAATCAGTGGGGCATTGTGATTGCTGGAAGAGGAGCACTCGTGACGGGGCGGAGAGGTCTGTCTGACCGACTACTTTGTACAGCTTCGTAGGGAAGTCGGTGTATGTGGCGGAGCACTTTTGACTGAGGCTACATATAACTGTCTGGCGACTTCCAACTCTTGTACTGTGTCGGGGGTGTTGCTTAGGCTGGGAGGCAAGTGGTGTTGAGATGATGAAACGTCTGGTAGACGGTGGCCAAGTGGTTCTCAGATGTTAGCAACTGACCTGTTTTCTCCCTATAGAGGTATGAAACGCACGTTAGGCCTGCTGACCCCAGGGTGCGTCAGGTGAACTGCCCATTGATGGATGGTACTGTCTCTGAGGTCAGCCACATCAGGAAGAAGGTATTGTGTGTTCTAGCCCTGTATTCCTACGAATCCGAGAGGTCAAATATACTCCCCACACACAATTCTGACTCTTATAGTAATCTAAAGCGTTCAAAAAGCCCGCTGATGTACCGCTGTGTGTGTGGAGGGAATGAGAGGATGCTACAGCGAACAATGCATGATGGAAGTAGCTTATCATCTGTGGCGAGTAGCCGGTACCATACGAACCCAGCCAGCGTACACCTCCACACCCTCAACATACACAACACTGAGGCGAGACAGACGCAGCTCCTCGTGATACAAGAGGACCACATAACCCCCATCATCCTCATCCCATAGCCAACAGTGCATACATAATGAAACCACACATACACACACTATATTCTGTACATCACGTCTCGGTAATAAACTGTCAAGCGTCTGTGGTGATAACTGACCCCACTGGTGACGAGCGAGTAGCGAGGTGTTCGATCTTGGAAAAGACACGTGGCATTCGGTCGTAGGGACCATGGCAGTCCTGACCACGGTTAAAAGGAATTCAGGAATGATGATGAGAAGGCTTGACGGGGAAAAAGGGTCTTCGTCTGTCCAGCCTCAGCGTAGCAAATGACTAACAGGTTCTGAGCATTATGCAGCATCTGCCAACGACTTCGGCCATGGAATATATTTTGAGAAACGTCTCGCAAATAAAAACAAACACTTGTACTTAGGCAATGGTTCCCACGGTTCTGGCGGCACAGATCAATGCCAGAGTAAAGACACGGATGACCACCTGTTACCAAACAAGTGACTGCAGTCCTTCACACGTGGGTCTCGCCCACTAACCCGAAATCGTCTGCTTGCTCCGAGCAGATCAGCCAGGCATAATACGCCACAAGCAGCACCTCCCTGCTTGCGTAGGGAGCAGCTCCTGGAGCGTGGCGGGGGTAAAGACTGATAAAGAGAAGGGTCCAACAGGCTGATCCAAGGCAGCTTTAGGACATCAAGATACATTCTGTCCCGCTGGAGGGTCGAGACGTGTGTGTGTGTGTGTGAGAGAGAGAGAGAGAGAGAGAGAGAGAGAGAGAGAGAGAGAGAGAGAGAGAGAGAGAGAGAGAGCGACATGGACGGAGGAGCGGATGGACAGGATAGATAAGTACTGGTTAAGGTTCAGGATAAGGGGAATAAGACGGGAACATGAGGGAAAAAAAAGAGCGGAGGGGGGTGGGGGTGTCTGGTGCGAGGGGGGAAGAGGTGGGGGGGGGGGGGGCTATCTGATGCCTGGGGGGAGGGCACTGGGGGGGGGGGGGGTGCCAGGCTTGGGGGGAGGGCTGAAGTAGGGTGTCTGGCGCGATAGGGGTGGAAGTGGGGGTGTCTTGCGCGGGGGGACGTGAAGGTGTCTATGGCGGGGAGGAGGTGGGGAGTTTCTTACGCGGGGGGAGGTGGGGGTGTCTGGGAAGTGGGGAGTATGTGGCCAGGGGGGGAATGGGAGGGAGGTAGGGATGTCTGTGGTGTGGAGGGGAAGGGGGTGGGTCGTGGTGGGGAGTGAGTCTGTAAAGAAGCACGTAGGTAATTAAATAAGAACCAACTCCCTTGTCCTCCGCCATGACCCCCCCATGCAAGATGAAATTAGTCCCTCCTCTCCCAGTTACAACTACCTGCTACGTGGGGGAGGACTAACGTTCACAGCAACGTGGACGACAACGCAAGAATCCATCTTCCTTGTCCAAAAAGAGACAGAGAAAAAATATGAGTCAACCAGAGACCGTTTACGTATTGGTGCTGTATGGCAGCCAGACAGAACTGTAAACTGTCAAGCGGGTCAGCAGCGGGAGGCGTGAGGGGCATCACCATCATGGACGTACCGGGTCGGTCAGCAGGTTGACTTTAAACCAAGGAGGCAAGACACCGTCGGAGGAAGACAAGAAAAACGAAAACAATAATGCCAACCAACCCGACTTGCGCCGCCTTTATTAAAGTCGAGGTGCTGGCTGCTTGCTGCCGGGCGAGTCTCCTCCGGCCCCTGGGAGTGTACACACACACACACACACACACTCGTCCTCCTGGCCGTTCAACCCGCGTACCACACGAGTGAGGAGAGTCAAAACTACCTAGACTACGCAGCATCAGTGTGGCGTACCTGAGGTCCTCACGCACGGCGGGGCAACACCTGCGATGGCTGGCGGATATCTGCCCTCCCATCACCTCGTGCAGGGGCTGCTGGTCAAGCGGCCGGGTTAGCCTCTCCATTAGTGGCCAGGGCCTCCCAGGTGGTCCAGCCTGAGCTGGATCCCGAACCATGCTCAATATATACCTCCAGATGCTGATGGAGGGCGTGTGATGATGGTGGTGGCTGAGGGATGGAGACTAGAAGGAGGAAGTGTATCCGATTCTACCAGTAGAGGTGACACAAGGCCACCAAGTGTTTGCACATACGATATCCTGGGCAGAAGTGGAGTTGGTAAGCTCGAGATGTAGAACATGAAATGGTTCACATCAAAGATATACACTTACTTCTACTGCTAACGAAGTCCATAGCACAGGACACACACACACACACAATCACGTGGGGCCCCACGAGTGCAGAACTCCCTGCCGTACAGTGCAAATATGTTATTAAACACACACACACACACACACACACACACACACACACACACACCGGAAGCATCTCAAACCCAAGCCCACTTTCACTTTATACAAAAAAAAAAAAAAATCGAAACTATGATCATTGAAAGCCTTTTTTTTTTTATTTCTAAACATTATCAAAACTAATACTGTTCTCTGGAAGATGTTTGTACTTCAACATACGCTTTACACTCCTCTCTCTCCCCCTCGACACCGAGCAGTGCTGTGTGACTCTAATTGCTATCATACAGTAGATGACCTCGTCATACGTGACCAGATCCGTCACCTGTCCTCCCATCTATCACCAGCAAGTACCGTCAAAAATCGGGTAATTATACATTTACCCGTTAATACACTTAGGAGGGCGCGAGCCTCGCTATCTAACAGCACGATGGCATTTCAGTCCCCTCACAACTGCGGCAGGGCACACGTGCACGTCAGAACCCTTAAATACCCTGATTGTTAATCATGATGCGCTCACAGGTGCGTTTTGCCCTTCAGGAGTACCGCATCACTCAAACCAGCCTGGCAATCCTATTAGGAGAGGGGCTTCTGCCCTCACCCGCCCTGGGTGTAGGGACAGTCGTCGTCCACGATCTTCCTCCAAATTCGTCTACAATTTGGCCAGTACTTTGTCATGATCTGGAACAAGGCGAGTCAAATACGATACACGATATTTAACTGCCTCCGGTCAACTGTGTGTGTGTGTGTGTGTGTGTGTGTGTGTGTGTTACTCTACTACATGGTGTTTCTTGACAGCTCTTTCGCTGCTGACTGTTGAGCCAGAGGGAGAGGAGGGTGAGGTAGTGCTTTCTGTATTACCATCCTGTCTGTACGTTTATGACCTCGGGACAGTACCAACTGTCCTCTGGCTGATAATCTCGTCACGGACCATCAGGTTCACCTGTCATCTGTCCTTTCACGGACCATCAGGTTCCCCTGCTATCTGTCCTTGCCATATGCACTGTCTATCAATCTGTCTGTAACTATCGACCCACCTCGGCATGCTCACAAGCACTAACGTCGTACAAAACCCTGCTGCTTGCTGTGTTACAGAGACGCACTGTACTGCTGCGGCGCTGTGTGGTCTCCTTCAAGGAACAAGGGCCACAGAGAATGTCCACCGGATACAACGGCTCCCACAGGCCCATGACGTGAAAGCAGTGGAACCCTTTGGGAGGGTGTCACACACGACGAGCTTCCTGCGGGTAAGAACAGCTGCCCGAGTCAAGAGTTGTGTAGGGAGGGGAAGGAAAAAAAAAGGATCTGTCCCCGACACATGATGACTGTGCCTGGTAATCGCCACGCAGCTGCTATGATAAGGCAGCCCAGACTGTTGGCACACAGAGGTGGTAACCTATTGCTCTGAAGTGCTTCACAGATGACGGGACTGCATGAGGACGCAGCAGCCAATCGTGCGTGTGTGTGTGTGTGTGTCGACGTCACTAACCAAGACAAACAACAAACTATCTGGTGCACTGAGAAAAAAATGGCTGTTGTAGGCAACCATCTTTCAACATGGGTCGAGCGAGCCACGCAAGGGCAACTGCAAAGACCGAAACGGTTTTCCATTCCACAATCGCCACCCGACGCCGATTTCATACATGCATCCCGAGATAAGAGATGCAAGTTTCCCCAGGACGGAAGAGGCGGTAGGGAACAACCAGAGATAAAGAGAGACATCAACAGACTGCGGGAGAGAAGAGTCAGGAAGCACCAAATATAAACACACGCGCAACAGTCAAAAGTTTACATCCATTAGCCTCTCTGTTTGCGCCCTCCGCCGACAATTAAGCCAATTCAATTATTTTCCGAGCGCTTGACACGATGCAACAACTTTATTTCCACCTGTATACCAGATGGCACATTATACTCCCGCTTGACAACTGAATCTTTTTATGGAAACAGACTAAATATACGCTGCAACACTTCCACAATAATGACAAACATCCAGCGCATGCAAAAAATAACAGCAGTTTCAGAATAGTGATAAAAAAAACAACAGACGCAAAACAAAAAAGATGTAATCTACATTCGTCATTAACAAAGAATCAGCAACACACACGCACACACACACGCACACACACAAGAGTTTACTAGCCACCAACACATGTTCCTGCCAACACCTCATGTTGCAACTTAAAGTGCAAACTCCTACTGAGAACACTTAACTTTACCCAGGAAGAACTCATCCTGGATGGGAACCCCTGAATAATTGCATTTGCCCACAGAAAGTTTGAGCAATGTTTTGGAATGGTTCCATAACCGTGGCTGTTGTGGCGGGCTCTATAACTGTGATGGTGGTGGGTACTATAACTGTGGTGGTGGTGGGTTCTATTAACCGTGGCACGACGGTGAGATATTCGAACAAAAAAGGAACTGTATACCGTCGTGCTTGGACGAGCTGTCAAGCAAGCGACGTCCACTGCCTTCCACCGCATTATCCTGGTCAATTAACCGTCCACAACACTCCCGCCATCATTAACACGAAATGTATCATCAGTGAGGCACTTGCCAGAGGCGATAATCGCTCAGCGGGGCCACACACAAGCTTAACGCCAAGAGCAATCCGTTACATACTGTCGGAAGCCATTTGTTACATGTCCAAAAGAGTCATCAGTTGCCTTCCCGTCAAAATGCTTCTCCTCATCAGACACCGTCCAAACCCATTAGTTAATGGTGGAAACTTCATCGGTTACTGGCTGTCAAATCCCATCCACTGCCGCAGCAGGAGAGTCAAGAGTCAATCTCAAGAGTCAGGAAGGCTTCCCCTCCCTGCCACCATCACCACCACCAGCGTCACGGATCTCCCAAGGCAACGTCCCTCCGTCTCCCTCCGCCCCCGCATCACCGCACGCCGCCACGCCTTACGTTACTGCCACAGTAAATGACGTATCACAACGCTACTCGGGGAAGATCTTCGGGAGGGAGGGAAGGAGGGAGGGAGGGACGGGGGGAAAAAAAGTTTAAAAGTCCAGGAATAACGGAAAAGCCCCGGGAAAAGTTTGATTAATCCCATCACGTGATCAATATCTCATACTCTCGCCCGCCACCAAGATGCTCAGCCAATTTTCGGCTCTGCCGTGCTCAGTGGCGATGTGCTGGAGGAACACGGAGGGCTCGCCAGGCTACCGGAGGCGGCGATCAGTTTCACGAATCATACAAACTCGGCTCAATACTGGCCTCCTCCTCAGAGCACACGAACCATGCGAACCCAGCTCAAAACTGGGCCTCCTCAAGAGTACACGAACGCAGCTCAAAACTGGCCACAGATAACGTCGAACCGCACGCCACTCGGCTCAAGACTGGAGTTCCCCAGCTGGTCCTGGCCTAGCCAGGCAGGGTGTGAGAACAAGCCTCTGCTCCTCCGATACCATTAGCTCCCCCCCAAGTCGCATGTTCGACGGGAATAATTCAAGAACGTCCGCGCGCTTTAACGAAGACTTGGCAAAGTGTAAACAAAGAATTACACGAGGCGCTGCTGCCGAGCCTTAAGCTGATGGAGGGTCCCTGTGTGAGGGACAACGTTAAGCTGGTACTTCTTACATGTGAATGTATTACGTAGGCATCCACATCATTTCTTAGGTGTGGGGTACATATATGTATACATCAATCATATACATTTCTTTTTTCTTGTTAATACACACAATGACGATCAGAAACTTGCGAGTGAATGTAAAGTGCAACTGGACCACATCAACGCCCCGAGTATGTTCACCGGGACAAGCAGTGACAACCACACAATAAATTTTCCCACTGAGCAGTACTAGTGACGGCTATGACATATCGCTTCGTTGTACCTCTCCCCAAGAGCAGTGTTGACAGTGTGTGTGTGTGTGTGTGTGTGTGTGTGTGTGTGTGTGTGCGCAGGACGACAGGCCAACTGATATATATTCGTAATGCTTGCAGCGCCGCCAGTGTGAGGAATCTTTTACACATTCACAATATCACATTTATAATCCTCTTTCCCCAACGGACGAGTCTGACCTTTCCAATATGGCACACGCTATTATGCGACCGGCATGACGGACGTACTAATACGAATGACGATTTCGTGAAGTCATCACGAAATGTACAAGAGATTCGTCACCCGTCTCTTTTTTTTCTTCACTCCCGCTGCTGCACGAAGCACGAGGAAAAATGAAGATCCTCCCTTTGCACGAGATAGCGTTCCCTTTGTTTACATAGATGAGCGCAAGTGGACGCACGGAAGTCTCAGCATTAACCTCCACACTTCACAGTGAGGCGCTGTTAAGCTGACCCTTAGGAGCACGACGGTGATGTCCCCCCCCTTTACTTACACCATATAAGGGTCATGTTAACGATCAAACCATCGTACGGTGAGGGTCGTACGGTCGTACTCGGGTTTGATACACGGTCCCACCAGTAATATCATTCCGGGTCGTGCACACAATTCTTGTGCAACGTCATCAGAGGAGGAGGGAAAAAAAGGAAGGTTAGAAGTGTATCAGGAACCGGTAAAACAATGGGAGATCCTCCCCCCTGGGCACACCAATGGCCCGGGAGTGATGTTGACCTTTGTCCAGCTGATCCCATACACAATAGGCTTGATCCCTTCTATATGGGGAACACAATCCATCATATTGCCATCGGTTCCAGGAATTTCATGACCATATACACAGCTCATCCAAGCACACAGACAGACAGACACAGGCAGAGACAGACCAACCCACCTACACGACCCTGCTTGGCGGGTGTACGGGGGTTAACCAACACACACACACACACACACACACACACACACACACACACACACACACACGCGTCCCTATTATGGAAACGCTGTGTGAAAATCCAATTACACGCCGCAGTTATCACTGTTCTCGGCCAATTGTGGTAACTGGCATCCCAGCGGCTGCCAACACTCACACCGACGTCACTTCATCGTCTGGCCCACACGAACGGCTCGCTTCACTGCCAGGGGGACACACGAACCGCTGGCTTCACTGCCACACGACTGGCGCTCGCGTTCGCGAAAGGCCAGGGGGGACAAAATGCCTGGACACCACGAACGGTTCACACGAACGGCTTGCTTCACGTCGCCAAAACCACACGACCGGTTCAGACGAACGGCTTGCTTCACACCGCCAGAACCACACGAACGATTGGCTTCAACGAAACTTGAAAGGCTCGCCTCACTGCTAGGGCAATGCGACAGGTTCGCTTCACTGCTTACTTCATTCAACGCCCAGGCGACACGAGTGTCTCGCTTCAAACGCCAGAGGGCAACACGAACACACGGCTTCACTGCCTGGACGACACGAACGGCTAGATTAATTAATACAAAAACAGCTCGCCTCTGCCGGGGACCGAGGCCATAACGGCCCACTTCACCGTCTAGGTAGACACACACACACACACACACACACACACACACACACACACACATCACCGTGTCCACGTGCTATCCCTAATATGTAACATTAGTCAATGAACTGAAAAGAAATACCTTCTGACAGCAAAATCTACCCTGAGTCTTACCAACGTGGTTCACACTCCCCAAGCAAATAAACCATTCCTCACTAACAATGGCAGAGAGAGAGAGAGAGAGAGAGAGAGAGAGAGAGAGAGAGAGAGAGAGAGAGAGAGAGAGAGAGAGAGAGAGAGAGAGAGAACTCAGTTCAGATTTCTCCCACAGACCACCTGTCATACACAGGTATATACCTACCTCGCCTGCTATCGTCCTTCTCTGCGCCTACCCTTAGCGAGTCTTACCTGACACCACCTTGTGTGCGAGTACCTGGCTCTGCGGGGGGTTTAAGCCGGCACCGTCCCGCACACACACCAAGACTTACCTGTCGTACCTGGCACACAAAGTCTCGTTCAAGTACACCCAGCGTCACCCCCGTCGTACCTGGTATCGTACCTGCCATACCTGTCACCTGGTAGTACAGCTGTTCAGCATTCTACCCCCCAATGAACCACTCATCTCCCCCCCCACCCCCCGTCTATGCGAACCGTTATCTTCACAATCTATAATTCGAAGGCTAATTACGATAGTAAGGGGGGGGGCTGATGTAATTACCATGATAGGGGATGGTGTAATTACCTGGAAGAAGGGGGGAGGGTAGAGAGGTCTTAAAACATTCATGACATCCACTTTAATCACCCTTCCTGGCATTATGTCATTTTACCATTCAAAGTTGAACATTTTCTGATCTACACATGTACACACGTGCTGTACTCTGCCCACACACACATACACACACACACACACACACACACACACACACACACACACACATGTACACAAACGTATGAATATACCTTTTTCTTCTTCATTATTAAGAGTGACTATCAAAGCACTTGCAAAACATGCCTCGATGCAAGACCCTAACCCGAGCAGCAATAAGGTGTTCCGAGTGAGCGGGTTCAGAAATATAAAAAGGGGGTAGAGTGTATTGGAAGGGTGGTCTGAGAACTCCTGTTGAGTTTCTGATTATCTTTTTCAGGTGGTTAGGGAGGGAGAGACAGAAGAGGCCTCGGCTCCTACGGGATCATCCCGGGTTGAGCCAAACCAATTCGTGTGGTGTACAGTGAAATCTACAGGGAGCATTTAAGAGCATGTGGACGTGAAGAGAGGAGAAATTCGTGGAAGGATGACAAACAGTCGAAGAGATGTATGTAGTCGGATATATATATATATATATATATATATATATATATATATACACACACGAAACAAAGGAAACGTTACAAAGGGAAGACAAATTTGAGCGTGACAGCATCAAAGCTGGGAGACTCGGAGATCCAGCAGGCGAGCATTTGGGAGGAGGTTTTGAACTGATGTGTACGCCCAACCATCACCACTGAAGCAGTAGTGATGAACGGAGCTACATAAAGTTCCGAGAGATCTGACAGGTCACACGGGGAGCAGCCATAAACAGCTGGGCTTATGAGACATGACCACAGAAGGGAGAGGAGGGGAAAGGGCCAGTTAGATCTGGGGGGGGACCGAGAGTGCTCTGCGAAAATGGACAGAGACAGGAAAGATCCAGGGTATGGAAGCTCTACGTCCGGAGGAGCGCGAGTGTCGCTTCCAGTCTTCCGGTGTCAGTCAAGGAAGCCCCTGGAAACCGTCCAGCCCACCTCGACCGGCGGGGACATCGCTTCCAATCCGGCACCAGAAAATGTGAGCGGGAGGAGCGCCGTGCCATGACCCTTGCAACACTAGGGAGGAAAACTTGGCCTGCAATGTTGTGTGAGATGTGTTAAGGCGTTGCTTAAGAGACCGAGAGGGAGCGAGTATCTGTCTGTGTGTGAGGTGGGAATGCCAGCAACCCAAGTGTAAATGAGGCAGAAAGAGATAGAAAAAAAGAGCAATCTAGGACGGGGAAAGTGGGAAGGGAGTTGACTGCTAGATTTACGAGTTCCCGCAATGGTGAGCCAACCAGGGCATGTTTAATCGCCAGTGTAACTACGACTTTTTCATACTTGGTAAACTGCCATCCAATATCACCAGACCAACACCTGACACATTAGTAACCCATAATCCATCTAACTACCAATCACGTTAGTAGCCTATCACCAATCTAACTACCCAACATGTTAGTAACCCTTCACCCATCTAACTACCCATCATGTTAGTAACCCATCATCCACCTAACTACCCATCATGTTAGTGACCCATCACCCATCTAACTACCCATCATGTTAGTAGCCCATCACCCATCTAATTACCCAACATGTTAGTAACCCATCACCCATCTAACTACCCATCATGTTAGTAACCCATCACCCATCTAACTACCCATCATTTTAGTAACCCATCACCCATCTAACCATCCAACATGTTAGTAACCCATCACCCATCTAACTACCCATCATGTTAGTGACCCATCACCCATCTAACTACCCATCATGTTAGTAACCCATCACCCATCTAACTACCCAACATGTTAGTAACCCATCACCCATCTAACTACCCATCATGTTAGTGACCCATCACCCATCTAACTACCCAACATGTTAGTAACCCATCACCCATCTAACTACCCAACATGTTAGTAACCCATCACCCATCTAACTACCCAACATGTTAGTAACCCATCACCCATCTAACTACCCAACATGTTAGTAACCCATCACCCATCTAACTACCCAACATGTTAGTAACCCATCACCCATCTAACTACCCAACATGTTAGTAACCCATCACCCATCTAACTACCCAACATGTTAGTAACCCATCACCCATCTAATTACCCAACATGTTAGTAACCCATCACCCATCTAACTACCCAACATGTTAGTAACCCATCACCCATCTAACTACCCAACATGTTAGTAACCCATCACCCATCTAACTACCCATCATGTTAGTGACCCATCACCCATCTAACTACCCATCATGTTAGTGACCCATCACCCATCTAACTACCCATCATGTTAGTGACCCATCACCCATCTAACTACCCATCATGTTAGTGACCCATCACCCATCTAACTACCCAACATGTTAGTAACCCATCACCCATCTAACTACCCATCATGTTAGTGACCCATCACCCATCTAACTACCCAACATGTTAGTAACCCATCACCCATCTAATTACCCAACATGTTAGTAACCCATCACCCATCTAATTACCCAACATGTTAGTAACCCATCACCCATCTAATTACCCAACATGTTAGTAACCCATCACCCATCTAATTACCCAACATGTTAGTAACCCATCACCCATCTAACTACCCATCATGTTAGTGACCCATCACCCATCTAACTACCCAACATGTTAGTAACCCATCACCCATCTAACTACCCATCATGTTAGTGACCCATCACCCATCTAATTACCCAACATGTTAGTAACCCATCACCCATCTAATTACCCAACATGTTAGTAACCCATCACCCATCTAACTACCCATCATGTTAGTGACCCATCACCCATCTAACTACCCATCATGTTAGTAACCCATCACCCATCTAACTACCCATCATGTTAGTAACCCATCACCCATCTAACTACCCATCATGTTAGTAACCCATCACCCATCTAACTACCCAACATGTTAGTAACCCATCACCCATCTAACTACCCATCATGTTAGTGACCCATCACCCATCTAACTACCCATCATGTTAGTGACCCATCACCCATCTAACTACCCATCATGTTAGTGACCCATCACCCATCTAACTACCCAACATGTTAGTAACCCATCACCCATCTAACTACCCATCATGTTAGTAACCCATCACCCATCTAACTACCCATCATGTTAGTGACCCATCACCCATCTAACTACCCATCATGTTAGTGACCCATCACCCATCTAACTACCCATCATGTTAGTGACCCATCACCCATCTAACTACCCATCATGTTAGTGACCCATCACCCATCTAACTACCCATCATGTTAGTGACCCATCACCCATCTAACTACCCATCATGTTAGTGACCCATCACCCATCTAACTACCCATCATGTTAGTGACCCATCACCCATCTAACTACCCATCATGTTAGTGACCCATCACCCATCTAACTACCCATCATGTTAGTGACCCATCACCCATCTAACTACCCAACATGTTAGTAACCCATCACCCATCTAACTACCCATCATGTTAGTGACCCATCACCCATCTAACTACCCAACATGTTAGTAACCCATCACCCATCTAACTACCCATCATGTTAGTAACCCATCACCCATCTAACTACCCATCATGTTAGTGACCCATCACCCATCTAATTACCCAACATGTTAGTAACCCATCACCCATCTAACTACCCAACATGTTAGTAACCCATCACCCATCTAACTACCCATCATGTTAGTAACCCATCACCCATCTAACTACCCATCATGTTAGTGACCCATCACCCATCTAACTACCCAACATGTTAGTAACCCATCACCCATCTAACTACCCAACATGTTAGTAACCCATCACCCATCTAACTACCCATCATGTTAGTGACCCATCACCCATCTAACTACCCATCATGTTAGTGACCCATCACCCATCTAACTACCCATCATGTTAGTAACCCATCACCCATCTAACTACCCATCATGTTAGTAACCCATCACCCATCTAATTACCCAACATGTTAGTAACCCATCACCCATCTAACTACCCAACATGTTAGTAACCCATCACCCATCTAACTACCCAACATGTTAGTAACCCATCACCCATCTAATTACCCAACATGTTAGTAACCCATCACCCATCTAATTACCCAACATGTTAGTAACCCATCACCCATCTAATTACCCAACATGTTAGTAACCCATCACCCATCTAACTACCCAACATGTTAGTAACCCATCACCCATCTAATTACCCAACATGTTAGTAACCCATCACCCATCTAACTACCCATCATGTTAGTGACCCATCACCCATCTAATTACCCAACATGTTAGTAACCCATCACCCATCTAACTACCCAACATGTTAGTAACCCATCACCCATCTAACTACCCATCATGTTAGTAACCCATCACCCATCTAACTACCCAACATGTTAGTAACCCATCACCCATCTAATTACCCAACATGTTAGTAACCCATCACCCATCTAACTACCCATCATGTTAGTAACCCATCACCCATCTAATTACCCAACATGTTAGTAACCCATCACCCATCTAACTACCCATCATGTTAGTAACCCATCACCCATCTAACTACCCATCATGTTAGTGACCCATCACCCATCTAACTACCCAACATGTTAGTAACCCATCACCCATCTAACTACCCATCATGTTAGTAACCCATCACCCATCTAACTACCCATCATGTTAGTGACCCATCACCCATCTAACTACCCATCATGTTAGTGACCCATCACCCATCTAATTACCCAACATGTTAGTAACCCATCACCCATCTAACTACCCAACATGTTAGTAACCCATCACCCATCTAACTACCCATCATGTTAGTGACCCATCACCCATCTAACTACCCAACATGTTAGTAACCCATCACCCATCTAACTACCCAACATGTTAGTAACCCATCACCCATCTAATTACCCAACATGTTAGTAACCCATCACCCATCTAACTACCCATCATGTTAGTAACCCATCACCCATCTAACTACCCAACATGTTAGTAACCCATCACCCATCTAACTACCCAACATGTTAGTAACCCATCACCCATCTAACTACCCAACATGTTAGTAACCCATCACCCATCTAACTACCCAACATGTTAGTAACCCATCACCCATCTAACTACCCAAGGGCTGGCTGTACCTTAGTGTTAAGGGTCGTGCCGTCATGTTCTTTTGGGATATCGTCGTATTCAAGGGTCGTACCGTCATGTTCAAGGGTCGTGCCGACGTGTTCAGAGGGCCGTAGCGTCGTGTTCAAAGGTCGTACCTTCGTGTTCAAGGGTCGTACCTTCGTGTTCGGAGGGTCGTACCGTCGTGTTCAACGGTGGTGCAGTGGTATTCAGGGGGTCGTACCGTGGTGTCCATCCACGGACTGCATCGTTACGGCCAGATGGTTAAAGCCGCATGTTAACCAGCAGATGCGACAGACCCCGGGGCCGGGAGGTTAATCTGGCGGATCCAGTAAATAAACAGAGGCACAGGCGCGGCACTCGACTCCCATAAATGTTAATACCCCCGGGGTAATCCTTCCATTTCCCTTAATACCCGAGTTTAATAGTTAATGGTGAGGCAAGGCCGGGGGGGCGCGCGGCGCTCCTGACCCCCGCTGGGTTCACCGCCGTCAACAACCGCCGCTGAAGCCAGCAACGCAGGGATGGGGGATAAATACGCCTCGCCCTTCGACACTCCTTACGAGTCGCGACGCAGACCGGATACTACACAAGGGGCTCGACCTCCAACAGGCGTCGAAGGCTCGCCCTCCAAGCTGACTGACTCAAGAAGGGGGGGAGGGAATATGAAGGGAAAGGGCTGGCGCAGGAAGGGTGTGTGCGCGCGTGTGTAACTAGGTGACATAAGATGGCTGAGTTTGATCAAAGCAGCTAATGATCATGTGATCTGCCCACCTACCACCTTCTAATGGTCATCTGATCACCAGAACCGGAGCCAATTACCATTTTTACCCATTAGCCGCCTCGCAACCCCCCCTTCCCCCCGAGAAAACCTGGCGAGGCACCAAACAACTAGCGAAGTTAAACCCTAAACTCACATTATATATTCATAAACCGGGCTTGCCCACAGCACGATGCCAATATTCCAAAACGTCCCGGCCATGCCCTCCACTCTCACATAATTTCATTCCAAAGAGAAATTCTTACTAAACTTTCTGCAAGTTAGAAAAAAAAAAAAAAAAACTTTTACTTACAAATTCTGGTTTAAATCTGGGAAAAGAATCTGTTGACGCAGTCCTTCCGTGTCATGGGACTAATGCAATTCATGGCCAGGATGGCAAAATGTTAAAAATCTCCACCAACCTACAACATCAATCTTACCAAAAGGCATATATAAATGGTAAAAAAAAAGAAAAAATAATTAGGAACTGAAACCTCGTATTTTCCATTATCATCAACAGCATTTTTACCTTTATAGTTAGCCATTTCGTTAATTACCATTATTATCATTTTCAATATTACTATATCATTAAACATAAATCTATTTCTTCAGGGGCGAAAGTGACCCACTGCATATGGCCCACATAAGGCTCTCCACGGGGACAAGGATGTATATATATAGAGGTGATCAGCGTTAACCAAAAAACTGCATCAGTAGGACCTCCTCCTAGGGAGGAAGAAGGATGGGAGACAACGAGGATAATGAGACTGACCAACATAGTGAAATAGTGATATCCTTTGGTCACACAGCTACCCACACCCACACCCGTGTACGCCTGCCGTGATCGTGCCACCTTTAAACTCTGGCTGCAGGTTGAAGAAATCGGTAATCTCACCACGAGAGATAAATCCAACTCGATTTAGCACAAATGGTAATCTGGAAGTATAAACATTCGTGGGAGGAGGAGGAGGAGGAGGTGGTGGTGGTACGGGGCGGTAGAGGGACGCCCCGACGACTCGAAGCCATTATCTAACTTCAGCCGGGGAATCTATGAACTAACTAATCTCGCCGAGCCCGATAACATCCCACCATCTTAACCCAAGTTCTGCCGGGATACCAGACTTGGCCAAGTACATAAAGACGGCGAGAGACGGGGGTGGATAAAAACCATCACGCCCCCATTTCGAACACATTGGTGGATTAACGTTCTACACACACACACACACACACACCTCCCTCTCTCTCTCTCTCTCTCTCTCCCCACCCTCCCCGACGGTCAAAATCGACCATCATTCGGGAAAGCTGGAGTGGACCTATATCAGCTCCATGTGTGTTGCAGCTGGATCGGATCCTCCGCCAGCGATTCCGTACATATCTAATTATCAACCAGCAGACACGTCCGTCCACGGGGAGAGGCGCTACGACCGACAAGCATCATCGTCGCATTCAGCGACCATGAACGAAAGGAATATGAAAATAAAATATTGAGACCTACAAAATAACTGCAGCTGTAACAGATGACTTGAGAAAATGGTCAACAACAACAAAGGCCACAGACGAACAGTGTTCCTTCTTCCAACACGAAGGTGAGAAGTCTCTTCCCCCGACCCTCCACCCCCCTCAGCAGCAGCAACGCTACAATACAACGCCTCTCAAAAACCCCTCTCTGTCGTCCACTGGCGTCTGAGCTGCGTGCGACAGGAACACCACGCGAGGAGGGGAACGGACGACTCCGACCACGCCATACCCACTGCGAGACGAGACGTCATCTCGAAGCTGCGTCTTGAGAAAATCATAAAACGAGGGCACCACCCACACCCCCAGGACCCACCACCCCAGACACGTCGAATCAGTAACTTCAATAACTGCGAACTGTGGCACACATCTGGGGCCCAGCACTGACATCTCTCCCCCCTTTTTTTTTATATATATTTTCTCTCTAAGAGTTCCAAGAGAGAATCTTACACCATTTCAATGTTATTTCCAATTTCAACGACAGACCGTAGCCGACCCTAGAAGTCAATCTGCCAGACACACACGCCAGTGACCAGTTCCGATTGTTATATATACACACACACACACATCAAGGCCCAATTTCAACTTCCAGGCATAAATCGGGGCTTGATTTCAACAGCCGGATGTACAAAAACCCAAATTCAACTAAGAGGAACACACAAGTTTTCAATTTGAAGTCCTATAAATAGATCAGCGCGCAATTCGAACTGCTAAATATACACCCTTGCCCAATTTCAGGAGCCCTGAACCTCTTTCTAATCGTCTGGCGGACACAAAAACTCTTTGTCGTTACCTGTCCGGCTTTACCAGACTATCCTAAACCCGGCAGCCTCCTGCCACCACATGACCAGCAAGTGCCACTGGCACTAGCCCGGGACACGCCCGGGAACACAGCCTGCTGCACACACACACACACACACACACACAACCATCCAATCTCAATTTTCCCCCTGATAAAACCGCCATCACCTCCCCCCATACTCCACCCACCTATGTCCAACTGGAAACACACCGACACACAGAGCCACCCCGTGCGATTCCAGGCTCCGGCGAGTGGCATGCGCGCCGCCCGTTCCCGTAACAATCCCACCCGCGCGCGCGTGCCCGTCCACCTGGGAACGCGCGCCGGACACGCATGCATCAAGATGATCGGGATTATGATAAGGTGTGTAAATCCCAATCCTCCCCCACACACACCACCACCACCACCACAACGCGGATTGACCGCGACAGCCGTCCGTCCGTCCCTGAGTTCGGGAACCATCACATTATATATATGTTATCCTCCGGCCACACCGAGCCACGACACACCCTCCCCGTCCACCACGAGTCAACACACACACACACACACACACACACACACACACACACCGACGCTAACGACCCCTTGGAAGCGTCGGTACGACCCTTAGGGTTCTGAGGGCCAGGCCATCACAATCCAAGGGTCGTCGTGCGGCCACAATCCAAGGGCGGTCGTGCGGCAGTGCACGACAGTTTAAACCCTTTATATAATCATCATCTCCCAACCTTTGCAAGAAAGAATAAATCAAAATGTATTGTTCCCTGTGTATCACTTGGTATAAAAAAAAATAAATAACGACTCGAACACGACACACCTGGAAATGCCCCCTGAATCAGCAGCTGCTGGTGGGCGACGTGTCGTATCAATGTGAAGGGTGGCAGAAAAATCATCATACCTTCGCCTTAAACAATAGCGCCACCCCTGTACCTCAGTGTGTACGGGAGTGTACGTTATCACTCCACGGCGATGTGTAGGACCATGGTACTACCGTCTGTACTTATGTACATACTAACATACATACGTACAACAGATATATCGAAAATAGGTACACACCTTCCTCAGTAAGCCACCATGCAAAACCATTATCTTCGATGAACGACTACAAGACGTGTAACCTAAAACCTTGTGCAAACACACACACACACAAGAGAGAGAGAGAGAGAGAGAGAGAGAGAGAGAGAGAGAGAGAGAGAGAGAGAGAGAAACCCAAACTCTTACATATGTATAACATGTAACTCAAACCCCCTCCAAACATGCATCCGTTAATTCCTCACTACGATGCACGTCTCGACCTATGTACACCTCCAGCTAGAACACAACCCCCCCCCCCCCCCCCGGCAACGCTGCTAATATCCTCCTCACACCTGACATCACAACAAAGGAAACATTAGCATGAGGACAACCAGACCACGAGAAGACGTTTGGCCATTTCAAGAAGCACGTTGGCCTTCCCACGGTACGGTCTTATCCCCCCTAATGGCAGAACAGCCTCGTTACTAGATCTGGTTAACTACATGTGACCACAGATGTCATCTTGACCACAAACTACTACTACTACTTCTTCCCTCTTAACCCAACTTAATAAAGCCATGTATCTCGTCTTTCTGGCCCAGGAGAAGGTAAGTCCCATACGACGGGGATGACCCAACTGATGCACCACCGCCAGCAGCACACAACTCCTCCTCCTCCTCCTCAGGCAGACAGACTACCACGAACACACAGTACAAGACGGTGTGGAGGACGCTGGTCCATGATCTTGTAGTTTGGAGGTGGCTCAAGGCTCAAAGGGAGTACAGCCGTGTTGACAGCGACATACCTAACCCCATTATAGACAGCCATGACGACCCTAACACAGCAGACGTGACGACCCTGACACAGCAGACGTTACGGCCATAACACCGCAGACGTTACGACCCTGACACCGCAGACTTTACGACCCTAACACAGCAGACGTTAAGACCCTAACACAGCAGACGTTATGACCCTGACACCGCAGACTTTACGACCCTAACACAGCAGCCGTTAAGACCCTAACACAGCAGACGTTATGACCCTGACATCGCAGACTTTACGACCCTAACACAGCAGACGTTACGACCCTAACACCGCAGACGTTACGACCCTGACACAGCACACGTAACGGCCATAACACCGCAGACGTTACGACCCTAACAAAGCAGACGTTACGACCCTAACACCGCAGACGTTACGACCCTAACAAAGCTGGCGTTACGACCCTAACACATACGTTACGACCCTAACAAAGCCGACGTTACGACCCTAACAAAGCAGACGTTACGACCCTAACATAGCAGAAGTTACGACCCCAACACAGCGGCCGTACCAGAAGCGAAAAAAGCTGCGAATTCAATCTAAAACACCGGAAAACAACACCACACTGACACCTGCAGTGTTGTATGGCTACTGCAGCCATTCTCCTACTGCATAATACACCGCCATACTGTATAATACATCCACATCAACCTATATTACCCCTGGACGTGGGACAGACCACCCTCATGTGCACCAACATATGGCCGGGGACAAGGACAAGGTGGCCGACCAGTTATTACCGGACAAGTGTGGCCGAGTTGTACGGCCACACACGGGAACTTCATACGTGTCCTCTATACACGGAGTGAGCGAGTTACGGCATTGTCATGCCTCTGAATAAACCGTGTACCGAAATCGACTAGAACTACGCTACCATAATACATATGAATAACAACCTATATATATATATATATATATATATATATATATATATATATATATATATATATATATATATATATCAGAAAAAAAATGTGATTTTCAGAAGGGAAATTTGAGTTTCTCGGGGATAAGAACGACTTAACAATGAACCTCTGGTTGAATTAGCTCTCTGTTTCTACCTACAACCTACATGGCCCTCAAAAGTATATGACGGACCTGATGTACGTATATATATATATATATATATATATATATATATATATATATATATATATATATATATATATATATATATATATGAACATCTCAACATATTAATGAACGCAGTTATGCAAATGAACGTGTACGGAGAACATCACTGCCCATAGATATGTACATGAACGTGTATGGAGAACATCACTAGCCATAGATATGTACATGAACGTGTACCGAGAACATAACTGGCCAAAGATATGTACATGATCGTCTAAGGAGAACATCACTGGCCATAGATGTGTACATGAACGTGTACGGAGAACATCACCGGCCATAGATATGTACATGATCGTGTACGGAGAACATCACTGGCCATAGATGTGTACATGAACGTGTACGTAGAAACATCACTGGCCATAGATGTGTACATGAACGTGTACGTAGAACATCACCGGCCATAGGTATGTACATGGTGTATCGTGGACTTCACTGGCCGAAGTTATGTATCATGAACAACTATCAGGGGTAAAACTGGTGCCAGTGCATGGAACTGATACAAGTTCACCACAAACAAGTGCGAGAATGCTCTTCAACACCCAGGCTTCGACATGTGCAATATTCCCTTGATAGAGACGTAGAGACGTCTCGTACAAATCCACCTGCTATTGTTTTTTTCCAGCCCATCACCATTAAGGACCTTAATGAGGAACTGGCTAAAGTTTCCCTACATCACAATCGACAGTAAGAACAAATGAATTGTTAAAACCTCCACATTTCCAAGAACCACACATGTACGAAAACCCCAGCTCAACAGGACTGTCGCTGTTCTCAGAAACCATTTGGTGGTGTTCTACCCTGTGAACACGAGGGCTCCATGCCAGGCTGTGGCTGCCTGGTTTTTGGCCACATCCCCCCAGAGTCACGTCATCGTATCCAAAGGTCATGCCGTTGTGTTTGACGAGTTAAATTTATATGGGAGGGTTTCCATGTTCCTCAATTTCTAACAAAATCATTACCACACACACAGTCGTGTGTTTTTCCAGCTACAGGGGTCCCTTTCGCAAAGCAGATCTTCAGTCCCACAGAACATGGAACCCTACCGTTATCTTTCAAAACCCACACTCAACATCTAAATCAATACGAAAGACTATGATTACGCTGGTGTCTCATTCGGAACAACACGCTGGCTATATCTGACCCCGAGGCCATGACCTCTGTCCTTTCCCCTAACAATACCAAAATATTCTGTACATTTAATTATATACACACTAATCCGCAAAGCTCGCCATAATATATCAAGGCTTTTTGATGAAACGTGGACGAGGTAAAGATATTTATAAGTTGCTCGCCAAGTTTAGCAGAAACAGGCCCGACCCTGAGGCAATTCATGTCTCTGGTCGCCACATAATTTCATAAGTTACTCAGCAAACTAATTTAAGAACCTTTCGCAGAAAACTGGTTTCCTCGGCCTAACTGGTTTCATCACAGCTCGCATCCACGGTTTCTAAACAGGCCACATCCACAACAGTAAAGTGCCACCACACTATAAATAACCACAACGCACTTCACCTTCTACCGTTCTGGCCTGTAACATCGGCCAACAAAATATAAATATTCCAAGTAGATCATATCTTCAAACTTCAATATATTCTCCAATGTCTTATAAAAGTTGACTCTTTTTTTTTTTCTTAATGCTGATGTTTTTAAGCCCAACCAAAGTCTTATAACCACTGGGCCACAACCCAGGTGGTGTAGGCAGATATACCACAGGCTTCAACTAGTTTTCAACTAGTATCCGAACCCTGGTCCATTCCTGTCCAATCTGTTGTCATTACGTTACGCACATTAAGCCAAGACGATCCAGCTACAGTCAATAATACTTCTGTTTCCGAGGTTGACCCACGGAAGGCAAGGCGCTACAGAAGTACGTCACCACAAGAGCATATTTACTATTCCAGAAAACATCTCCAGAAAAACATCACCTTGATTCGCTTAGTGAAGCCACCTGCTACCGTACCGTCTAACTACCGTCATGTAGAACAGTCCATGACGTTGGACGGGGACAGCGTGCAGGGGTGGGATCCTGTCACATAACGATCAAAAGGACATGAATTAAAAAAAAAAAAAATTGAAATAAGCACATGGCTGACTATCCAGGAGGTGAAGCACTTTCCTTGCACGATGACGAAGTTTCCAGACACCATGAGCCCTGTATGTGGCCCATTCCAGACCACACACACACACACACACACACACACACACAGCACTAACTACTCCAAACTCCCAACCATGCAACAGTTTCCACGACCCAACGCGTGACACCAATCAACCGTTGTCCCATTCTAGCTTTGGTTAGGCTAACCTTGCCCATACAACACCAAGGTAGACTATGGTTGTAAACCATTCCTAGACTAAACTAGCCATGCATCACGTAATGAACAGTATTACTGTACAATGGGGGGGAGACAGAGCCATGCTGGCGACTACGAAACAAAATTAAAAAGTTTTCCAAACTCCTACACACGGGAATAAAAATCTACGAGACGACCAACAGGGTTCAGGAAATCATCTCTGGGCTACGCACTCCCAGTTCCTTGTCGACCAGACCCACCTGGCTGGGTCCTGCACAGACCTACGCACCACGGGGTCTTAGCTGGCACGGGTAACACGGCCAATGCCAAATACGGCAGAACAAATAAACATCAATGACTGCTACCTTCCCGCCCACGGGACCGACACACCCCACTGAAACCACCCCCCCAGCTCAAACACCCATACAAAAAAAAAGGGAGGGAGGGGGAAGGGAAATTTCACCATAAACAACCCTTACGCAAACTTAGGGAGGGAGGGAGAAGAAGCAAGACTGAAACGAGGCGACCAGTACACAGAACCTTCTCCCTCTTCCAACAAGTTCGGTACAAAAAAAAATAATAATTTCAATGACGAAATATGAAAAGAATAAATTTCAAAATAAATCCCTGAACCTCAAAAAAAAAAACCCTTCCCGTCCACCAATGATCAACGAGAGATCTACCTTCACGAGGTGATTAACGAATCGAATCGCAACTTGTTTAAGACGTTTATCGGTTCCATAAAATGCAATTAATAGCTTTATATTACTTGTGAAGGGAGGGAGGGGTGGGGGGGACGGCTTATCAAGGTGCCAGATGCACGACAATGTCGTCGTCCCCCCCACACCCAAACCACCCTTCCCCTCTTTAGAACCATCACCTTCATCAGTGATGACGTAATGCTTAGGCGTTGGTGACGTGGGACGTACGTGTGTGTGTGTGTGTGTGTGTGTGTGTGTGTGTGTGTGTGTGACCCAGTAAAGTGATGCCGTACACACACACACACACACGAGAGGAGCAATGACTGAGGGGATCCCACGTTCGTAGAAACGCCCAACTTAGTAGCCTTATACACGGTAAAGCCTTCACGATGCTACATGGCCCGCATACTATTAATATCCCCCCACATCTCCCCCCCCAACATCCCCCATCATCATAGTTTCAGCGAGCAGGGAGGGAGGGAGGAGAGGGGGGAAGGAGGGGGAGGGGAAACCCCGGATGTCGGGCACGGGGCAAAAACATCTGGCAGAGAGGGGAACGCGCGAGCGCGATATACGGTTCAACCATTGAGACTGTTAATTATGACAGACATCTCGCGCCTCTATCACTCTCTCTCCTCCTCCCCCGACACGCTTGAGCTCAGTGCCACCGTTAGGTAATCCACCGAAAGGCCGAGAGGCTACCACACACCCACACACACACCCACACACAGTTCCTACACCAATCAACGAAAATCTTCGCGACATATATCTTTGACGTAAACACCAACGTGATGGCTTTCAGAACACATCCCAAGTCACGGTACACGTCACTACACACTCGCGGAAAGCTTCTAAATATCTCTCAAAAATTCAAAATATTACCATCAAAACGCATTTTCCGAAAGGGATTCAGAGGGGAAGTTTCAATATTCCCCGCAAATATATTAATCTGCTAGTGGGGGGGGGAGAACTAACGGCAGGATATCACGCCCTAGCTCCTCCTCCTCCTCCGCGCTCGCTCGCTCGCTCGCGCGGGCGGGCGGGGGTGTGGGGCGGCGGCAGCAGCAGCAGCGGCTTCGAA
The DNA here is from genome assembly GCF_036320965.1 of Panulirus ornatus. Taxonomy (NCBI): domain Eukaryota; kingdom Metazoa; phylum Arthropoda; class Malacostraca; order Decapoda; family Palinuridae; genus Panulirus; species Panulirus ornatus. The sequence continues at coordinate 58,157,213 of NC_092233.1, forward strand.
AGGACCTCACAGCTCTCAAAAAGCATCGCCCGGGAGTTATTATATATATATCACAAGACACTCTTGAGGGACTCGTAAGAAGGCCTGGCTGTGGCAGAGATTTACATCCTGTCGGGGGGGGGAAAAAAACTATGATTAATTCGTTTTGTGGTCGCCCAGAGGACAGTCTTGACGAAGGCGATCCCCTGGAAAACACACACACACACACACACACACACACAAACACACACACACACACAGAGGCACCCTCGTAATGGCCAGAACACCGGCCTTTGATTCAAAGCCTCCATGAAGCAACTAAAGCAGGCAGCTCTCCCAAGATATCCATCCCTCTCTCTCACCGTGAAGCCCAAAATTCCCACCACTAAAAGACCTGGAAGAACGCCTACATTAATCCAAGTCATTCCTAGTGACAAAATACCCCATCCAGCAAACATCCGAGGCAAAAAGTTTTTTTTTCTTTTCCCTCCCGGTGATGGAGAGACGAGAAATTCAAAAAAGATCCTGACGATCCGCTCCCCGAAAAGGATATCAGCCAATTAAAAAAAAAAAAAATGTTTAATGACTCACGCTGGGTTAGTTTGCGCGGCACATATCGCACAGCTACGGACATTAATGACAACTTGCACGGAGGATGTGGAACGCTCCGCTTTTTAACCAGATCGCAAAGAAAAAAACTTGCATATAACTGACGAAACCCAGGAGGGGGAAAAAAAATGAAATGTTTGTCGACAAATCGTAGCCTTACTTTCCATCTTCGTCAACATGCTGCCGAGTACCTCATCAAAAACATAAATCTTAACTATATGTGTGAGTATATATATATATATATATATATATATATATATATATATATATATATATATATATATATATATAATCACCTGACCATTAAAGCGTGTTCGTGTATAAACTTCATAAACGTGTTCTTCAAAGCACCTCAGTTACCTTAACAATATTCGTGTATCTCTGTACACAGGAGCTCGTCCCAGAGCCTTGCTGCCAGGTCATGCCCACGCCACACCATGTGAACTGGTGTATAAAGTGGTTACACTAAGTGTTCATGGAGAATGATCATTCCCGCTGCACGAGATTTTCATGTGAAGAGGACTCTCCCCTGTGCAAGCACGGTTTTCAAATTCTAAGCATCTCTTGAAGCTTTAGAAAATAAGTTAAAAGATCATTACCCGACTCTCAGGAGAGACTTGGAAACAAGACTAAACCAATAAAGTTCATGAAATCCTACGTCATCTTCAAGATTCTACATCTCTCTACCCACCGCAGACAGTATAAACACGTATTTCCAATCGCTCCGTCTCACTACGATGACAAATCTTCTCTAAAACTGGTCACTAAAAACTGCGCCACAACAAGGCCAAAACAAGTGCTCCACACACACACACTGGTTACCAATACCAGCTCCACAATATTGCCACAAGAACAGTGTTAGCCTGGGTTGGCCGAGCAAACTTAACGTGTAACAAATGCTTGCCCCATCATCATTATGTGTACAGTGATATTCACCAAGCGCCTGCCACCATCACAAGCATTAATAATAATAATCCCTTTAAGTCTCTACCACAAAACCTGCTACTATATAAAGCGTAAGATAACCATCTCAGCCACTGGGGGGGGGGGGGTTGAAAGTGGGTCCGTACGCACGTCACTGTAGCAAGAACCTCCGGGTGCCTCTGTCACATCCCCAACATGAACATTAGATTAAGATGGTAATTTGAACAGAAATATCCTTGCGAACCGCGCGGTTCTGCCAACTCCTTGTACCATACCAAGTGCCCACGACACACAGACACATCTCATACCGCAACACATTATGTCGGAAAATTCTGACATCATATGCTTGCCTTGTGGGTGAGGTACGCGCACAGTAAATCTATCGCCGTGGGCGAGGACGACGCTGAACACAGCTGGAGAACCTGGGCCTGACGCCTGCCAACAACACACCTGCCCGGAGAAAACTCACTCTCTCTCTCCCTCTAGACGATGTGATGCTGCCATGTTCCCCACCACCATCTGCACGGTATCTACGAACACCACAACCTGCCACCTCCTACCGTGCAGTCTAGTCTCCACCTACGGCAGTGGGTGGGGAGGTGCCTTCTACTGTGCGATCTGGCCTCCATCTACAGCAGTGGGTGAGGAATTTCCTTCGACTGTAACTGCCCGTCTCCATCTACAGAAATCGTGAGGTGCCTTCTGCTCTACCATTTTGTTTCCATTTGTAATGATGGGTGGAAAGGAGCCTTCTGCTTCACCATCATGTATCCATCTATAAGGGGAAGGGAGGGGGAGGGGTGCATTCTGCTTCACTGTCGTGTTTCCAGGGGCACTGATAAGTGAGGAAGAGTCTTCTGCTGTACTATACTGTTCCTTGGGTAGTGGAGGGCGGGGAGAAGCCTTCTGCTTTACTGGTTGGATCTACAGTGGTGGGTGTGGAGAACACTTCTGCTTTACTGTTTGGATCTACAGTGGTGGGTGGGGAGAACACTTCTGCTTTACCTGGTTGGATCTACAGTGGTGGGTGGGGAGAACACTTCTGCTTTACTGTTTGGATCTACAGTGGTGGGTGGGGAGAACACTTCTGCTTTACTGTTTGGATCTACAGTGGTGGGTGGGGAGAACACTTCTGCTTTACTGTTTGGATCTACAGTGGTGGGTGGGGAGAACACCTCTGCTTTACTGTTGGATCTACAGTGGTGGGTGGGGAGAACACTTCTGCTTTAGTCTCGACCTGCAGTGGTGGGTGGAGAACAGCCTTCTGCTTTACTGTCTCGATCTATAGTGGTGGGTGGGGAGGAGCTCCCCCCCCTACCCCTTTACCATCACGTGTCCATATAAAGATAAAAGAATTTAGGATCCTATTACTGTCCTCCAGCAGATGACCTCGTCCCAGACCATTACGTCTCCTGTTAAAATGGCCTTTCAAAACACGTAGCCCCATCACCACCCTCCCCTAATGCCACACTTCCCCCAACCAACACAGCCACCACCATCTGCCCCCAACCACCCGCAGCGTCTACAACCATCCTACCACAACCAAGACGTCCACAACCTTGTCTCTTCCTCCTACACATCTACTGTCTAACTTGTTATCTGCCTGGACTGTCAAGTCAGGTCTGAGGCACAGAGTTAAACCTCCTTAACCCAAGTCTGGCACAAGGGCCAATGTACTACACAGACGTGGATAGGTCAGTCATAGGACCAACGTACACCCTTCCCTGTTACACACACACAAAATTGGTCCCCACATGAGTAAAATTCCCTCCCTGTACGGTACAAAAATGGTAATCACACACACACACACACACACACACACACACACTACGCGTCCCTTAAAGCACACACACACTGTATACCACAATGTACCTCCTAAAGCACACGCACCATATACCAAAGCACATGCAGTGTACCACCCTAATAAATATAAACCGAGTACTCTTTAAATGCTCATGTATTTTGCTCACCTTGAAAAAAAAATCATTACACTAAATAACTGTACACCCTGTATATGAATGAGAGAGAGAGAGAGAGAGAGAGAGAGAGAGAGAGAGAGAGAGAGAGAGAGAGAGAGAGAGAATGACTGTAACGATGAGAGGGAGAGAGAGGGGGATCAGCAATACGACCTGCCAATGTTCATATGATTGTGTGTCGACGGAAGATACCTCTGTCTCAGATGGCAAGAAGCTGACCCATCTAGATCATCACAAGAGTAACACGTACGTATCCGGGGTAATGCTCCCCACGTACCACCAACCCCAGCAAGAAAAAAACGAGAAACAAACCGTCAACAACTTCTCATTAAACCAAATCCTTCTCAAAGCACCGCCTTCATTACCCAGGATAATCCAGACCGGTGGATGAGAGGGTACGTGTTCCAGGAAGATAACATTCCACATAACAGGGGACGGAAACAGTCCAGCAATGGTATATTTGCTCACTACCACGGGTCCACCTGGGAGACTACATCTCCTAGAAGTCCACGAGGTAGGATATTATCTCCTGGAGTCTACTAGGGAGACTTCCATCTCCAAGGGAGTCAACCTGCCAGACCATCTCAAAACGGGTCCACAAAGGAGACCACATCCCCCAAAGCGTCCAGCAGGGAGGCAGTCTTCAGAGAACCACACAAAGGATCGACTACTGACTCTACATCACAAAAGACCACGTCGAGTCCACTGAAGAGACAGACAACACCTCGAGACCCAACCGATACATGCGCCACAAGGGTTAAAATCTCCAAAGCATCCATAAGAACGACATCTCAAAAAAAGATTCGAGTCCAGTTGTGTTGTACCTACACCTCCCCCCCAAAAAGGCTAAGACTACAATGTGAGCGCGTCCAGTAGGCAGCCCCTTGCCAGGGTCCAACAGACACAGTACTTACTACCAGTGCCTCCCTCCACCCCGGTGCGAAGCGCACGCATGCCAACTTATGACAGGTCTGTTAGATCAACTTGGGCAATATAACACCCGCTATGGACTGCTGGTTTAAGCACTCCTCTCTCCCCCCACATCAGGAGACGCAGCCGCAGCCGCTGCCGCCGAAGCCCCACCACCACCACCAATGTCTATGCAAACGGCAAGTGGTGTAGCCATGTCATCAGCCATGAGTGTCCCAGGATGTGATCCAGCATCAGAATTCAGCCTAGAGACAAATGGGAGTTCAATCCTGGGATCAGAATGGCTCCGGTGGCCCCAGATTGGGTCATCTGCTTGTGCGGAAGGAGTTATCCTACAGCACGGGACGTCGTTTTTCCCCCGCCACTGCATCACGTGGGGACGATCCTGCATCACACCAGCGGACCCCTCTGTGCCAACGCCACATACTCCAAGGTAGCCAGCGGACCGTCGCACAGAATTCCAACTTTAATTCTGGACCAGCTACATGCTGTTAGCTTCAACCTTCCTCCCAGGCGGATATATTGTAAACCAAAGAATCATCGAAATGAATATAAATGAATATATATATATATATATATATATATATATATATATATATATATATATATATATATATATATATATATATATATGGTTCGGGTGTGAATGTGAATGGGGATTACCTGGAAGAAATGGAGTGCTTCATGAGCCTGGGCCTGAACGGGGCAGCGGAAGGAGCCATGGAGTCTCAAACCAGTTACTGTATGGGATATGATGGCTAAGGTTTGGTCAGGATACACACACTGAGGCGCGTGGAGAGAGGGAGGTCAGAGTCTGCAATGGCAATTATGGTCGTGTGTGGAGGTGCAGTCGTCACGACGGTCCAGTAAGGATGCAAGTCTTCAGCCATCAACGTAGGAGAGGAATGAAATGCCTGAGGGTACCAATATGTCGCGTGAGGCGGGTTGATCGTGTCACGAATGACGTGTAAGAGAAAGCAACGTGTGGCAGGAAGTATGTTATGACGGAGAGAGCCTACCAACCTGAGCTGAACGGGTTCGTACAAATGTCATAGAAAGCATCGTCGAAGATGACTGACAATGGATCTACAAGTTAAAGGTTTGGGAGGGAGCAAGGGGAAGGGAGGACCCGAAGAGATGGACTAGACGAGTAAAAGAAGCTTCGGGGTATCGGAGCCTGAATATTCAAGAGGGTGAGAGGCGTGCATGGGAAAGAATGAACTGGATCGAAGCGGTATACGGGGGGGGGCGGGGGCGATTTTCTGTCAACAGGCTGAACCTGGATAAAGGAAGAGGTCATGGTAAACCATGCAACACTCTGTGGACGGCGGGCCCTAGCTCCGGTACATGACATAAAAGGGTCCTGGCGTTACTCAGCTCCCCTTCCCAGGTGCTACTGAAGCTCCAAGGATGCGCCACTTCCATTAGCCGGGAAATGAAGGACTCCTTTAAAGTGAAAAGCTCTTCGACTTGACTGTACTCCCTATCGACAAGAGACGATGATACAGCCTAGTCGAAGGCGACTTTTTACTCACGGCGTAAACATAAGCATGGAGAGTCCGGCAACGCCTGTTTACACACACACACACACACACACACACATATATGTGTGTATATATATATATATATATATATATATATATATATATATATATATATAAGTTTTCATCATCTTGTTTACCCATTTCCTCTGACAAGGTAGAGGTCCTATGGCTCCCATATTAACAAAAGAGGTTCTAATCATAGCTGATAACATCTCTGCTTTTGAACGATTCCAAACTGTGATAAAACTACGTAAAAAAAATCATTCGTTCCCAAGACGAAAAAAAAAAGTACATTGCTGAACTGAAATACTTCAATCAAGGGTGGGTCATGGGTTTCCCCCCCCCCCCCATTTTCATTTTGAGGAAGTAAACACACACGCTACACATAATGTAACAGGGTGCAAATTCTCCCTCCCCACACACTCCGGGGAAATAAAGACGATCTAACCATGCATTTCTCTTCATAATAAAACATTAGCTTGATCTACTAAAATCTAGGTTGAAGGAGACACAGTGAACGACCGTCGTGACCAACTATTTCATAATCCCTAACGTCTACTGTCATCTTATGCACAACACATCTTGTACTTTAAATAACGACCAGAAAATCATTTTCTTGATCTTCTTGAAGTCTTAGCATGAACATTAGGAGTTCCACCTTGCGGTGCTGCATTATATAACCTCCCTAGTTCTCTACTTGGCTGTACTGTTCATAATGCCGTCACTTTACGTCCCTCCATCGAAGGGTTCTGGGGTTCGGTTGGTTCCATCAACAGTCCTGATATAACAAATTTCCAGCAGTGCTAGGGAAAAAGATCACCGAACTTAGGTTTAAGTTTCTTCCTCACGTAACACGAAGAAGAGGAACGGCACGTCGGTACAACATGACGGAAGGAGGAGTTTGTAGAATACTTACGCTCCCATATAAATGGTTTGGTGTTCCCCCGAAATCAATGTCCACTCGCTACCTTACCTCTGACCCCTGACCTCAAAGTTGCCCAGATGTAGAATCTGTGGTGCACGTTTGGCTTATACGCAATCAACCACTCCTGAGATACCACAAAAACTTGGTAGCATCTTGGTGTACGATACCTTACGTCCTTGACCTCTGACCTCTCGCTCCTGAAAACCCGACCGAGTGAAAGACTTTGGTGGCATTTAGTAGCATTAGTACACGTGCCCTTATGGCCTTCAACTTTGACCCCCTGACTGGAAATAGCACCACGTGCAGACCTTTGTATGCAGCATCTGTGCTGCAAGTTTGATCCATATGCAAATAGCAGTCATGGGATCGGGAGGCATGCACGTAGAGGGGCGAGCCAATATGGTCTCCTCTTCCCTGCCGCAGTGGCAGAAAGTGAATCCACACCGTGTACACGGCCACGTCAGTACCTCCAACACGTCAGCAATACGGATGCGTCAGCACCTCCAACACGTCAGCAACACGGATGCGTCAGCACCTCAAACACGTCAGCAACACGGATGCGTCAGCGCCTCCAACACGCCAGCAACACGGATGAGTCAGCACCTCCTACACGTCAGCAACTCAGCCGCTTCTGCAACTCTGGCCACGTCAGCACCTCCCCTCTACACCCAGATGCACACATTCCCAAGGCATCAGCTAATAACATCAACTGACACTGATCGACATCCCCGCCGTCTGTGATGGACAAGCAAACGTGCGTTCCACCCATAATGCTCCTCTTCCCTCCCATCATGCTTCACCACCTCCCATACAACCATCCCACACTCCCTTTTCTCTTCCTCCCTCCTCCTCCTCCCCTCCCGCTTTACGTAACTCAAAGTCTGTCTGATTCATAACTCCCAGGCAACCCCAGTGCCCGTGTTTTCCCTTCCTCAACACCCCCCCCCCCCACACACACACACATACAAACCTCACTGCAAACCTTCGCCCACCCTCTCATCTACAACTCCCAAACCCCACTGCCAACCCCTACTAAACACACCTCACTGTTCCTCCTCTTCAAAACCCCAGGAGTCTTGTTTCTATTCCAGGACACTTGTCACCCCCAGCAGACCTCCATTCTCAACCCTTCCACAGACTTGAGCCAAAGTCCCTAGTTCTTCGACCCATCACAAGCACCTACGCCGAAGCCCACTTTTGCTTACAAGTTCCAAAACGCCATCCCCAAAAGAGGCCACGCTTCCCTTCCCCAAAACATCCCCACAACAACCCCAACCCAACCCGAAAAAAAAAAACGCCGGTCTTCTCCCGTTTCCCCAACCCTCCTCCTCAAAGCCAGTGGTTTCCCCCCTCCTTCTTCTCCCAACCATTAACCACATGGGCCCCTCCATCTGCTCCTGCCCCACGAGCACCCATCCCAGCTACCATCCTCCCCATAGCCTCACCTTGCCAAGATGTGTGACAAATACAGCCAGGTGCGGTAGCGGCGGCCCCGGTTCACTCCCCCCCCCCCCTCCCATGCCCTGCCGCGCCGTCACAAATCCGTTACCGCGGGGTGCCCACTTGACTCGTCTGCCTGTCTGTTAAATATTCCCCCCCCCCCCCGCGCCACAACCTACACCATCATCCATCTGAACCCGCGAACGTACCCTCCACCGCCGCCCACCTGCACTTACCCACGTACCCTCCACCGTCGCCCAACCTGCACTTGCCCATGTACCCTGCACAGCTTCCCACCTGCGCTCGCCCATGTACTGCCCAACCCCCCACAACCCACACACACACACACACACAACACACACACACACACACAACGCCGCCACCTGCACAATCCATCCCCCACCCACCTACCCATGTGCCTCCAAGCACCACCACCTAAACCAGTGCCGATATACACTTTATCCCCGCCCACCTTCAATTACCCACGTACATACTGAGAGTGTTCGTCAGCCGTCACCATCTAGCCACCTTCACAAACCACCTGCCACACCACCTCTACAACCCAGATCAGTTTTTTTTCCTCCCATTCGCACAGTATTTAACACAACCTCTACCCAAAGCCTAACAAACACGGTCCTGAATCCACGCTGTCTCACAAGCACGCCCCTCCACCTAAACCCGGGCTCACAACCACGCCCCTCCTTCTAAATCCGGGCTCACAACCACGCCCCCTCCACCTAAACTCAGGCTCACAACCACGCCCCCTCCACCTAAGCCCAGGTTCACAACCACGCCCCCTCCACCTAAACCCAAGCTCACAACCACGCCCCTCGCCCGTGTCCACTCACAACACATACTCTCCACCCAAACCACAGCGTCATAACTACAGCTGTCCACCGAGGCCCACCAGAAACCAAGAGTGTTCAATCCTCCTCTCACGCCACACAGGAACCAGTGATCATGTCTACCTACAACGCAACCACGTAGTTCCGATTCTACCTAAACCGAGGCCCTATCATGACCGTCGGCCGTGCTATGGTCGATCACGTTAGCAGAGAGAGAGAGAGAGAGAGAGAGAGAGAGAGAGAGAGAGAGAGAGAGAGAGAGAGAGAGAACCACTATATTCACAACCTTAACCATACTTAGGACACATCAAACACATGCATCAACTCGACTCCTCCGGCGATCATTAAGATACCAGGGTGGTCAAACCCCTCACGCTGCAACCACAAGGACTACTTTTAAAAGGCCTTACCTCCAGACCCGCCCTCCCAACCACAAGGTTCCAGTCAGCCCTCCATCCTGCCACCAAAACATTCAAAAGCCATACCATCCACCTGTCAGTTACCACGCCGCCACTGTCTTGCCCCTAACGCTGCACCTCAAAGGTCACAAGCGCTTACCCCATGACGGAACTGTGATCCACACCTCGACCCCCTGGCCTGCCACTAACCACAGGAACCACACCTCCCTGGCCTCCCACCCACCACAGGAACCACACCTCCCTGGCCTCCCACCCACCACAGGAACCATACCTCCCCGACCTCCCACCCACCACAGGAACCACACCTCCCTGGCCTCTCACCCACCACAGGAACCACACCTCCCTGGCCTCTCACCCACCACAGGAACCATACCTCCCCGACCTCCCACCCACCACAGGAACCATACCTCCCCGACCTCCCACCCACCACAGGAACCACACCTCCCTGGCCTCTCACCCACCACAGGAACCACACCTCCCCGACCTCCCACCCACCACAGGAACCACACCTCCCCGACCTCCCCACGCTAACCACATCTCCCCTTCCTCCCACCACAAGAACCACACACTTACCATCCCCCTCCCCAGTGCGGCCAACCAATGGCAGCAACCACAGCTCTCCCACACACACACACCTATCTCAGCCACCCAAGCCCGCCCCACGAACGCCACACCTGCAAGTGTCGTCACCCACCTACGCGTCATGTGTATCTCCCACAACCTACCTGCCTGCCTGCCAGCCTGCCTCTACCTTCGATCCATCATCAATACACTTCCCCAGACTGTCTCCCAACCCTCCCACACACACACACACACACACACACACACACACACACACCTCTCGCCCCGGGATCCAACTGAAGTCACACCAGATTCTTTTTTAAGTTTTCATATTAAGGTCAAATTGTAAGGACATTCGTTGGACGGCTCACAAGGAGCGCGACAGGCGACGCCACGGGGGAAGGTAAACATTCTGCCAACATGTCTATATTTAGTGGGAATGTTTCTCTTAATTAATTAATGATGGTTTCTCATTAACAACAAACACCACCATCCTCCCTCCCTCACGCCCTCCCCAGGTGACATCTTGCTCCTTCCCAAGGTGCCACCTACCTCCTCCAGGTGCCACCTGTCCCCTACCAATATGCCACTTACCTCCTCCAGGCGCCACCTTTCCCGTACCCATGTGTCACCTACATCCTCCAAGTGTCACCTACCCCTTCCCTAGTTGTCACCTACCCCCTGCCCATGATGCTACTAACTCCATAACCAAGTGCCACCTATCCCTTCCTAAAGAGCACCCAACCTCCTTCCAGGGAGCCACCTAGCCCCCATCCCCTTGTGCCACTCACCCCTCACCCATATATCCCTTACTTCCTCCCTAGCCGCCACCTCGCCCTATTCCCCGGGGTGCCACCTACCCGCTCCCGAACTACAACCGGGAGCGGCGGCGGTGGCAGTTGACGTGCGCCAGTCCCTCAAATCCACAACTTCAGAACCTGAAGCGGACCGGCCCATACAGAGTCCGGCCCTGGTGCTCCAGCCCCACCAACTCCACACATCCCTGACGCAGGTGGCATTTGGTCCCTCCCCAGGCTTAAACCGCTCAAGCTTTCCACCTCCACCTGTCCGCGAAACAAGAACCTAACAATCCTACAGATACAACGTATGAATGACAGCATACAGACATACAGGCAAACATGCATGAAAGACAGAATACAACATACAGGCATGCTGGTACACTGTATGAATGACAGAATCAAACATACAGGCATACAAGTACACTGTATGAATGACTGCATACAAACACACAGGCATACACAGTATGAAAGACAATACAACATACAAGCATACAAAATGTATCAATGACAACACAGAACCATACAGACCTACAGGTAACCTACGCGATCAATGGCAGAATACAACACTAACAGACTTACAGGCACACTGCATCAACGACAGTAGTATGCCAGTAAATCAACCCCGACAACCTGTACCACCACAGCGAGTCTCCTCTACATTTAACACAGGAGGCAAAGATGGTTTCGCCTGCCCCACTCCTCATTACAGCACCATTTTCTCTGTGTGTCGACTTCCTTGGCGAATTTTCAGTCTTTCCCGGCATTACAATCCATTAACTGTCAAAGTTATTTCTCTTTTTATCATCATTAACATTATTATTAGTAGTCGTAGTAGAAGGAGCAGTATCGTTACGTTATCATTATCATTATCATTATCCCTGGGTGTGGTATATTCTTTCTCTGCCTCAATCTATGAAGCTGGTCCTCTGCTGTATCAACCCCCGTGCCTGACCAATACTCCATAATGCGCCACAGAATAAAGGCAATCACCTCCGAGGGAGGGAGGGAGGGAGGGGAAGTCGGTGTACGTGAGAATCAATACACGAAAGCTTCCCAGCAGCTGAAGTCCACACACCCGAGTGACCAGTATACTAATACTGAGAGAGACCCGTACACTGGTGTTATGCATGGACCATGGCAAGCCCACCCAACACACACACCTCTCCTTCCCTACTATGATTATCCCTTTAGTTGCATGTACTCCTCTCTCTCTCTCTCTCTCTCTCTCTCTCTCTCTCTCTCTCTCTCTCTCTCTCTCTCTCTCTCTCTAGATGCATTTCAGTGATCCCTCACACATACAACGTAGCTTACCTAATTCTTAGAGCATGACGACACTGCTTTCTTCTGTTTTAAAGTTATTAGCTTACGAGTCTAGTGACCTGTAACATCTCGTAGACAACAACTGTGGCAAAAGGGAGAGAGGGGAAGGAGGAGGGAGGGGAAGAAACTAAAATAAACGAGCGTTAAATGATCGGTTGGCCCAAACGCAAACATAACCAAGGCCCAGCACTCACGAGTGAGAACGGATAATCCCAATGTAAGAGCGATAATCGAAACAATGCAGACGAGATATTAATTGGGACGACTACGAACCAGCGACCGAGAAGACTGAACAACATGTTGCCTGAAATCTTTAAAGAATCAGTGATCCGGACTGCTAACTAAGAACCGACAATCCGGACTATTAACTGAGAATTGATAGTCCGGACTGCTAACTACGAACTGACAATCCGGACTATTAACTGAGAATTGATACTCCGGACTGCTAACTACGAACTGATAATCTGGACTCCTAACCGTAATCGATAGTCCGGACACCTAACAAAGAACAGACAATCCGGACTCCTAACCCAGAATCGATAGTCCGGACACCTAACAAAGAACAGACAATCCGGACTCCTAACCCAGAATCGATAGTCCGGACTCTTTAACCAGACGGGCAGTGATGAGCCTGGACCTCCTCCGTTCTCTGGAGCATTGATCAGTCTGGGTGGCGGTTAACGAAATTCCAGGAATCTGTTTAGCAATACATTTCAATATTGAACCCCGATATTTACGGTACCTTTAATATGCACGCATACACATGCACGAACGAACACGCGCTCCTCCAACCCACCCAACCCTCGAAACACTGGGAAACCACAATTGAACCACACACACATACATAATATATATATATATATATATATATATATATATATATATATATATAGAAGGAACAGAGGGGGGCCAGGTGAGGATATTCCACAAAGGCCCAGTCCTCTGTTCTTAACGCTACCTCGCTAATGGGGGAAATGGCGGATAGTTTAAAAGAAAAAGAAAGATATATATATATATATATATATATATATATATATATATATATATATATATATATATATAAACTCCATTTCCAATGCAAGGCATGTTAATACATCCATATATATCTTGTAGCATTAAAATCTATAGTACTGAGCTCCTTAAACCCCCATTCCCGTACACAAACCCAGGGTGGGGTGGTGTACATTCGCTACCTCCCCCAGCCCTCCCACCTTATTTAAAGTACACACGCACACACTTTTAAACCTTACGTGCGAGTCTGGTGCTGTTATATTTAAAGGCGTACAACCACGAACCTTGCAAGTGACCCTACACTGGTTACGGGTGGAGACACCTTCAAGGCGCTAACGCCACATACCTTAAGAGTGACCCTTAGACGCGTTATACCTTAAGAGTGACCCCTAGACGCGTTACAGATACGGGTGACGACAGTTGGAGATTAAAAAGACAACTTGTTCTTACGGTTACGTGCAAACCTACGCCACTCTGGCCTGCAGTGTAGTCGCCTGTGATCTGATTTGTGCCGGTGTCCCCCGGCAAATCTATTGTGCATCCCCCCCATGCTCATCCTGCGAGCGTAGCGCAAAAGGATTACAGAGGGTCACAAAGGGTCTTATTAGTCAGACGGCCAGAGGCCGAGGACGATATGGGCCAGGCGGTAACAACTATCACAACACACACACACACACACACACACACACACACACACATTCGTCTGCATCACGGCGTCCACTAAACTTACCCGAACCATCCACTACCTTCACCTCCAGCACTATGGGCAACAGGGGGACTTTTCCTGAGATCTCCGTGGACCACACGGACGGACGGGATTGCTAAACGTTCCAACAAAACTCGTCCCAAGCGAGTCGACAAATCTCTCCAGAGGCGAGCCATTTTCAATGAAGGAATGAGCGCAAGCGCACACGGCCCTGCTTGTCTGTGTAGCACAACCCCGGTGTACTCGCTACACGGCGACGAGCACTTACACCCAGTCATATTGTACGGCACTCTTACCTACCTTCCTTCCTTCCTCACTCCCTCACGGCTCCCCTCCACAATGCATCTTCATTACCTGGAAAACTGATCGTCCTCGGCATCCCTTATGACCCAAGATGACGAGGAGGAGGAGGAGGAGGAGGAGGAGGAAGGGTGATAAAAGGGGCAGCAAGGAGATGATAATATTGAGCAATAAAGAAGACTACACAAGAATGACGAAACCAACACATGAACCACGAGATGAAACGATATATAAGTATCGCTGCCACCAGGTGTCCCTACCATATCAAAAACACACACACCCACAGACCTACCTCTGCCCACACACGTCTCCAGGACCACCACCACATCTCAATCCCACACAGAAGGGGGGGGGGGGAAGAACGGGAAAACATGGAAAAAGAAGCTCTCGTCATTTTTCCCAGCCTTTCTTACAAAAGCAAAAATTAAACAGGACCCTCCCTCCCTCCCTTGTGTAGAAGAGTCATGCTCCGTACCTCAGCTAGTCTTCCAAGAACTACTGCGTTAATAAAGTTGACACAAGGAGGATATTCACAATACGGAGCTGCCATGAAGAATTATTCTGAAAAATGATGTTTCTAGAGGAGAAAACAGAGAGAGAGGTGTGGGACGGAGGAGCGTCTGCCGTAGTTGGCTGGTGCTGAGGGTACAGAACGAGCCCGCCGAGAGGGCGGGGCGGTCTAGGGGGACGAAGGAGATCGCTGACCGTAATGTAACAATACCCCGGAGTTCCGGTGGCATTCGTGGGATAATAATATACACGTAGTCCAGCAGCAGCATTAGTGACCCACCCACTCCTCCCCCACAACCCCCACTGGCGAGGGGGGAGGGAGGCGCAGGACCGCTGATATATACAACGTGGTGACTTCCGGGGGCCAGGAACTCCTCCTTCCTTGCACCACCCACGCTGCTCAGCTCACCCCCAGCGGGAGCCATCACCTCACTCCCGATGGGCTTGCACTCCCACACACCCAAGGCCGATTAACTGATTCCAAGGATAAAAACCACTTTCCTAAGAGGGAGGAGGAGGCCGCCCCGAGTGAGGCTGTGGCCTCATAAGCGTACAGTCATGGGTGCTGTAGCGCCCTCACACAGCCGCCTCATGGCCCGTCAGTCTTAGCCATAACAGTGAAATTTTACGCGGCGCCCCTGAATTTCGACGGGAAATCACCCATCCCGGGGGCGTGACTGCCAATTTTCGATCAGAGCAAACTCCTTCTCGTGCAATGCATGTCAAAGGGAAGGAGCTCGGCCTGGTACAGACGAAGAGGCAGTCCGCGACTCTCTATAAAGACGGATGGGCCGCTTATGATGTCCGTTTCTTCTCTTACACCGCTAAGCTTCGGAGCTCTTTTACTCTACGTCTTTCCAAACACCTACCACCTGACCCTTTCCTTACACCGCTAAGCCCTGCAGCTCTCCACCTCACCTCGGGTCTTTCCTAGCACCAACCACCTACCACCACACACTACCTCATTTTTTAAAGCTGGTCTTCCACTTCCTACAAAAAAATTTTCATCATATATTTTCTTCTCTCTTTACTTTTTCATCACTTTATCCCATTTTCTAACACTTCAAATAAGGCCTGGTCTCGATGGAGGGCTTTTGGCCTTGATAGAACCTTCGACATTTAAAAAAAAAAAAAAGAAAAAGAAAGTAAGGCATCCAGGCAGTTCCGAGTTCAACGGTGGAAATCAACGCGTTCAACGGGGGTGGTGCTCGCGTGCACTGCTGGCATTTGCCAATACCAACCCACTCAAAATTAATCGATCAACACCAACGACGTTGCAGTGCGAATTGAAGCTGCAGGCAAGAAAGTCGCGCAACACTAAATACGTAAGCTATGTTTCCACCGACCTATTTAAGACTCACACTGACTCGTGTAGTGTAGGCCCCTGCGTGATTGTGCCACACTCGTTCAACAATTAGCGGTCAAGACGGAGGAAGAAACGTAATCATCCTAGATCAACCAATTTACATATATGTATGAATAACTACTTGTGTATGTACCGAGTACGCTCAACGCTTGACGTCCGTAATCGATACGAAAATATCGACAAGAGACAGAACTAGAGCAGACCCGCCACCCCTTTTTCGGTCGTCCGTAATCAATACTAACATTATTTAACACAAAGATTAAAGCTCTCGTTGTGTTAAAGGGCCCTACATCCTCTCTCTCTCTCTCTCTCTCTCTCTCTCTCTCTCTCTCTCTCTCTCTCTCTCTCTCTCTCTCCCCTGCCCCTCCCTCCATCCAAGCTTCCATTCAGAGCACCATGCCCTGCTTGGGGGGTGTAAAGAGGGGGGGTAAAGGGGGGGAGGTGGGGGGCGGGTGTCCGGCTCCCTCCCTCCTCCTCCTACCACAGCCTCGGGTAACATGAACCACCTCCCCGACACTGCCAATTAATCTCCCTCTCCCTCAACCGTACATACTGCAAATTACCATCGCGCTGGAATCCTTATAATATTGCCTTTTATAACTAAGTACTGCAAAGCAAATACACGCATTATAGCAAACCGTTAGGGAGATGTTAAGTGGGTCGGATCATGGGAAAGTGGGTATTGAGGGGGGTTCTGGGGGGGGCAGGGTGGCGCGTGCGATCACAGCTGCTGCGGGACAGCTGATCTACACAGACGCTCACAACATTAGCGAGTCGATGTTTTAGCGGTTATAGCGCCCTAAATGTGCACATATCTCTCCTCCCGGACCTAAAAATTCCACACAACGCTTCGGAATTACATTTAAACACGCTTGTCTTCATGAGGTATTACGCTGAGGGGGACCGGACTACGCTGAGAACCTTAGGAATAATGTACTTTATGAAGGCGCCAAGTTAACGCCTTCCCCCCACCTCCCCTTCGGCGGCGTCAGGGAGTACCCTAGGCCGGCCAGCACCGGTGCAGCGAGGGGCCGCAGCTGATTCTCCACTACAGTTGGTTATCAAGTTTTTTTTGGTCCACCCCGCCACTGCCCGCCCCACACGCAAGGCCGACACACACACACACACACACACACACACACACACACACACACAACGAGACATCAATACTGAACAAAAACTTTAAATCCGACTGTGCAAATATTAACCCTTCCGGTACGACGCCACGGCCCCTCGTTTCGCAGGCGTCGTGCCTCGAGGGGTCGTACCGTCGTGATCAAGAATTAACCAAAGCAGTCACACGCGACACACCCTACCTGCCTCTACCCCTTACACAGGAACACACGACACCCACAAACGTCACCCCGCCTACACCAACCCAGGGTCGGACCTACGCTGGCATCTATACGGAAGCCACACACTCCACCATGTGGTATAGCGACTACAACACACACACACACACACACACACACACACACAGAGTCCCCGAAGCGAGGGGATTTCTCCGAACGAGATCAATACAGGTTGTATAACGCCGATCATTATAATTTTACGGACGGACTTAATCCTCCAGGACACGAGGGTACTACAACCACAAACACAGGAAGAGGAAGGATAGCAGGATATACGTGAAGGATGGAGAGAGAGAGAGAGAGAGAGAGAGAGAGAGAGAGAGAGAGAGAGAGAGAGAGAGAGGCGGAGGGAGGAAGGTGGGCTGTTGAACTATCGAGCGGCACCGGTGTAATGTCTATTGTGTGGACAGACACACACACAGACACACGAACGAACGGCCCCGGCCGCCACCATTCCCACCTATCACAAGTCGCTGTGTGCCTCTGACACACATACACACACACACACACTTGTCGCCGGAGTCCCACATTATGGAGAAGAATAAGGGAAACAAGGGTGTCTCTATTAACATAAAAGTATTCAATTATATGTACAGGGAAGTTGATTCAACAAGCTGTTCACACATCCTACTTTAGGTATGAGGTGAAACACGTTTCTCATAGTTGGTCAATGAACATCAAGACACAAGGAACTATAAAAGCAGGTCCTGAGGAATAAAACTAGAATTAAAAAGAGATATGCTACAGGAAAAAGCTGGTCGACATCAAAATCTACCCACCCTAGAGGAGAGAGGAGTGAGAGGTGACCTGATCATAGCCTATGAAGCTTTCAAACCAGCCTCATGATGTAAACAGGCCTTCTTAAGATGCAAGGGCCGAACAACCAGAGGTCATCATAGTGTAAGACCAGGCAAGACAATCGTTAGCAAGGACGTAAAGAAGTACTTTTACGGTATCAGGGTAGCGGACGAGCGGACTAAGACTGATTTACGAAATGGATAATGCGGACACCTAGACAAAAGTTTAAAACGTATGATAGTGGGCGGGTGTTCAAGAGATAAGAGCCCCATTAGTGTAGAACTCCCACCCAGTACAACACAGATAGGTAATTACAGTGTGTGTGTGTGTGTGTGTGTGTGTGTGTGTGTGTGTGTGTGTGTGTGTGTGTGTGTGTGAGACGAGCCTGAACATTTGCAGGTGTGGCAGTGTTTCAGAAGCGGCCGTGAGCTACAGGGCGGCACTGACTGCTCCACCACACAAGGCCACAATGTGTGGTGGTCACAGCAGGTGTGCAGAAATCCCGCTCCCAGGTTTGGGGCTTCTCGTTGGACCCGACTACCTTGGGAAGGGAGGGAGGGAGGGAGGCTAAATGCTGTTGTCTGTGGTGAAGCAGACGGTCCACCTCTTGCCACAGGAGGCAGGCGGTCCACCTCTTGCCATTAGAGGCATGCGGTCCACCTCTTGCCACAAGAAGCATGCAGTCCATCTCTTGCCACAAGAAGCATGCGGTCCATCTCTTGCCACACGAGGCAGGCGGTCCACCTCTTGCCACAAGAGGCAGGCGGTCCTCTTCTTGCCACAAGAGGCAGGCGGTCCTCTTCTTGCCACAAGAGGCAGGCGGTCCTCTTCTTGCCACAAGAGGCAGGCGGTCCTCTTCTTGCCACAAGAGGCAGGCGGTCCTCTTCTTGCCACAAGAGGCAGGCGGTCCTCTTCTTGCCACAAGAGGCAGGCGGTCCTCTTCTTGCCACAAGAGGCAGGCGGTCCTCTTCTTGCCACAAGAGGCAGGCGGTCCACCTCTTGCCACTATAGAGGTCGGTGGACCACCTCTACACATGAGCTGGTCCACGTATTCCGTTACCAGAGCATGTCTATCAGCGTTACTCCGAGCAACGTCGATTCCCACGTCACACACAGGAAAGCGCAACAGACTTGTCACACACGTCATTCCACGTCATGACTCATCATACACCTCAACCTCTTAACCACCCGTGACCACGTCGGTGACGCCTTTCCACACGACGGGTACGACCCTCTAGAAGGCCACGTCGTCATCACACCCAGGGATCGAACCCTTGTGCACAAAGGGGTCGTTTTAACTACCGTGGCGATCGCCTCCGCCACCAACAATCAAATCCCGGCCCTGTCAACCCAGCCCACTCCCCAAAATTACCCCCACATCCCACTTTAAGCCCAACACCGGGGGAAGAGCACCCTTCTACACCGCAAGGTTAACAAAGGGATGAACCCGACGTACGGACACAGTAGACAGTGGCGGCGCGAGCCATGGAATACCCGTCAAATTACCGGGCAAAGCCTGCAACTTATTGATCAGGAACCCTTGCACCAGCAGCAGCTGCACCCGACACAACACCTTCCCTCGCACACACACACACACACACACACACACACACACACACACACCACAGTAATTTATTCCATACACACACACACAAACATACACACACACACATTACGTTCATTTAAGTGGCTACCGCAGTGGTAAACTTTATGCCCTTTAAACTCCCTCTCGGGTTTCGCACGATCAATTCAGTGTTCATAAGTAAAACACCAGCAGCTCTCCCGGTAGGTCCAGTACACTAGCCTCATCTTCATACCCCAAGCGTCTGTCGGGAGACGATCAAGAAGAAGAAGACAAAAAGAAATTACGTCAATCCGTTCACTTGCAGGGAAGCATTACTCGACACATGCATCACACAGGCGTTGGTCCTTGCGTGACTGCAGATTACCAGGCCACGACCAAGTACGGCAAAAAAAAAAAAACCAACAACTATGCATTGCAAACCAGCACAGTCATCGGCAGAGCAAGTCTGGAGCCGAGGGGGGCGGGGGCGACGGCCCCAGGCCTGGATATATAAGGCTGGGCGAATCTTAAAAAACGAATATTCCCGCGAGGTTGTAAAATAAAAAAGTCTGCAGGAATTAATGTCTCTCCCTCCCGGATCGATGGAGATCCTACGCATGCTACAGGGTATCAACCTAATGTATCCCGTCACCAACATGCTAAACTGGTACCTGCCTGGGGAGGTCACTCGCCTTAAAAAAAGAGGCCATTCATTCCTCTGCTGGCGTGAACACACACACCCACACACCACCTCCCTCCCTCCCTCCCGCCCGCCCATGAGAGTACACAGCGACCACCTCTGATGGCTGCCACCGACTCACCTCCTCAACGCGGAATGCAGAACTAAGTTTCTTTACACACACAAGTTGTCCCACCAGAGTAGTCGGACGATGTGAATCAATGACTCGTGTTCTCGCCACAATGTGATGCCCAGTGCCACTCTCGTTGTCCTCCCAGGCCCACCGTGTCCCGCTAGAACAGCCCAGTGAGGTCCTGTATACTATGTATACTATCATCATCATACACCGCCATCATTAATATCAACGGCAACTACCTCGTTACACGATGTCCCAGTCCTCTACGATGTACTCATCACCCCGACGTACATCACAATTCGCAAATCATTTCCAGTACGAGAACTCCGTAAATACGATGGGGAGCTGTGGTTTCCGTGCATTACGCACGACGTCAAGGAATGGGTGTACGGGCGAATATGGCCTTTTCTCTGTCGGTTTTTGACGCTCCCTCGCTAACGCGGGAAGCGGCTGATAAAGAAAAATGAAATTTCATTCTGGGGGAGATGGACAAATGCTGCTCGTGTCAGGCAGGTCCACAGAGAGAGAGAAGGGGGGGGAGGGGGGAATACTGGGACAAACCCCTCACAGACCGGAAGTAGCAGGATTAATTACACACAAATATCAATAAATTGATCAGACAAGAGGGATAAAGCATTAAATAAATTAAACAGATAATCATGTGCTGCCGTGTCTCTCTCCTCACATGAGCCAGCGCCCCCCCAGCCTAGCCCAGCCCAGGCGACCCAGGGGGAGACCATAAGCCAAGCCTTGCCCAGGGCGGGGGTTGCAGCGTTGAGTCCTGGTGGACACAGGGATGGTACCTCACAACACTGAGGTCAAACCATACACCACCCTTGCCGGCCGTGCCCTTGAGCACGACCCTACGATCCATGGGTACGATAACCTGGCACCTTGATCTGACCTTTGAGGGGTCATGGATCTCCTACAACTTGATCTGACCTTTGAGGGGTCATGGATCTCCAACACTTTGAGCTGACCTTTGAGGGGTCATGGATCTCCTACACTTTGAACTGACCGCGGGGTCATGGATCTCCCATCTCATTCAACCACCCTCCTAACCGCCTCTCCTCCTCTGCTCTCTTCGATCGTTCCCCTACTCCCCCAATCGTCCTCTCTGATCATCCTCTACCCCCACCAATCGTCCCTCTCCATCTCCATCTCCACCCCAAGAACACTTCAAACCTTCCTTAATCCTCTTCCTCACACGGACGCGTCTCCGCCTTTCTATCGCGGTCACTACCCGCACCGCAGACACCGCCAGACTCCTCGCAGTCGTACTCTGACTGCTGCTGAAGTCCCGTGTGTGGCTCACGAGTCTTCTCGCTGCCTGCCAGAACCTCCGCGCTAGCGACCGTCACTACACCATTCACGGGGCCCGGGCAGCCGTCAGGAGCGTCAGCGGCGGGGGTAGCCACCCACCCTGCCGGAGGAGGAACCTGGCTTCAGCATCACACTGACCGGCCTGTGAACCAGCAGGAGCAGCGGCAGCCTCCGGTCTGTAACCTCACCCGCGGTAAAGCCCCCGGTCAAATTGGATTTCAAGACCCGCTTTCAACCCCAGTGCGGGATTTAACATCAAAAGAAATCCTTTACTAACAACTGAAGGTCCCTCAAAATCGGGGGGGGCGAGGGGGGGGCCGCCTTTAAAGGTAAAACTGTGACATAACCCCTTATTACACAAAAACTTCCACCTCTACCCTACCAAAAATGGATCTACGGCCCATACAGACTTCCCTTCCGGAGGCAAGATGATCCCATCTACACCGTCTCCTGCAGGGTTCAAATTCATTGAGATGCCCCGCGATAACTGTAACCCAGCCTGGAAGTCTCCCACCACCACCATCACCACGGCCCGTCTGTACGTCGACTACCGGAACAAAAAGTCATCTGGGGCGTCTGGTACGAGGCTAAATGAAAAAGGGGAAAAAAAAAAACAGACCCACATCTAAACCCCCTCTTCCCCCCTAAGGCCAAAACCCCCATCTTGAACCCTCCCCCCTCCTCCCTCCCAGGTAGATGCCGCTCCCTGCGGAGCCAAAATCCTCCCCTTCCCATCTCGACGTCGTTCACTGGACCACTAACCCCATCCAGACGTCCCCTACCAGACCTCCCTCCATGACAAGCCCCCGCTCTCCCACCCCCCCTCACCCACCTCACCCCAACCCACCCCGATCCCCCCCTTTGCCACTACCCCCGTCCCCCTACGGTTCGTTGTATTTTCGTTATACGAGAGAATAACACGCTCACGATGTTATCAACACCACTGTCCAGAATCACCACAGGATTATGATACGACGTGGGTACTGGGACAAGAACTGAGAGAGAGAGAGAGAGAGAGAGAGAGAGAGAGAGAGAGAGAGAGTGTGTGTGTTCGCGCGCGTGCGTACGCCTCTCTCTGACATGATCTACAAAACAATACGATCACAAGAATTTATCCTTCTCCTACAGCACCACTACAATCCTACAATATACACTTCTACAGAAGAGAAAAAAGGACCCAACCTCATGTCAGAAGACCTTAGATCCTTTCCTAAAAATCCCCCCCCCCACCACCACAGCCATCTCAACCCCCCCCCCCAACCCATCCAACCTATACCCCCTTACCACAAGCTTCTCTCTCTCTCTCTCTCTCTCTCTCTCTCTCTCTCTCTCTCTCTCTCTCTCTCTCTCTCTCTCTCTCTCTCTCTCTCTCTCTCGTTGCGCCAATATGAAGCAGACCACAAGAGGCCTGTGCCGAGAGAGAGAGAGAGAGAGAGAGAGAGAGAGGGACGCAGCAAGCCACAATACACGTCTGGAGGCATAAAGACTAATAATTCATACAGATTTCAAACCTAAACAGCTGGAGGGAGGGAGGGAGGGAGGGAGGACGGCCCTGGGCTGGGGGGGTTGGGGAGGGGGAGGAACAGCAACACAAAGACCATGGACTGTGATTTTAAAACTCCACCGTGGACGCCCGAGAAGTAATCAATAATTGAAGTGGGAGCCCGGGTTGACGTAATCAATGGACTGCGGGAGGGGCAGCGGGAGGGAGAGGGAGAAGGAAGGGGGTAAGGTTAGGAGTGGAGAGGGAGGGTGGAGTGTGGGGAGAGCAGAGTATCGGCAGCTGCAGCGTCACACGTGCCCCATTCATCACCACACATGCTCACTCTACACCTTCAATGGCACGACAGATCCCGCAAGTCTCCTGCACCGTGAGACCTTCCCCCGTGTCCACGTCGGTCGTACACCCTCCCTCCCACGACGCCCTCACACGACGCCCGGGTCAAACAAGTCTTAAGTGTGCTCAGGTGGTATGGCAATGACACCGATCTGTAAATCATTTACGGACCTCTGAGAGAGAGAGAGAGAGAGAGAGAGAGAGAGAGAGAGAGAGAGAGAGAGAGAGAGAGAGAGAGACATTAGACGAGGGCGAGCGCGTATGTATACACACTTGGGAGGGAGGGGGGACCTGTGTACCTGAAAGCTACATACCTTGATACACTACCTTCACCACCACCACCACCACCAGTTCCACCCCTACCATTCCATGGGATCCGCCTACAACCATCGTAGCACGTCCAGGTCCCACATCATAACTTAATGTACAGAAGACCGACAACCCCTCCCACGGGGCGCGCGTCTTTGAGGATCAAAATTATCCTACGAGTCACATGACTGAACGGTGAAATAAAAAAAATCACACAAAAAAAAACTAAAATTACGGGCGTGTTCTCCGCACTTTCCCAGGCTAAAACATGTTAAAAATAAGCTGAAAATAAAAAGGGGATCAAGAAAATTTTTGAAAAATGTAAGAACTGTGTAAATTTTTCCAGGGTAAAAAAAAATTAGACTTTAAAGCAGATCCTTCTTTTATTACATGCATTAGCCAAAGGCAGTATCATGAAAAGTTACAGTCTCAACAAGGAAAACCTTTTACCCCCGACAATAAATTTTATTAAGTAAACTTTAACTTAATGTGAACCACATATTCTTCAAGAATTCTCAATACAACCATCATGATTTTTCATGGACACACACGCACACGCACACACACACACACACACACACACACGCCTTACCCTAGTCTGTGAAATAATCTAACACAATCCACAGTACTAAGTCTCGATACATCAGTTGATCATACAAGAAGCACAGAATGATCATATACAAGAGTCTACCCTACCATCAAACTAAGAAAATCTTAAATATCAAACACTCCAGAAGGTATGCATTAAGAACACAATAATACATCGAAAGGACGAGTACAAACTGTAAACAACCCGTGATGTACTTTCTTAAGGTGCAATTAGAAACTGTGATAATTCGGGCAAGATGTCATTCAAGTCCACCCATGACACGGGACGGGCTGAACACCTCGAGAAGGGAACTTAAGAACTAGATACACACACGCACGCACACACACACACACACACACAGACACACACACACACACACACACACACACACACCGTCCCCTCCCCAAGACCGCATCTTTCCTAAATCAAATGACCATCTTTTACCCAACTTTCTTCCCGTGATTTCCTCGAGGCATGATGGTCATGCGCTCCTCCTCGCCACCTGGCATAATCTTCGTCATGCCCCGGAGCATTGCTCTCACATATGGCTTCTTCATCCCCCCCTCCAGCACGACCCTTACTAAGCCATAGTGACGAGACCTAACTCATCACAAGCATTAAAAGCAAACCTAGGGTAGGTCTGGGACAGGTGTCTCCCAGACACATCTACCAAAACACCTCGTCCATCCACCGGTCGCCTCCAGCACGACCCTTACTAAGCCATAGTGACGAGACCCAACACATCACAAGCATTAAAAGCAAACCTAGGGTAGGTCTGGGACAGGTGTCTCCCAGACACGTCTACCAATACACCTCGTCCATCCACCGGTCGTAATCCATCACACAACTGATACAAAAAAAAAAAAAAAAAACGAGAAAAAGCCGCCGTACATGAGGCATATCACAGCTCCCCCAGGCGGCGTAATACCCTTTCCTCCAGCCATCCAATAACGTCAACACGCAATGACCAATAACGATTAGCCTCAGCCTGGACTACGAACACAACCTTCTCACACTTTACGAAGGGGACACACGAAGTCTCCCGCAAGTCTAAGCAACGGCCACGTCATTCAACGTACCCCACAGGTGATAAAGAGAAAGAGGTCGGTGTCTTGTGTAGCCTGAGCTCAGGACCAGTGTGCCTGTTAACAGACCACCTCCGACAGATCGTGTATCTGTGTGTACCTAAGCTCAGACCAATGCCTGTTAACAGACCACCTCCGACAGATCGTGTGTTGTCTGTGTGTACCTCAGCTCAGACCAATACCTGCTGACGGACCACCACCGACAGATCGTTCACAAGGCGCAAAACAAGTGTACATGGAAGACCGTACCGACAGACGCTGAAGCGAATGAATCATTCAGTCCCCGGCAGTAGCCACACACCCGATACTGCAACGCGCCCCAAGTTGCAACGCGCCCCAAGTTGCAACGCGCCCCATGTTGCAACGCGCCCCATGTTGCAACGCGCCCCTAAAAAACATACATACTTGCAAACTCGACGACACGAGAAAAAAAAAACATACAACCAGCGATTCTGCAGGACAATGAAGGCATATCCATATCACACTTCTCGAGACCAGAGCATCAATTCCACAAATTTCTGGCCACAACGCAAATACGTTAAGGTTCCACACACAGAGGACAAAATTATCATTCCCTTAATGTCGATAGGCGATCATTACGCTGATTTATCGCTTGTAACGTCCCAATAGGCTCGGCCCGATCACAATGTTTATTGCAGCAGTTATTACGGAGGTGCACACTCTCCCAGAATATCACGGAGTTGGACACCCCCCCAGCTACACCCGGCCTAGCGTGGAGCCCACCAGGTCTGACCTTAAAGTACAAGTAGGTGAAACTACTCAGGAACTGGACTGCACAAAAGACAATAGATGCTCCACCTCGAGCAGCCCTTGGCCTCATTCTCGTATCTTTATGAAGAAAGCATGAGCTTAAAACATTCATAAAACATTCTCGATAAATGAATTATGAGGAAAAAAGAAATATAATCATGTTCTAAACTACCATCATCTATTAGGTGTAAACATTAAGAAAGACCATGTCGGTACACTGTTCATCACCAGCGGGGTTGAAGACCAAGTCTACGTAGGAACCAAGCCACATATGGGTCTTCCCTGGGGAGCTCCAACATAGTCCACATTCAACCCACGCGGGCCTTTACATGGTACTTACACTGGCGCACATCAGGTGTGTGTGTGTGTGTGTGTGTGTGTGTGTGTGTGTGTGTGTGTGTGTGTGTGTGTGTGGATCCATGAACACTGATTGCTGTGTGTGTGTGTGTGTGTGTGTGTGTGTTTGGATCTATGAACAGTGATGGCAACATTTTCCTTCACCTATATACATGTGTTCCTATCATTTCTAAACGGAAAATTCTATCTGCAAAATCATGTTTCAAAATTATACGTATTTTCACACAGTTTTTTACCTATAAACATCTCGCAATCACATTACAAACTCCACCAAATTTCCTGATCCACAGCAATATTCTCGACTCTTTTTCTTTTTCGTCCACAGACGATAACACAATTATGTAACTGAATTAGGAAACACACATACATAAAACATGACATAATATACATCAAATGACCAGACACACAAATATGGATCCTCTAATAAATCATGTATCAACCATAAAATACACAGCTAACTTACATAATACTGGACATACGTACAACACCTGAACAATACATATCAACAAAACACTGTAACAAAATACATTAGTGTATGTTATGTATAAATTCATGTGACAAACACCCGCACACAGTATCAAACCACTCCAATCTTGATACAGGAACCTTAACAGGTATACGCACACACACACACACTCCACAATATACCACCCATGCCTATTTAAATATTCATTTCGAGCGGGCAAGGCAAACTACCAGAGCAGAGGCACCTGTGCAGGTGTCTTCTACGGCCAACACACCGAGGCTGAACCCGCTACATACACACCGACACGTCTATGGTCTCCTAGTAGTCACCCCAGACAGTCGTAAACATACTGGTTTTCTGGTCACCCAATGCTATTTACAATCTTTTTTGTGTGTCACTAACGACTTACCTGTACACTATGGAGGTGAACACAGTTTTACGCTTTGTCGAGTCCCATATCTTTAGATTTCTTTCCCCTATGGCGAGATTTTCTTTTCTTTTTTTTCTTTTTTTTTTTGCCCTCTGACACGGCCAGAGCGTAGGACTAACAGCAAGGAAATCCAGTTGAGCGAGTCGCGTGTGAGTTATACAATACTGTCGAATGTGGCACGCAAAATGGCGAACACGTGCGTGGCTGTGGACTGGGCGTCAGCAACCCACGTGAAAGTGTGACCCAAAACCTATCCTAAAGCTAAGAGAGGGAACTTGAAATCCACCGAAGTGCTGCCTCTGCTCCGCCGACGTTAATTAACCCTCGCGATACCCAGGAAGTAGTAACCTCCTAGTTGGCGGTTGCCTGCTATCTACTACCTGTGTTTGTGTGCGGATATATATATATATATATATATATATATATATATATATATATATATAGAGAGAGAGAGAGAGAGAGAGAGAGAGAGAGAGAGAGAGAGAGAGAGAGAGAGAGGAGAGAGAGAGAGAGAGAGAGAGAGGAGAGAGAGAGAGAGAGAGAGAGAGAGAGAGAGAGAGAGAGAGAGAGAGAGAGAGAGGTAGATATGAAGTGGAAATAGTTCTATTCAAACCATAAATCACAGCGGGGAAAATCACGGGACCAATGCACTGCAAATTACACGAGACAACAGCCATCTGACACCTGGGCTTTATATGCCACTGTAAAGACACATTATCTTCCACTGTACTGAGAATATCTTCCACTGCACTGCCGATATTTCCTACCGTGCAAACAATATTTCCCAACGCACAGGCAATATTCCACTGTACAGACAATATTCTTCACTGTACAGACAATATCTTCCACTGTGCAGACGATAGACAATATCTTTCACTGTACACAATATCTTTCACTGTACAGACAATATTTTCCAGTTTACAAGGCAATATTTTCCAACGTACAGATAATATCTATCCACAACAGCAGCTGCTGTACGTATCTCCGGCTACATTTACCGACATACTCGCATGCACAGACAAATACATTCGATGAAAGAGATCAAATATTCAGCTGAGGAGACATATCTTTGAGTGTGAGTGTACAGACAACGGAGTCCTGTACACGTATATCCTAAACACCGGGTGTGTGTGTGTGTGTGTGTGTGTGTGTGTGTGTGTGTGTGTGTGTTGATCAGCACACCCCTGCTGTAGCAATCCACTGAAAGCATTCCATAATTAGAAACCTCGAAAACAAAAAAGGAGTTAAACCCCCTCTATATATAGACGAGCAAGGTCCACTTCTGTCTGGGTCCCCCTCTTCCTCTCCTGCCTCCTCTTGGAAGGCCTTCGCTGGCTGGAGGACTCCCCCCGCCCACAACCTAGGCTGTAGCACAACACAAAGGCTGCATAACGATGGCCTGGTGACCAACCAACCAACCACCACCAGCGGGCCAACACTTGTGCAACTTTAACCTGCTGCTGCTGCTGGTGGGTGACACACACACACACAGGCACAGCACACAGGCACACACACAGGCACACAGGCACACACACACACACCGATCTGGGTGGGTAGTACAATCAATGCCGGTACGATACAATCACCCGTCATAAGCTTCTAACGCCTCGCCATCTCCCCCCCAACACACCCTCCCCTCCCTCATTCCTACCTCCACAACAATGACAAAAATAATGTTCATAAATTTTCTTGCTTAGACACACCTGTCGCGAGCGAGCGGGCGAGCGGGTTAGGTCGGGTGGCCAGTGGACACGGGCAAATGTTTCAAGGTATTAACATTCACACATTCTCACACGAAGACACCTTTTTTTTTTTTTTTTTTGTCTTGACAAGTGTATCATGAAACGGTTCACACACACACACACAGAACAAAAAAAATATGGCACGACAGACACACAAAACCATGAGGACAGTCCAAGTGAACACAGAGGACACGTATGTTCCAACTTAAACCACTGGCAAACGTAGAAACAAAAGTGTGTGTCTGTGCGTCTGTCTCTTGGGCCACGATGCATCTGCTCAGGTCGCGAGTACTTCTGTACGCGAGGGAGGGACGGGGGGCGCCGCGCACGACGGCGTGGAGGGTAATCAGCGGCTGCTGTTCAGTAATTATGAAAATGAGGCCAACGAGCAAGTGCTGGACGCGCCTATCATCCATCACAGATGATGAGTCCCAGAATTACACGGAGTGGTGTGCGCTTCCCAGACAAAATGCTGTCATAAAGATGCGACCAATTAAGGTCGCAGAGATGGGTAGACACCAGCCTTACCAGACACACACACACACACACACACACACACACACCACACACACACACGTCGATAACAAAGCTGTAAAATCTATGAGATGGTTCACCTCAGAAACAGCTCCACAGAACAGTGCGAAAGGTTCCGTTCAAGTAGCTACTACGTAAACGAGGGACAAAAAGAAAAAAGGGCGAAAACAATGGCACATCGGGTGGAGGGTCAATATTTTCGCGAGTATAAATATGGAGTAGCTCAGGTCGATAGTTTCAGTGGAAGTTGTGAGGAGTACACGTGTGGTCGGGTCGAGGGGAGGACGAACCATTCCCGATACATGAGTTATACGAGGTTAAAAGTCCTTGACGGGTAATAAGGCATCTATTTAGCCCTCAATGCTCATTCTGTCATGATGGTGCTTAAAGGACATTGTCAGTAAAGCTGCACGATGGTGAACTAAGCCATACGTCAAATATGAAGTCCAATGACGTCGGAAACGCGACAATCAAATATGATGTCATGTGTTACATCAGAAACTGAAACCCTACCTCATAACAGCCCGAGAGAGAGAGAGAGAGAGAGAGAGAGAGAGAGAGAGAGAGAGAGAGAGAGAGAGAGAGAGAGAGAGAGAGAGAGAGAGAGAGAGACGGTCGTCACGCAAGCTGCACTTTCCTGACTTTGTATTTATGTAATCCAAGTTTCAGCTCAAAAACTGCCACTGCTTGAGTTTCCGTATGAGACACTTTTGACAACATAACCACAAAGTTGCCGGAGAAGTTATACCTGGAAAACGCTGTTCTCGCGTGAAGCCTTTAAAACTCACCTGCACGCGCCCTCGGCGTGGCCAAACACTCCCCCGTGTCCACGCCCTTATCAGCGGAGGCCGGACGTGTACGCCTGCATCACGGTAGTACACAGACGACCCCGACCCGGTCGCTGATGTAAGCGCTGGTAACACCTCTTCCATCTGTACCCACCTCCCTTCCACAGTGGTAGCTGGCGTCTCGACCCATCGCTAAAAGCGCACACGACCATATCAACCACACCAAAAGGTCTAGTCGTGTACGTTAACCTTTCTAGCTCTCTCAACCACATCCAAACCCATTTTACTACCTCACCCAGCCTCATCCCCATCCAGCAGTTCAGTCCACCCAACTTAATGTCACAGTGATGAACGAACTATGCTGGAAAGAACGCGTCAGCACCATCATCAAGTGTCCTCCGGCTATCGTTTCTACATTCTTCGTCGACTCTGGTGAGACATGGACTACCTCTCCCCTCCCAGCACCTGAACTGGTGAACGTCTAACACAACTTTCGGTCTTCTTAAACTCGCCTTTACGTCTCTCCTGTCTGGCCTTCATCTTTATCCCACACACACACACACACACACACACACACACACAACAGGGACCACTGGGAGATATGCAAAAGACCACAGCTAGATCATCCTCGGTCCCTCTTACAACAGGCATCAAGATGGGGGTCAACAACACCCTGGTGCTTCCCCACTCCAGCCGGCCATCATCTGGACCTCGTCCAGCACTTCCATGTGAAGCTACAGCTACCTCCTCGCCGCCGTGACCTCCTGCCACCCAAACACACTCGTCCCAGTGTCACGGCTCAACTACAATGCCGCATCGAGCCAACCCAAACTCGTCCATACCGTTAAAAGAACAGATCTACCTCAGCTAACGTCAACATCAACAAAATCAGTAGACTGGACACGATCTCTAGGTTTCCCTCTCTCCCCTTTACTAGTGGTGTACAGCCCACCAGCAAGTGATCCAGAGGAGCTATGGGGCGACTTGGGAGAGGCGTCTGTGCAATCGCAACCAGTCGCCAGCACAAGACGAGGCACAGTACACGAAGTAGAGGGTTGGCTATCAACAGTCACGAGTCGATGACTGGCTACGGACGAGTCTCAGGGGCCTCATTATCTTAGGGGGGGGGTGTCTCTTAAGGGTAGCGAGGCCCTAAAGGTGTATTATTGGCCGTGTGTGTGTGTGTGTGTGTGTATGCTAGCCTAACCTCCCACAAGGACCGTGGAACAGAACGTTCCCCGCCCCTCACGCTACTGACCCGCCCATTACTCTCCTCCCTATTCCCACGTGGACCCCAACCGCCCCACTACTAGACCTCCACCTTCCACAACCGAACGGTCCACCCACTCCCTCGCTCCCTTCTCTCCTCCATCAACGACAGGTGACCTGATTCACCTGTTCAGGACAGGTATGTGGGGGCTGCTGGAGCCCTCTTGACCCACCTGTGCTCCAGGAACAGACACACACACACACACACACACACACACACACACGCTACATGATAGATATATGCATGGAATTCTCATGAGCCTTTGCTGCAGCCAGAGTAACATCCACCGAAAACTAACGCTTTTACTGGTTCTCTTTCGACAGCATACAAACCGGTTCAACCGGCCTTCACGGGGTAAACAAGTAATGCATCAACAGGTCCAGCAAAGCTACAGGGGAAAAAAAAATATATATGTGGCCGGCATGACGGGCGTTCCGTGTTTGTTCCTGGGTGCCAAGAGTACCTTGGGGGAGGTATGGGAGAACAGGGGAGAAGGGGATATGCGGGAAGAAAGCAGATGGAGGTACTGAGGGAGCAGAGTGGGGATAGGGGTATCTGACAAGTCTGGAGAGGATCACCAGGGCAACTCTCATTCATTCTTCCCTCCTCCTCCTCCAGTAAGGTTTCCCTTTTCAAAGACTGGGCGGGCGTCTGCGATCACCCGAGGAACTCAAATTAAACCTCCCACTGTCGACGTACTCTTTAATCAACCCTTTGCGGTCGACATGGCTCAGACTGGGCCATAGTCATGCTCCTGCCATGCTGGATAGTGAAGGGGAGAAAAAAAAATAATAACTAGCATTGCCTGATGTTCCTCCTAGAGTGTCAGACGTAGGTATGATACGATGAATTTATAAGAAACAAATATTATAAGCAATGACATTCTCTCTCTCTCTCTCTCTCTCTCTCTCTCTCTCTCTCTCTCTCTCTCTCTCTCTCTCTCTCTCTCTCTCTCTCTCTTTCTTCCCCCTCTCTTTCTTCCTCTCTCTCTCTCTCTCTCTCTCTCTCTCTCTCTCTCTCTCTCTCTCTCTCTCTCTCTCTCTCTCTGTGCCCCAGTACATACATGTAACACAGCTGGACTCGCCATCATCCAACCTTCCTCAAGAGACAAATCTCGAAAAAAAAAAAAAACCTAATATGCAAATTGATTTGTAACTCTCCGAGGCTGAAAAAGTGTAATCCGATGGTCACCATGACTGGGATGCGACACCGACGGTGTAAGCATAAAGGTCCCAGCAAATACAGTCGTCCTCCCCAGCTAACCCGCTAAAAGAAGAACGTGTCCAAAGAGAGAGAGAGAGAGAGAGAGAGAGAGAGAGAGAGAGAGAGAGAGAGAGAGAGAGAGAGAGAGAGACGAGATAATGTGTACTAGAGAAAAAAAAAAAGGAATTTCTCAAGTCCTCGCCCAGTTATTACATGGCAATGGTGCTTCCCCCCCGGTCGTCCTGCAATACCCATCACGGAACCCTTGACTGAACCTCGCTCCCCACACACAACCACGCCAGCACGATCCAGGGCAAATGACACAGAGAGTACGCAATCACCCTCCCTTATCTCATCGTCATCTTCCCAATTGGATCCAGTGGTCTGTTCCCCACTGTCCGCTACCCTGTTTGTTTACCATCACGAGATACATTCCAATCTACTACATAGAATGGTTCTCGTCCATAAAGCCACGTACCTATCGTAAGAATTATGCAAATCTGGGATTCCGCAGACCCAAGCAGGCAGGCGAGGAGGGGCAATTCCCAATTCCCCGAGACAGGCTCGCCTCCTACGCCCGCCAGAGACTGCTGATAAATACAGACCATATTCATGGGAAAAAATTTCATGACAGCATTTGTTAAACTTACGAAATGATTCCGTGAAGACGTTTCTCCGGGACAAGGCAAACACCACTGGCACTATAAGAGTCAAGTTGTATGTTGAACCTTCAACCTCACAATCAAGTTGTATGTTGAACCTTCAGCCTCACAGTCAAGTTGTATGTTGAACCTTCAGCCTCACAGGCAAGTTGTATGTTGAACCTTCAGCCTCACAGGCAAGTTGTATGTTGAACCTTCAACCTCACAATCAAGTATGTTGAACCTTCAGCCTCACAGGCAAGTTGTATGTTGAACCTTCAGCCTCACAGTCAAGTTGTATGTTGAACCTTCAGCCTCACAGTCAAGTTGTATGTTGAACCTTTGGACAACAGCATCTCCTCACTGTCACATGCCCACATCTCCGGCCAGACTATGAAGGCGCCACCAACTGCTTTCCGGCAAACATCTCAATATCCCATCACGGCGCAGAGGGACGCTGTCGCTGAAACTATCTATCCCATTAAAGATCCCATCATGGTGCAGAGGGACGGTGAACTATCTATCCCATTAAAGATCCTATCATGGTGCGGAGGGACGCTGAGCTATCTATCCCATTAAAGATCCTATCACGGCGCAGGACTAAACTATCTATCCCATTAAAGATCCCAACATGGAGCAGAGGGACGCTAAACTATCTATCCCATTAAAGATCCCATCATGGTGCAGAGGGATGCTGAGCTATCTATCCCATTAACGCCTATCGCATACATAATATTCTGAGTTACATAAATTACATGTCCACTCTACAACACTTGTAATCATCAACTGCAACAGGAAGTGCATATATCCATTAGTGCGCGCACGCGCGCTCACACACACACACACACACACACACACACACACACAGGGCTGCTGGGAGGCAGTGCTCTCACGCTGAGCCACGAGAGGAGACCAGCAGGAACGACTGTCCCTGCAATTAGGTTGCTGCTCCCTAGACACAACGGGACAGCATTTTGTTGCCCCCCCCACCCCCGAGATAATTGGGCCAGTAATGGTAGATGGCCGATAATGACACGATTTATACCATGCACTGGGCCTTGTCTCCATAGGAGGGGGAAGAGGGGAGAAAGGGAGGCCAGTGGTCCACCCTGCCCTGAAAAAAAAGACAATCTTCAAATGACCTCTTCAAAAAAAAAACCTCTTTCCAAGCCATCTTCCCAAAAGACGTTCCTCTCTCCATAGAACGTGGCGATGCGATGCGGATCCGTCACACCGCGCAGAACCCATGGTTTTAGCTCATGGGAATATAATAATATGGCGAGGCTGGCCACCCACATAATGCAACGTATTAACCCCGGCCGATACCTACCTCCACCCTCAGCTGCATCGCCCCGGTTCGTTTTGCATCGCGCTCTATTTCTATTTCTATTCAGCAGCTTTCAGGGCAGCGGGAGATAGCTAAATAAGGACCAGTATTGAACACGGTGATATTACATTATTTCCCGCGAGGTAGGAAAAAAAAAACATGTAAAAGGTGTTCAATGCTAATTTAACTGTCAATGGTGGTGTGAGATGATCACCCCTGACCACACCATGGGTGCTAAGCCACCAGTCACCCAGTGTTCCCCCTGACCACACCATGGGTGCTAGGCTACCAGTCACCCAGTGTTCCCCCTGACCACACCATGGGTGCTAGGCCACCAGTCACCTGACCACACTAGGGGGTCCTAGCCAAGCATTGTGGGGCCGCTCTACAGTCGCCGAAGGATTCCCAGCAGCTACCACTTTCCAGGGACCTGGGGTTCTGGAGGCTTTCATAGCCAATTCACTTGGCTTGTCCGGCCAATTCCACCCTATTATTCTCTCTTTATAGGCCAACTCAAAGCAATACACTGCAGCGTAATGGGATCATTAGCATTGGGCAAACCAAGAGGGTAGAGAGAGAGAGCATCCTTTACCCCCACGGGACCGGTCGTAAACCTCGCTACTCCCCCTCCCTCGCTAAGTACTCTCGTAAATCGTAAATAAACACAAAAAAATAACTGTAGCCACCACTTTCAAAACGTACGTGAAGGAAATTGGTTCTTAAATGCCTTCCAACCCTCAATTTGTATATCCAAAGCTTGGAAGTGAACTGCTCGTACATCACACACAACCACAAGTGGACCACCCGACCAAACAACTCAAAAAAGTTTCCCTGAATATTAGTTTTTCTACACAAAAAGAGAGAGAAATTATTCACTTACCTACTTAGAGGCGAAAGAATCTCGTTCGCATCATGATGAACCTATGCGAACAACATGGAATTCCATCTTTGTTCCAGTCAATGAAGGTAGTAAACGGTGTAGGCATTACGGACTTCCCTGGGCCAACAACCTATTAACATCTGAGCACTGCGTCAGACGGCTCTGAACAGCAACAGGTAAATGCCATCCAGTGCATCAGTACTATAAGTGAATCTCGACTCCCCCCTGTGAGCACGACGGCACAACTCCCCAGCCCTGACCTAAGTCCTGACCTTTAAAGGTCAGGTCAGGTCAGGTCATATTGAAGGGGTTGGTACCACCGTGGTCAAGGAGGGTAAACATTTCTTCTTCTCAAGTAACCCCTTACCTTTGGATGGTTTCGGAGGCACCCATAACCCCCCCACATCTCAACCATCGAGTGAGGCGACCGTGTTGATCCACTCTACTAAGTTGGGCTTTCCACTTTGGGGATGAGGCAGCTGAACCACCTTTGACAACGATCGTTAACAAGAATGCAACATGCCACTGGGTAGCCCTGCTGGCCCCCCTACCACAACATGCCAGCGTGGGTGACTGGTTTCTAACACGTCCTGTGTATACTTACACGTTTGCACTGGGTCCTCCCCGTTGACGCCCCCTACCACGGCCTCTGTTGGTGGGGTCCTTGTGGATGTGCTTGCTGTGGGTGCTGGCAAGGTGCTGCGGTGGTGGTGCTGTTGGTGTCAAAGAGTTGCCGTCCTTACGATCTGAAGAGAAAACAACGACGACATTTAAATAAAAGGAAAGGCGTTGACCTTTGACCACACATCCACCAGACCTTGTGTGCCACACTAACCATTCATGATACACGCCGACTCTACATTTTTCATCCACAAACATTCAAAAAACTTGGAAAAGGTTCCCCTTCAACATGACACCACATACTGTATGATTCATCTGAACCACTGCACCTTCATTCTGGACAGATAAATGTTAAAATATCATAAAACGTTTCTCTTAAATATATAGTTTCAGTGCCAGTTCCCGTATACCTTACAAAAAAAAAACATTCAATGCTCATTAAACGTTTCCCTTGAGTCATTACACAAACATTGTCGTTTACTAAGCGATTGATACAAACCACCTTTTCAGAAGCGTACATCGTGTTCTCAGTAACAATGCTCAAATTATTATCGTACTTGAAAAACACAAACACAACCTTCTTGGCCACAACTCCAGTTGGTCGTGTGAGCAACGTCTGCACCCACTACTCCAAAAAACGGTGGTACGACCTAAAAGTACAACGGTGCCACGACCCTTGATCTCTGCGTTACGATCCTTGAGTACATTAGTAATGTACGACCCTTACGACATGAGTACAACCAAGGATGGTGTCGTCGAGCTCAAGGGTCGTAACGTCGGGCGAAAAGGTCGTAACGTCGTGCTCAAGGGTACTCAAAGTCGTAGTCAAAGGTCGTAACGCCTTTTCGTCACAGCTCACAAGAGAAGTGTCAGTGACTGTCAAAAGATCACAACCAACGTGTACACACATGACTGTTACAGCAGAGAACATGAGAAGGCAGCTGACAAGGGAAGTAAACAATGTCCCAGCTCACTAGAGGAGCGTGTATGACTGACGACACAGCTCAACGGAGGTGTACATAACCCGTCACAGCTCACAACGGAGTGAACATGACTGTCACAGCTCACAAGACTAGTGTACATGGGATAGTTAACATCTCGAGATAGCTTAGGCAAGGAGCGACTCGGAAGTGTGGCGTGTGAGGGCCAGACGGGACGATGGTCCACACCCACACACACACACACGCAGTACGGGGTTCGTCTCATAAGATGGCCGGCTATATACAGCGAGTGTATCGACAATTACAGCGTCATTGCTTCCCACACACTGACGTCACCAGAGCCAACAGAAGATAACTTCATCAACACCTTCCACGGTTCGACAAATACGGAACGTTTTATATATATATATATATATATATATATATATATATATATATATATATATATATATATATATAACCCTGCACTTAAAAGGTCACTCCCACATCAAGTCACTATGCAAATTGTTCTTTCAGCACCTTTAATGAGACATTTCAACAGCACTACAAAAAAAAAAAAAATCCAGGTATTAAACAGATATCGCCTTTCAGGCCTGGCCTCAGTAACCAGACAATGAGGCCCGATTCCCTGACCACGTGTTGTCAGTACACGTGGTTAAGCACGTCCTACAGGCAACGAACGAGCATGTATACGACACCAAGAGCTTCGTCTACTGACCACATGAACTGCATCTGTGTTGTTCACTACACCAGCATCCTGGCCGGAGCAGAGAGGAGAGGAAG
Source organism: Panulirus ornatus (assembly GCF_036320965.1). Lineage (NCBI taxonomy): Eukaryota > Metazoa > Arthropoda > Malacostraca > Decapoda > Palinuridae > Panulirus > Panulirus ornatus. Next base: position 58,195,804 of record NC_092233.1, read on the forward strand.
CGACCGAACACAGAGGACCGAGAAGAAACTTTTCCTTTGGAAAAGTAATATTTTCAACACGGGGGTCACCAGCCATAACCTCAAAGAATATAAAGTAACACAAAAGTAATATATTTTCTCGAGACCCAATATCCAAAAACTTCCCAGGAATACAAAGTACAAGGGGGAGGTACCAAAGAAAGGTACAGCAAAGTATGACTTAAAAAAAAAAAAAAAGTAATATTTCCTTGGCGGACGCCGGCCATAACCCTACACAACTACAACCCGCCAGTAAATCCCAAACTGGCACCATAGTGCGACGACCTGATCCTCCACGACACACTGGCCGATATGGAAGGGGAGTTAACTTTATTTCTTAAGGTACTGATAACATTCATCTAGTCCCGTCATATATATATATATATATATATATATATATATATATATATATATATATATATATATATATATATACCCGCTGGTCATGCAGCTCCGTCATGTTAAAGTGCGCTACAAGCCTCGGGCTTTGGGACGGCACAAACAGCAGTGGCCAAGCCTCGGGCTGTGGTTCGGCGCATGACAACAAAACTCTAATAATACGACATAATATTCCAGACATTCCGATGGTTATCAATGTGAGGACCACAGGAACGTACTGCAAGTACACACACACACACACACACACACACACACACACACACTCCACTCGCCAGCCTAGTCTGTCAAGGAGGAGACTCTTGGGTAAAACATTACCTAAATGCTTCGGCAGTCCACACACCAAACAAGTCAAAAAGCTTTTAATATATCACATCAAACCCCCCAAAAAATATATATATATATATGTAAGACAAGAGACTGTGCCAAGGCCGAGAAACCAGTTTAAACTACAATTCCCCACCACCCGTACTCCATCCCCCAACCAGAGGTTTAATATGAAATTGATGTTCGGGTTTAACGTTGCGTGCGGCAGGGCAGTGGCCAGGCTGCGGCCAGGCTGCGGCACCACACGTGACGCCAACCACCGTCTCCATGGTAACAAGCTCACCACACAACATACATACATACATACATACATATATATACCGGACCGTATAATGACGTACATATGACCATAAACATCATATAAACTTGCGAGTGCCTGATGAGCTCAAAGCTTCACCTCAGAACAACGTAAGCAATAAGCCAGACACGTTCGTGTGTGTGTGTGTGTGTGTGTGTGTGTGTGTGTGTGTACTGCAACACACACGACTCCCGCTAACGACCTATCCCAGCCTGATATTCGCTCAATATATCCACCACCCGCCACACATGTACAGCATTACCCGCTCCACACCTTTCAATTAACCACTAAAAATTACTATCGATCTGGCTGCGGAACGAGCCACCGTGTCCCTACCGCTGCAGCAGCACCAGCGACCAACAGCCACCGTGTCCCTACCGCACCAGCGACCAACAGCCACCGTGTCCCTACCACACCAGCGACCAACAGCCACCGTGACCCTACCGCACCAGCGACCAACAGCCACCGTGTCCCTACCGCACCAGCCACCAACAGCCACCGTGTCCCTACCGCACCAGCGACCAACAGCCACCGTGTCCCTACCGCACCAGCGACCAACAGCCACCGTGTCCCTACCGCACCAGCGACCAACAGCCACCGTGTCCCTACCGCACCAGCGACCAACAGCCACCGTGACCCTACCATACCAGCGACCAACAGCCACCGTGACCCTACCACACCAGCGACCAACAGCCACCGTGTCCCTACCACACCAGCGACCAACAGCCACCGTGACCCTACCGCACCAGCCACCAACAGCCACCGGCCTTGCAATCTTAACATACACTCCAGTCCACGCAGCAACCAGGCCTGCTACCCTAACTACCTTAAACTAGGCATCGAGCTATGAACCGGCGAGGCGATGCAGTCAACAACCAAGCTCGTCGCCCTAACAACCTTAACTATGCGTCAGGCTGTGGTCTGACGACGAGGATTCAGTCAATAACGAAGCAACAGTAACTTTAAGACGGCAGGAGTGACAGAAACGAAAACCAAGAGAGACCCCACGGTGAAGGCAGCTGGTGGACCAAGAGGAAACACTGTGGCAGCTGGTGGACCAAGAGGACATGATGGGAGAAGGTTTAACACCACCACCATCCAGCAAGCTAGGCTCATGACGCAGTACAGGACCCTGATCGCCTCCGGGACGAACGTTGGCGCTACATCAGCAAGGTGAGGAAACTGGGTCATTTTCTCATAATCACCGGATCATCCCAGGGTTTCTCAACGGCCCAGGTTTTCTTCAACTTTTCGCGCGCCCTTCAGAATACACACGGGTAGAGGCTCCCCCCCCGTGGTCATACTAGTTTCAAAAGGGTAAAAGTTTCCTTCTGAACTGTAAGGGTTGAGGCTTCCTTCTGATCCCTAAGGGACTAGGACTTCCTACAGATCCCTTAGGCTTCCCTCTGATCCCTAAGGGACAAGGGACTTTCTTCTAAATCCCAGGGAGCGGCAGGCTTCCTCGTGACCCCCCCACCGGGCTGAAGCTTTCCTTGACTCGGGAGGAGTCACCAGGACCCAACACACACGACGCACCAGCTCCAGCCTCGTCACGCGAAGTCCAGAAAGCACCTCATCACAACACTCGCCCGTCTCCAGGCCTCCATAACCTCCCACCCCCCACGAAACCTACGCTGATCTACCATTCAAAGGTTCTTGTCTCGGAGTCAATCGTGGAGGCACTCGAGCGCGAGGGGGCCGTGGCATTTACCCTTTCAAACTTCACAACCATCGGACTCCCTGCTTCCCAGTTTCCTGTATGTCAACACCTGCGTCCGTCTGGTTCCCCACCTCCACCCCAATCGCGCCCTCACTCCTTCCAGAGCATCATAAACCATCTATAATGGCGCCGCTGACAATGCCCCCGAATACACCAGAAGTGCATCTCATCGAGTGGCATGGAGTAATACACGGCACCTCAATCTGTTGACAAGCCATCATCCAGTCCCCCACAACTTGTACCAGAATGTTCACGCGTCTTAAACTCCCGCCTCTGGGTTAAAGGCTCATACCGGCACAGACTGACGCGCTCACTGCCGCCCTAAACAATAGCCTGATGTTCTCTACGTTGTTAGCTACGCTCTCTACTTCCCAACACCTGGCTACCGGATCGAGCACTACTATTGAACACAAGAAGCAACGTGAACATTCTTCGGTTGATAACACAATAAGAGCCATATTGGCCTTCGCACCCGCCTTGCATTATAATAACCCAAGGGGAAAGGTTAATGCCATCCCTAACCTGCAACTAGACCAACTGGCCAGGCAAGCCACGTCTCCTTACCAGCAACTACCAATTGACTCCATGTCTCACTCAGTTACCTCACGAGAGGCCAATGTGCTATACAGCACTGTGGTGCCCAAACTACGGCTCAAAAGCAGAGCGAAACACAACAGACCAGACACAACACACCCCTTGCACACAGCAGGCAACAGACGAGACAGGAGCACACGCCAAACAACAGACCAGACACGTCTGCAGGCAACAGATCAAACATGCCTGTAAAAGCAGACAAC